>NW_024582083.1:3442322-3712322 GCF_017639235.1 Corvus kubaryi
CTTCCTTCCTTCCTTCCTTCCTTCCTTCCTTCCTTCCTTCCTTCCTTTTATATTTTCAGAAATCACATTGTACACACATAAAAAGATTACTGTTTTGGGGATTTCAATGCACATTTTTGACAGATCTGTAAATCTGCATTTTGAGAAAGAGTTGATTATGCTGCAGTTCCATATGGTTATCTTCAGCTCCATGGTTTGTGATGCATTTTTTTGCTGGAAAGTATTCAGGTTTTGAGGTACAATATTTCCACAGCACTATTATTCATGCTTTCTTGTTCACAGCTACAGTGTGTTTTATTCAGCTTATGTCTCTTGCTGTCTGCTTGTAGGTGTTAGCCAGGAAAAAAGATGCACACGCTAACAGTTTTTTTTTCCTGGAAGAAATATACAAGCATAAATTTCACAAAAGAGGTTTTTATTTACGGAGGGACAGCATCCATTGCAAGTAAATGGAATTTTATCTCTGTATTTTGCAAAGGACTGAAAAAAGATAATGGAATAAATATGTATGCAAACTCACCTAATAATCACTCAGAAATCTGAGTGAAACATCAGGGTGAAAACAAAGTCTAAAGGAAAGTAAATATGAAAAATCAGTTTTGACATCTGACAGGAACTGGTATGTAAGTTGGGGAAAGGCAAAGTCAGATTCAAAAGTAGGGCGTAAGAAAAGACTGAATTAACAGGCCCATAGCCCTGAATATGTTGGGGTTTTTTGGCATAAGAATCATTGCAGGGGCAGGAAGATCAGACAGAAAATTTCAAGTGTTATTTATTATTTTTTATGTAATAAGATAAGCAAGAAATAGAAAATAAGTTGGAAAAGCACAATTCTTCCTCCATGTTATACATTCTTTAAACTGAACAGGAATACTCCAAGCTTATAGTAAACCAAGTTGACTGTGGATCAAATGTAGATTATTAAACCTGAAAAGCAGAATAAAAATGAACTCTAGGATATTGCAATGGAGGCTTAAAAGGAGGTGGAAGACCATTCTAAGGTAAAGATGCTCTGAAGTGTCAGGGCTGTTGGTGAAGAACCCCATTGTTCATCAATATTATAATCTATGATTATGGGAATATTATTTTAACCCCTTGCCTTCACCGTGAACATCTGTGTAGAATTCCTTCCCTGGGCTTCTGAACACATCATGCACACTCATGTTGCCCCTGATCTGAGAGCAAAGCTAACAATGTTGATTCATTGTTGTGGTGATTATGCTCAATTCAGAAAAAAAATTAGCCTTGAAAAAAAGTAAATTTATTTTCCTTCGAAATCTTTGTACCACATGCAGATGTTAATTATTTCCTATACGATTTCTGTCATTTAGGTGAAGAATCCATGTGCGCCTTCCATGACCCCAAGTAGGTTGTTAGCTGCAATAGAGAAACAGGACTTCAGAAGGAGTTGCTAACCTTCCCTGACTGGCCTGTCAGCCAGAGAATGATACAGAGCACCTTCAAAAGGTCCCCTAAGTAATGAGCACTAAGGAGGGTTATAATGGGCCCATCATTAGCTCCAGCTAATATTTTGACCTAATGCCCACATATACTACAGGTGTCATGCAGGGCCACCATCGGATTAATCCGCAGGATATTTTGTGGCTATATGATGACAACACATTTCTTCAGCATGTTTCCTGACGTGTAAACCTTTATATATGTATTTTATAAAATGCAAATAAATCATGACCTCTTGCATAATTTTTTTAATTCTTTCCTTAACCTCAGTCACCTACAGTGACCAATGAAGCCATGTACATAGCCATATCAAAGAAAAAATAAATGGCAGGGCATTAAAAGTTTGCCCTCTAACAAGGATGTAACAAAATGTAAATACAGCTACTAGAGAAACTCGTCCTTTCTCCTATTTTGTGTTCTTTCTTTTAACTGTTTTTTTTTTTGTTTTGTTTTGACTTTTTTTGTGTGTGTGTTTTGTGTTTTTTCCTCCTCCAAATCCTGTTACTACTTGCAGTTTTGAAGAGGATGAAGACCTGTGCACTCCACTTCTGCAAGTGTGTTTTTGGGTCTCCTGTAAACTTATTCCCTGCCTTCCATGGAGAGTTTATTTTGTGATAAATAGCTTTTTTACACCTTTCTCTAATATGTTTGGTTTTTATTTTGCTAAACTTATTCACTTGGTCCTACAAAATGTTGGACATTCTTGCCTTCTTACTTGATAGTTAAGGATCCTAGTAATTGTGTTTGTTAAGGATCTACCTTCTCAGAAGTTACAGCTCTGCTTCCTCTTGTTTTGGTAGTTTCTTTACATCATTTCCTAAGAAATAGCAGTCACTTTGTAAGATGAACTGAGTGAATGTTTATATCATTTATATTCTCAACCAGATTTAGGAACAAATTCATCTGATTCCATTTGCCTGCACTCCTCTCAGCATGGCATAGAGAGTTAAATTTTACTAACCTGTGCAGTCAAACTGCTGAGTAAACTTCATGTGACTGTAATTTGAAAGTCATATTGTAGAATACATCAAATATAAAAAGACAATTCATACAGTATTTGTCCAATAATACCAAAGAGACAATGACACTTTATGATCATCTAATTTCGTAGTAGGATATTTAATATAAGAAAGGACAATATTTGACTGATAAGTACTTTTAAATTCTTTGCACAATCACCTTCCCCTTTACCCCCATCCCCTGCTCCCTGCCCCATCCCCTGCTCCATGGTTTTGTATTCTCATATTGCTTATATCAAAAACACTTGAATCCAAAATGCTGGGTGTTATTTAAACTTGATGAAGGAACAAGGATTTTTCACTCATGCTCAAGCATCAGTTAATTAAAGCAAAAATGTCTAATAAGATGGTAAAAACATATGTTCTTTTATAATGACACAAACTGAGCTAAAATTTCAACTTAGCTTAATAAGTGGAAAGCCTATGCTCAGATTCACCGAAGTACAAAGTGCAGACTATATATTTGTGTGTGTGCTCATACAGATTATTATTTTTTTTAAGTTATGTAGCTGTAAATGAACACAAGTTACTTTTTTCTCTGGGCAGGAACTAGTTAAGAGACAGCACAGACTTCACAAAGAAATGTTAGATGTTGGTTTAAAACCGAAGTACTAAAGCTTACTGTGTTTATGAATACCTTTATAATAATTTAAGTTAACTATGCACATTTGATGCTGAAATACTGCTAAAAAGGGATTCTACATCACTATGCCAATTTAGATAACTCATTAAAGGCCCTATTATTTTGGGGATTTGGATAATGTTAAACTCTAAAAGGCCACAGCAAATAATTTCATTCATTGAGAAACAGCACTTAACAGAAAAGAGAAGAGAAAAGAAAGTATTTTGGATGACATTTAACTTGACTTCATTTGGGCACGAGACCTTGAAATTCTCATATGGGCTTACTGAATACAAATCAATGTTTTGCTGGGTTTTATTTATTTTTTTCTTCCTTTCTCAATGGGCTATTTTCAGGGACATTCAAGCAATCTTAGTGCAGTCTTTTTTTTTTCTTAAAAGAAAAAGAATGAAAACTTTTCTTGAGACAAAGATATTCAGTCCTTAGAATGATAAAGTCTGGTCAATCCATGTTTGTTGTTTCTTTCTCTATTGCCACTAAAAATAAATCCTTCAGGAGAACATTTCTTTAGCTCACTTTTTCATTATTTCCAGAGGCAAAAGCTGGCAAGGCAATTTATAATTCAATTTTTGCTAAATCCACAACACCTAATATATATGTCAGACATTTCAACGGCAGGGTACTTTGGGGATAGGTGATAAATTGTACTGATTATAAGTGCAAGCTGTTCTTCTAAAATATCATATCCAAAAGAAGGCAAGTATTATTAGGAGAATGTAATGTATCTTTAGAATGTCCAGAAACATAAGAGATAATCACTTCATGTGAATATATTTTCCCTTGAGTTTTACAGCTCAATATTAAGGATTTACCATGGTTTTGATAGCACTCATCTGAATGGAGGGACCATCATAGGTTGGTAGTCTTTCAGCAGCCACATAGCTCTTAGGCCTGCAATAACTCATTTCTCCCAAAAAAGAGCTTTACTATGAAACCTGAAACATGGTCATAATAATTTTCTGATTATGTTGGGGTATGTGAAAAGTCTAAATATTATTCTATGGTATAATCTCTCCTGATCTTTTGAACAACTTTTCAGTGTTTCCAGGTATTTTCCTGTGGGGTACACATGGCTAATAGTTTATCAATACTGCTGAGAAAAACCAAAAATTTTCTTTATAATAATCTTGGTTGTTAAAATAATCTGCAAATGGGGAAAAAGGTACTACATCTTGGGAATTTTCCTCTCAGTTTCTGCTTTTTTAAACCAAAAATCTGTTAGTATTACAAAGATGAGATCAACATATCAACAGCTACAAACGCTTAGAACCAAAAAATGGGCAAATGTAAATGGGTGGCTGAGATTTTGGGAGTCATAGAAACCTTTTCTATTTTATGTTGTTGGTCTGAATTCAGCTTGGTTAGTTTTGACTTGGCTGCTCAGCAGATGCTCCTTGTTTGTCTTGCCAACCATAATTTGTATCCTGATCAGACTCTCTGAGGAACAGACTGATTTTGTGACATTTTTTAAAATCAGTTTAGTACTCATCCTATACTCTCATCCTGTTTTAGGCATATTTCCTGTTCTTTGACTTTTCAGGAGGTCATTTTCTTGCTTTAAAGGCAGGCACTTACTATTTTTTCTAAAACAGAAAAAAATCACCTTAAAGAAAAGAAAATAAAATTACAAATTTTATGTGCATCTAAGATTAAATAAAGTGTCAGTAATAAAACCAATAAAGCTTAGAGTAGAAAAAGACAGTTCCAAAAGCTCCCATTCTTTCTAGTTTCTATTTGTCTGCTACTTTTATTTCTCAGTTTCTTTCAAATTGTGTCTTAAATCTTCTCTAGAAATTCTCCTTATTTTATATAGTATCAGCAACCTTTTGTGGACTCAAGTGCTTCAATTCTCCTTGCCCTCAAACTCTTAGTTTTTGTATCATCCAAAGTTATTTAATGAAGAAGATGAACAAAAGTGGAAAACAAATGATCACTCATGAGCCAGACCAGCTTAGTGTGCACACTTGTCTGAAAGACTGATGAGATAATACCTGCAAAAGAATGGTCTGCTCTGACAGGAAAAGGAGAACCAATGTATCCAGAACACCCAATAGCTCATCTGGCAGTAAACGAGAGGTCAAAATGTCACTCTTCCAGTCCTGCCCCTTGTGGTGTTAGAAATTTATGAAAGAAGTCCCACTATCTACTCAATAGTATTATAGGCATTCTTACAGCATAGATGGGAAATTACAAGTGGGTGGAAGTATGGATAGCAAAAATATATTCTCAAAGGAAAAATGAAACCAAGTTGGAGAAAGATTGAAAAATACACTGCAAGGAAGTCAGTGGGAAATAGATACTCTTTAGTGAGAGGCAGGGAGAGATACTTCAAGATATTTGAAGAAATAGCAAAGAAAAAATGAGGAAGAATCACAAAAGTGTCTGCCCTCTTATTTTAGTCTTTTCCTTTGAGATTCAAAAATAATTCCCTAAAAAAGGGGATAAGTGTAGCTGAGAATTGCTTGCTCATGATTGATGATATGAGGCAGGCACGGTTTCTTTTTGGCTACTTTTCTTGGGCAAAGAAGGACACTGTGTTATAATACCCTTCTAGATAAAGACATGCTGAAATTTGTAAGGCTGTTAGTTGAACCTAATCTCACACTGGTAAAAGCTGTTACTACAGCAAGTCAGATTGAATCAGCTATTAATAATGCAAAGATGTCATTACTTCCCAAAAGAGATTCTCAGCACGGCTTGTAGGACAGATTAATATTTTTCACGTTATTAGAAGCAGACATAGAAGGGGACATTGTCTATTATATGAGTAGCAAGGTTTTTTTTTTTTTCTGAAGAGAGTTTGAAAGGGCAAAGAAAAGATTCAGACTAGAGAAGTTAAATAATCAATTTTTTCTCATAATTTTCTATCAGATAAATTAAAATTTGGGCTTCCATTAATGCAAAATTCCTATTATGGATACATTCTTGGCCTTGAAGAGGATGGTGGAGAAGAAGGTAATTTTTTCAGAGGCCATGTTTATTTTTGAACATATTTGCCTATGCCTTGGCAACACATTAATGGACTTGTTAGAGTCCTTATGATTTTAACGGGACAGAATTGAGGCTGGCATGTAAATATACTCAAGCCACTGTAAAAAGCATAGTCCTTAACCTTCTGGAATAAGAGAAGACCTTAGGTGTAGATGCAGGCTTTTTATGGTTTTTCTCATTCTTGAGGATTTTTTGTGGTTTTTTTTTTTCCCCCCACCTTTTTTTTTTGGTGGGGAAGGACTTATTATTTAGTTGGTGGATATTGGGGACTACATCTTATATCTTCTACTCTTGTGTATGAATTTGAACACAAACATTTATAATTTGAACCACTGATATAATATTTCTGAAACTTCTCTTGCTGGCAGGGTTGAAAAAGACAGAAGGTTGTATGGTCGCGTGAGTCTCAGGGACCTTGAAGACAGGCAAAGCATAAACTTGATATTGGAATATAGGTAACTATTTTCAAAATAAATACAAATAGAACTCCTACTGAACATTATGCTTGTTAAGTGGACTGTTAAAAATGTTACTAACCCTTTACATGTGAGATTCAGAAAGACAATTTCAGACTTCACTCTGAGGCCAGCCTTCAGCTAGTCCCCTAGTTATGAGAGTCTGTTTCTATACACTCCCTAAAATAAGAATAATTGAATAAGGATCCAGTTATTTTATCTCTTTTTCATAGCAATCAAGAGAGTTGAGCTTTGACTTTCAAAAGATTTTGCAGAAACATTCTGTTGGGTGCATCTGCTCTTAAAGAGGTAATACGGTATAGGAAGCAACAGGTGAAGAAGACCAGCATCTGAGCAGTGTGATGTAAATGCCAAGAAGCCACTAAAGTGATCCTTTGGTCTTTACATACTTTTCTGGAAGAAAAGAATGGACATAGAGTCTGGATCAGCCTTGTATTCTCTAAATCTGGAGAGATGTATATCTCATCTCAAAAAATGTGACAAAATGTTAATGAAAGAAAGCTCTTCAGGTGATGTCATAGGCCTGAAAACATATGGTAGGATCAAAAAAGTAAAATTAAGTTTTTCTTAAATTACTTCAAGGTAAATGTGATTTGTTTTTTAATCAGTTCAAAGGCTTCTGTGAGAGATATTCCTCCTGGCTTTCTTATTACTACCGAAAGTTGAGGAATAAACAGGAATTGTACCCATTTGAACATGGAAAATCAGGAACTTCCGTATAAGATGGTCCCACTGTTTTGTTACAAAAACCAGGTATTTAAGGTTGACATTTTTTCAAGAAACATTTCAGAGTCTGCTGTCACTGAGAGGGTGCAAAGAGGGAAAGATAACAAGACTGTGATTAATTTTATAACGCCGAGGAAATTTTAGCGAAGTTAAAATAAATAGAGACCTTGGGCAAATGGAAATCAAACTTTCAATTACTCTAAAATAGATTCTGGCTCATTCAATCTAGCTGACACTTTGATGTGTTTAAATCCTTGCAGACGCTATGTAAGAACTGAATCCAGGCCAACTATACCCACTCTGCTCTTGCAAATGCAGAAGCAGTGGTATCCCAACAGTAAGAGGAGCAGCTCTTTCAATAAGGAAATTTGTAGATATAACATGAGCAGCGGCTAACATTAAAAGTCAAATTACTACTTTTAGATGTTGGTGAAGGTTATCAGAAGGCAAATATAGCACATTAGATTATGCAACCTACTTTCAGGATTTTGCTCTGTTTTCCTGTTTAAAACAAAATCCATGTTGTAAAAGAAGAAAAAAGGCAGTAAACATAGTATTTATTTTACTGTACTTCAATAGTAATTTCATAATCAGAGGTATCTATAAAAGTATAAACATTTCCCATTCCTACAATCAGTCTCCTAAAACTGCACATCCATCACAGTAGTCTTACAATAAGCAACAAAACAAATAGTTTGTGTATCAAGGTATTTACAAGATAAGATTAACAATAAAGTTTGTGCTCTCAACAAATTTTTCTGCTGTGAACTGGACACAAAAAAGTCAGGAAACATGAGGAAACCCGAAGACAGTATAATTCTAGCACTTGGTTTTAATTAAAAGCTTTTTCTAGACCTTAAGCCACATGTTACTTGTATATATTATCAGGATACAGGAAAGAAGAGAAATTTCACTGAAGCTTGTTAACCCAATATGAAAGGCAGTTCTGTTAAGAAAAGGAGACCAAACAATAAAGGAAGGGAGGGGGAGGGCTGTGAAATGCAGGTGAAATTCTTTCAGTGAAATCAGAATGATGGCACTTCGTAGCATGAGATTCCAAAAAATGACCAGAGGCTCTGTAAGAAGAAATTAATCCATTTTTATTTTCATAACATATTCCCTGGAATGTGTAAAACATCAGAAAGGCCACTTATTAGATATAAAAAACCATTGAACAATTTAAAATTCAATTTTTCCTGAAGAAAAAAAGTAATGCTTTCCCAAACGAAGGTCCTGTGTAACGTGAGGGTTTTTTTTAGCTTTTTATGTCTACACAGTCAGTGAAGTTCAGTGTTAGTATCCCAAGCTGAATTTTCTGACTGGAAAGAAAGTAAAAAAAGATTTAAAAATTCTATCATTCATTCAGAGTATCATGGCACTGTAACTTATTCTATAAATATTCCACTATACAATGCAGGATTGTAGCCAAATAAAGCACTCTCCGATGGATTTGGAAGTAGATAGGAAGGTGGATCAGCTGAAAAAAATTGTTATCTGAAAAAGGATTGACTTCCAAGGCTGCTTGTGAAACAGCTTTAGCAATGAAATATGTGTTAGAACAAGAAAGGAAAACCACCAGATGACAAAATGGGATGGATAAAGTGCCTGACACAACAAAACAAAAAGCTTTCCTTAAAACTCCATTGTCATAACATATTCCTCCGCTGGGTCCATGAACAAAACATTTCCCAGGAAGTGCAGTGCAAGAGCAGAAGGTCGATGAAAGTTATAGATGGGGAAGCAAATGCAGCTGAGAGGTTCAGAACGGGGTATAGAGCACAGAGCTGCGAGCCAGAGCAGTTCTGAACGCTGTGCTGAGCGCAGGATGGGGAAGTGCACAAGAACAAACATATTCTGGGACTGAGCCGAGCTGAGTACAGCTGAAGTGTTCTTACAGACAAGCTACTTTAAGAAAAAAAATGATGTCACTCTTTTTACATTGCAAAAATGTAGGCTAGCATACCCTCCTGATGGGGAGTGCAGATACAGTGATAGGGCCAGGAGAGCTATGCTTGAGGTTAACTGAATGCCTAACATGTGTGTCCAAGTGGGAGGAAACTGTGGTGAGACAAGAAATGAGAGAAATAATTCATTTAGTGTCTGGCATGATGACTGTGAATTTCTTTAAAGACAATTTCTTTATATTGTGTAGGTTTGTGGGCTTTTGCGTCTTTCTTTATTGCCGCTGGAAAGAAGTACATCTTCTTGCTAGGACTAAATTATGATCACTTCATTTTTGTGACTATTAATCAAGAGAAGTCATTTGCAAGCCTTTCCCAGCCACATGTCCTTTGAGGGTTTTGAAAGCTATAGAATGCAGTTTGTTATCTGTCACTGCGAGGCTGTGCCAAGTTCCATGATGCAGTGAAAGCAAAGTCATACACTGCAGCTGACACTTTCCCACTGACCTCAGCTCATTGCACTGCATAAACAGAAGCTATTACAAGTCAATATGGTTCTTGGAGTGGGGCTATGCTGAAAGGAGTGCAAGAAAGCTTTCCACGTTTCTGCAAGGTTCAAAGTGAGCAATGTGCTTTTTCTGTCACATCAGCAGACAAGGCTGTCATATCCTCAGTTCACCTCATAAATAATAGGCATAGAGGACAGTTGTATAAGGCTGCAGTTCAGAGGGGTTGTAATCTGACAGCAGACATGCTCACCTTTAGCCATGCTTAATGGTTGCTGTGTTTCACTTTATTACTGCCTGCTTGGTGTATCAACACCCACGCTTGTAGGCAAGGCCTTGCCAGGGGAAGCCACTGGGCAAAGGACAAAAAAAAATTTTTGGGCAAAGCCTGGCAGCTTCTGAGAGAAGACACAAATCTGGGAGCAGGTCACCAGGCTTGGGGACCTGCCACAAACCTTTTCTGGGTTAGTGGCAGCTGTCAGGGAAGGGGATTGAAAGGAATTGGCTGTGGTCTCCAGGGAGCCACCTCCAGTCTGGAGGTGGTGGTGGGCAGAGGGTTGCTTTGTTTCCTGCCCCATCCCCGGAGGTAAATGTGAAGGACTGGAGAAATAAAGCAGGGATTTATTGGGAGGGAGCAGATTTACTAGGAACTGGTGGGCAGGGAAGCATTAACCTTCTGCTCCCTCTCCAAGCTGATCAGATGGTGGTGGGGCGCACAGCTCCTGTCCCTGCCTGTCTTTCTCTCAGGGTCCTCAGAACAGGCAGTGAGGCCATGGCACCCTGTATGGGGGCATTTCATTTCCTTCCTTTCCCCCCTGATCTGCCAACGTAAACAACTGCCTACTTTCACCTAAACTGAAAACCAGATCTGCCTCTAATCATGTTGGGTGACTGTTGACATGTGTAGAGTTTGATATTTTGATAATATTATACGTCTGTGATAATACTTCATTGCAGTTATGTCCTTGGCTATAATTCTTTCAACACAGTCACTTTTGTACTGCCCTTTGAGTTACAGGAAATCAGTGTAAGGCCAGATTTTTCTCTGATGGTCATATTACAATTCAGAATATTTAGAATTAATCAGCATTTGATATACCTTTGAGAAAGAGCAAGCAATGCATTTATTTCTCTTGTTTTTCTTCTAAAGGAACTTGTGGATGTGTTTGGGAAAAAGGGGAGAAGACTTTTTCCCCCTGCCCAGATTTGCTTGTAATTTGAAACCATGACTGGTGTGTTGTCATATAATATTGTACTCCTCCATTTTACAGACTCTTTACAGTTATTTCCCTGATTGCTTGCCTGCACAGAAGAGATCATTAAAATATGACTTGAAAATTAGCATGCCAATCAGCAGTTTATACTATGAATCTGTGAGGGTTTGTTCTTTGCATATAGAAAGAAGTGTATGTTTGTGCTTTTAGTTTAATCTCTACTAAATAATATGTCTTGTGATTTGTTCTTAGATTTTGAGTGATCAAAAACCTTAGCTTTCCACGTCTTTCACAGATGGTAAATTCTCTGTGTATGTTTTATCAATAGTTTGAAATCTCATAAATGCTCTAGTGGAGACAATATAATATTTCATCATCTACCAAAATGAAAGTTTAAGCATTGTTTAAAAATGAATTTCATGACTTGTAAAATCTTTCAGAATATTTCTGAGAGTTTCTTGAAATAAAATTTTCCTTTGGATCAATAAATTAAAACATTTCATTTAGATAAGCATGAAATGTATTGTGTTGCTATTAACCAGTTTTTATTAATCATATAAAGTAAGTTTAAATTGGCTCTAGAAGCAGAGAAATATGTCACTTAAAAATAGTTACACTATTTTTGAGACTAAATAATAGTATTTTCAAAGTTGCTCAATGTTTTCTAGAAATTTGTTCTGAAGACCATGGGGACAAACTGCTAACTGCCTTTGTTTTGTTTCCTAAAAACAGAAAATTAGACCAATGAAAATATATTTCTGCAAGAAAGGTAGATATCAAGTGCTTTTAAGGTGGATTTTATGCCCAGACTAAAATGGCATTTTTTGTAGTTGAATATTATTTCTATAAAGTTTTCAGGAAGAAGTTCCTAACATATCTCTAGCATCCAGGATGTTGAAGAGATTAATATTTTGAGTCTGCTAAAGCACACACCTGGTGCATCTTCCTGCCTTTAATCCTGAGCCCGTAGGATTCTAGGCAACATGAATGTGCCTCTTTTTCTGTTGCTGATAATTGAAGATAGGGGGTGAACAAATCTATGCAGGAGCAACTGGGAATGTGCTGGCTTAATCCTTAATGAGAATTGTAAGAATGTTTTTCTTGTGCAATCTTATCATTAGACTGTCATCAGTAGTCAAGACAACAATATAATCCTGTTAGAGGTAGTCAAGATTATGGCCTTTCTTGGTTCATTTAGATTCACTTCACTACTGTTGTTTGGCCTCAAGGCAGGGTTATTTCGATGTCTCCAGATGGCACAGTGTCTGCCAACCTGCAGAACACGCAAGCTCAAGTACCTCCTTGTACATAGAGTTCAGTTTAACTCTTCGTCATGCAAAGAGGACGCCTCTATATTATACTTTAGTGATTCTCTCTTCCAGCAGAAATGTGGGAGCTGTTCCCTTACCATGTGTAAATGTGTCTCTGGTGAAGGTCTGCATCTGGAGTCCCACTGTCGCTGATATGAAGCTATTCATCTCAGGTCTAAAGAGGGTCTGAAGATGCATGCCCAAACATTGCCCACAACTCCACAGTATCTCTACAAGATCTCTGTAAACCCCTAAATTCAGATGAGTGTCTCCTCTCTTACAGCAATTTGCACTGTGAGAAGGTACCTGGAGGTTTGAGATAAGGTTGAAAGCCTCTTATTTTTTATATTAACCTGATCTGTTTCATCTTTTTGTTTTAATTTCTAGTTTTGTGTGGAGTAAGAACGAGTTATAGAGACAGACACTGACCCTGCAGGAGCAAGAATGGACGTTTTGGAAGTGGAGGACACGAGGACTGAGAGTGAAACCTGAGAAAAACTGCTGTTATTCTTCTTGCTGGCCTAGCTGTGTTTAACCAAAGGGGAAAAGAATTGATATAAGAAACAGGCAGGAACAGACAGCTGCTGTCTTTCCCATGAGTACCCAAAACTCCTGAGCTTTTTGTGTCTCCCTCACGTTTTTATTTTGCTCAGCCTGAATTTTTTTCCCAGCAGATGTTAAAACCAGTCTTTTGCTTGCAAGAAGTTTTGCTTTGATGATTCATTATAGTCTGAAAAAAAGTTCCAAATCAGCTGTTAGATAAGCAAAGAGTAAAGCAGTGTTTGGAGTAAAGCAATGTTGGGAGAATATAGCTGACAGAATAGTAACCTGGCTGATTACAAGGTTAGGTGCTGGTGTTTCATTTACTAAGCTAAATATTCACAATCTCTTTTGCACTTAGGTGTCCAAACTATAGATGTATATTTTCTTTCTCAATGAACTTTTCATCCTTTTACTGATATTCATTCTTTTTATTCAATTAACCCAGAAAGAAAGCTTCTGGCAAGGCCAGTCAGCTGTTGTCTGCTGAAAAGAGACACACAAATCTTGTCACATAGCTTTTATTTCTATGGTCAGGAACCCTCAGGCTTATTATTAAGGCAACTTAGGCTTGTGTGGAACTTTGCTGTCTCCTGCACACTCTAAAACAAGATTACGTGATGGAGAAGATCAATTTACTGAGAACATTTAAGCTCAGAATATTAAGCTTTTTGTGCAATCACATCTTCTCTCTAGCTGTGTGGCAGAAAAGCTAGCCACAAGATCCTTGACAAATTAGATATTACCACATCTAACTGTGTATATTTAAGCTTATCAAACTGAATCGTTGCATTGTGACTGTGCTCTTACACAGACAAGGACTCCATTTAATAAATGCAGTGCCATTTAATAGTAATTAATCACCCAACTAAAATGTCACATTAAGGTCAAAGAGACCAGAAGACAAAAAGAAGAGAACATTAAATTCAGCTGACAAACATAGGAAAAGAGAATGTAGAGCCAAAGAAAGTTCTGGGACATTGGCACTGGTAAAACGTTTAATCCAAACTTCTTTACTTTCCGTTCAGTTCAGAAATAATCACATTCACTTGGTTCAAAGCAAGGTCATTTTTGTAACTTTTAAATGAAATTTCCTCATTGCGTGTGCAGTGACAGTCCATTGCAAGCTTGGAATTGTTGGTGTATTTTACAGATGTTATGTTCTCAGTATTTGCTGTTTCCTTCCTCCCTGTTTCTCTCCTTTTTTCTTTGCTATTTTGACATTCTTCATTTGTGTGGAATTTTCCTCAACAGATCCTGAACGCAAGCACCCTAGAAAGTCTCAAGTTTTAGAAGTTTGCAGTGCAGAATTTGATTTCACATTACTACTGTGCAATGCTTTAGCTTTTTTCATGGTTTAATAATTCAACATCAACAAAACCAAAAAGAAGTTATTCAGTTAAATAAGAGGATTATTTGCTTTCAATGTTTCTACTAACAGAAAATCTACATAGGAAGCTCTGTTTCAGAGGAAGCATATTTATCATCTGCAGAAACAAATATGTATGGGGTTATACTAAAAGTGGAATACTACAGAAAAGGGAAAACTCCATTGTTAAACCCACTTCTTCAAAATTGTGTTAATCAATTTCAATATAAGTGTATGAACAGGTTTGTACTTGTGGTCCTCTGCGTATATGTTTGCATTATTTCTCAGAGTTTCTTTTTCTTTTCCTTTCTTTTATAAAGTATAGAAGTAGGCAATCACTATCCACTTTTAAAACATATATTTTGAAAGGCTAAATATACTGGTTTCTGTGCATGAAGAAATGAGCTAGTAAAATACAGTCAAGGATGAAAATATGCTATTGTCAGCAGACATTACAAAATTCAGACAAATGGCTTCTAAATAGACTTGTTTTTTAAAGCATCTATCATTTCTCCTTCCTGTTCGAGAGTTCTCAGTTTTATGTCCAAGGATTTTTGTATTAGCATTGTGAAAAAGAGTAATTCTTCAAAAATTACTCTATATTTGGCAAGATCTGTCTTTATAACTTCTGCGTCAGTCCAAAGAATTTTGGCCTTTCCAAAGGTTAAATATTATCTTTCAAAGTTGTGTAATTCTGGCTTTGTCAGGAAATGTCTTCATTTTTTATAATAACCTTTTCTTTCCTTACCTTTAATGTCAAAAAAGTTCACATATGAATGCTCAAACTCATGATATTGAATTATTTGGCACTAATTTCTCATATTTAGATGCATGATAAATATTAACTTGCTACTGGTCATGGCTGTGACACATCCAGAGAGACAATTTCATGTGTGAAGTGAAATAATACTTTGTGGTGCTGGTTATCGAACATTGATCTACATTTTAGTTTTTAATGAAGGTTTTGATGATGCAAAACTCAGGAATTCTGATGGTAACATCTGAATTGCCTTTACAGGCTTTGTAGAATAAAAATTACCATTCTCTTTCAGTTGTCTGTGTTTGTGCTGATTTCCAGAAGAGCACAGTTCACAGTATTTCCACTAAGCTTCTGTGACAATCCTATAGACATGACCCTATTTCTTACTCAGCCTTGACAGTCCTCCAAGAAGAGCATGTTTGACAGTATAGGTTAAAATATTATTTTGTTTATTTCATAACTCAGTGGTTTCCAAACTGTGGTCTGCATTCCAGCCTAGAGGGCCGTGTTTAGTAGTGCTTGGCTGGTCTGTGGTCTGCAGCAGATCCTGTGGTCAGCTAGGCCTCCATCAGGAAGAACGTTTTCTGGCCATTACCACAGCCTCTTCCAAACCGTGTGATCCATAGCCCCTGGAACACAGCGGGCTTCCTACGTTTATTCATTCATTTTGCATGAATGAATAAACTGCAGAGGAAAAAATGATAGGGACATGTTCTCATGAAACATGTAAGTGAGAGGAATTCAAGTCGCCTGGACAACCTGAACACTAGAGATTTATGACTTTGGGTGGTCACATCTAAAATGTATTTTCACTTCTTGTGCTTTTTTTTTAAATTGAAAACAACAAAAAAGCCCCATCGTAGAGTCAGTTCTGTCGTGTGGAATGGTGTAAGATACCAACAGATGTCATAGGCAGATTTTTTTCCAAACCTAGTTTGTGCTGTGTTTAAACAAACGAACAGTTGGCCTCATAGCAGTTGGTAGCTGTAGTAGAAGGCGATTTGTGGTTTTTTGGGCTATTTTCAGCAGCTAGAGGAAAGCCAGTCATTTTTATAAGCACAATTCACAGCTTATAGCAGAGGTAGTTTGGAAACTTCTATCTAAAGTAGAACATTCACCAACATTTCCAACCTTCTGTTCTGGTTCTGTTCCCTTTTCTTGTCTTTCCTTGGCATCCCTACAGTGGCACTCTCCCTCTACCTCTACTTGTGTCTTGCATTCGTCCTTTCATACACTCTGGCTTTGGCCCTTCTCTTTTTGAGTTCAACTTTGGTCTCTGCCTTTGGTTCCCTTCTCACCCTCTTTCCCTCCCTCTCTCATCTTTGCAACTCCTATAAACTTGCTGCATTTCCAAATATGCCTTCTACTTGTCCTGGCTGTGCAGGCCATGCCTTTTACTCCATTGCCTCTCTGCCTGGAGTGCGCTGAGAGTGGAAGAGCTTTGCTCTCATCTCTGTCCTTTCCAGAGACCACTCCCTTGCTATCTGTTCCTTCAAAATATTCCTTGTTCAGCTCCTTGTAGCTCTAGATCGAAACATGCTCTTCTGACAGACTTCTTGGGGACTAACTAATTATTTTATGTACACTCTGAGCATGTACAATGTGTGCTTTTGTGGAGCCTTTTGGTTAAATATAGGTGCAAGTATGTTGCTGTTGCCTTGGTAACCTTGTCAAAGTACACTGCTATATAAACAAGTAAGCAAAGAAGAGAATATCTTTCTTTACATCCCAGGTGTTTAAAACAAATTTAGAAAATGTTTCTTTGTGAAAAAAGAGTTAGTAAGCAAAATTTCGTTATAAAATGCACATTCTTTTGCCAGAAGGTTTGGCTCCATTGTATATAACACTGTTTAGTGTGTACATTTGCATTATTTTTGCACAACTGTGTGGGTGCAACATTGTGTCTTCACTTTCCACCTGTGATTTGCTTGTGTTCAGCACATCGTTTTCCATGGAGTTGTTGCCAGAAGATGGGTGTTTCAAAACCTGAAGAAATATGGAGTAGTTTGCTGTTTAAATGAAGTGACATAGCTTGACTCACTATAGCCAAAGGATGGGAAAAAATGAACACTTTTAAAACAAATTCAGGTTTAGTTACAAAAAACCCCACAAGTCTTGTGCTAGTGTCTGTCAAACCCACCTGCATTTGACACTCCTTTTGATAGTGACATAAACGCACCTTTAGAGTTGCCTCACTTTAAATACCTAAGAAATTGCTGCAGTAGATCTCAAGGGAGAAATAAATCACTGATCTAAATGAGAATTTCATCCTCACCAAGTGTTTGCATGAGGCTGATTATGTCAGTGTAGTCCTATAACTAGCAAAAACTGGGGGCTCCCCTGTCCAAACTCATACCCTCCACATGAGCAAGGCCCAGTTTAAATGAGTTTTGTTTTACGAGCTGAACTTAATGCAAATATAGCTGTGACACAATGAATTGGGACAAATACTTTTAAAATCCCCACACATATAGCAACCTCTGTGTAACACAGGGAGAGAAGTCTGCTGGCTTGTGTGGGTGGATGAATATGCCCTCAATACAGTCCTGTCCCGAGCCGTGGGTGATACTGGTGCCTTTGAAAGCCTTGCTCCTATGATGAGGCTCACAGGGAGTCAAAGCAAACACTGTACATTACGTATACATACATATATGCATAAAGGCTGTACATTCCGGTCACAAAACAGAGGAAGCAGGCAGTGTTGATGAAGTCCCTTTTTTTCCAAAATACTTGTCCGCCTCCTGAGCAATGCCATAAGGAGCTTACCGTGTTGAGGATCCCTCACCCCCTCAAGGGGACAGCATTCCCCGGCCTGTGCCGGCACTGCAACATGCTGGGTGTCTTTTATTTGTTTTCTTTCCTGGTGATACTACCCCTCTCGGAGCAGACGCTTTAGTGAGATGGATCGCACTCAGGTAACTGGCAGTTCAAGGAAGTCCTTCCCTGGGTTGTTTACACCAAGGCGTTTTAGAGCAGCCATTTAGCTTCCACCCTGTCCCACCCCGCTGACCAGCTGTAAGTGTAAAGGCCGCCAGTGGGCCTGCAGGTCGCTGATAAACTAAACCCCCATTTGGCAGGCAAGGAAGCCAGAATGATAAGGATGTTGATTTATGTTTTATCTGTCACTACATTTTCAGTAAAGTTGGGCAGTGAGCCTTAACGAAGCGAAGGCTGTTATCACCTCTCCTTAGCCCTTTAAGTGCAGCAGGCTCTTTGGTGTCTCTCGCTGAATGCCGCTTTGTTAATTGCGACGGTAAACAGGACACAGCGCTGACCATCACCGTGTTTTGCTCGGGCAGCACTTACCACAAAACCACTGGATTTAGGGAAGGAGTCTGAGTCCAGGGGGAGTCACACATAAAAGAGGGTTCGTAGAAGTACTCAGCATTTCCTGGACTTGTTTCTATCATTTAAAATGTATTGCATACCTTGAAGTGAATGTAATGGCTGGCTTAATTGGAGATAACTTCACTGAAGTGGCCGTAGTTACCATTTATGTCAGCACTGAATGTGCCCTTTAACGCTGTGCCCCTCAGGTATGGCTGCTCAACATAGGAAAAACCTGACAATGTTCATTACCGGTGAAATAAATGTTGTGAATTATATGTATGATTAGGTACCATTTTCCCCTCATTTTGGATATGTGAGTGCTATTTTTCTGAAAGCATTGTAAGATTTTACACATTATATTTAATGGCAAACACATTTTTAGTTTTGTGAAGCACCACATGCTTTTTGGGGCCAGAAGAAGTACCCACGGAGAAGAGGGTGGAAAGAGGTGGGAGAGAAATGCAAGCAGTAAAATATTAAAGTATTCTGGCAAAACCAGAACACGGAAAATCTGAAAAACTCCACCCATAGCAATTCTTGTTACATCCTATGCGGAAGGTTAAAAATATAGATTTTTCCTTTCCCTTGTCCCCTTTTGGTTTCTTTTCCTTTTTTTCTTCTTTCTCTCCCTCTCCCCAAATATTTCACCTTACCTTTCAAGTCTGTCATTGTAGTTCTTTCTAAACAAATCTAGAAAGAGAAAAAGGAGCTAGTTCCTGCTTCAGGTCAGTGGGAACTTTGCCATTGACTTTAAATAGGTCCAGAAGCGGGCCCAGCAGAGCATTTTATAGCTTCCTTTATTTATCTTAGGTTTTATTTTGGGCAATGTGTCTTTTGTATGACTGCATTATTTCCACAGTGAACACCATAATGATGGCCTCATATACATTATTATATACACACGTACTGAACAAAGCATTATTGATAGTTATGCTCTTTTAAACAAGAGTAAAAGACAGTTATGAAAGTACAGCACAAGGATACTTTTATGGTGCAGATTCGGTACAGCAGTAGTGTTCACAAGTCTGTGCTTGATGTTACTCCATACCAATTTTCAAGAAATCTATTGATTAGTGAGAAACAGGTGATTAAAAAGAAGTAATTAACACTTTAGTCTAAGAAGGCAGGCCTTCAGTTTCTTAGGTTTTGTAAATGATGCCCATAGCTGATCTATTCTTCCTGAGAGAAATGGAAGAACAAATCACTGTTCTCCAATTGGAATACAGCAGGAGCTGTACTGAAATGTTTGAGCTTAATATCGCTAGGCTAATGGGCCAAGGATAACAATGCAAGGTTTGGCAGAAATCTGGCTGATAACCAGCTGGGATATCAGCTATGGAGTGTGCTGGCCATTTGTTACACAAGATTTAGATGAACAAATGATGGAAGGGACTCTTTCTGTTTTTTGTTGATGACAGTTATGATTCTTGGCTTCTTTGCAAAGCTGTCTCCAAGGAATCCCCAAAGGGCCATCTCATGCATAGAGATAATTTATCACAATTACCAATGTAGTGTATTAAAACCATACCAACAATGCAAATACAAGAAATGAAGATGATTTTGCTGTAAAAATGGCTGCTGCCATGAATTAGAACCACCAGCCTCTCTCTCTCCTGTCAAAAAATAAGGTAGACTCCCAGCTGGATAAAAGCTTCAGTTCACAGAGATCTGGCAATGAGGGTGGATCAAAGGCATATTTTTCTCTCACAATCATTACGAAAGATCCTCCCGATCAGCTGTACTTTGGACAGACTAGCCTGAGAGTGCAGCACCTCTTTCACCCAAGCCAAAAGGGCCAGCTGAACTGTGCAGGTATGTTGCAGGAACCAGAAAACGTCATTGTGGCATCCACTCCCTTCAGCTATCTGAAGTTAAAAATCAATTTTCCTTCTGGTTAGTATAGTTACACTACTTGTAGGGCAGCTTTGATGCTGCTGGGTTTGTATTCCACAAAAAGTTACAGCAGCTGTCTGGAGAACATATAACCTATTTACTTCTGGTTGTCACGGAAAGAAATCTACTGCTAGGCAAAACAGAAGCATCTATGGAAACCCATGGGTGAGGACAGGCTGAAGAACTTACAGCAACTGAAGTCCTACCCTCTAAACAGAGGCACACAGACAGTGCCCTGCGTGCAGGGTGAAATAGCAGCTCATGGCAACATACACAGTGGGTTAGGTGCTTGCACCCAAAAATCTTTCTGAGGATGAAAAAAACTGTAGTCATTAGTTACCATGAAAATATACTGTTGGCAACCAATTGTCACTCTAGCAACCTCAAGAGAAGAAACAATGGCTTGCTGAATGAGCAGCCCTGGCTGCAGCGTAATAGTCTAGTATATTTGTTAGACTGGAGCTGAGTATGAAATTTTATAAATATAATGTATTTTTTTAATTGATAAATTTCCCACAAGCTATCATGGCTGATCTACAGTATATTTGCTTTCCCAGGTATTTGCTGAAAGCTTTCTGCAAACATATCTTCAGTGCTCATGATAAATTTGCCTGCACGCATAATTTTCTAGTGTTCTTATTATTTATTTGTGTCAGAACAAATAAATCTCTAAGGATTTGGATCTTACAAAAATATATAATGTGGAAATGCCATATATTCTTGCACCAGCTCTAGTGTCTGTTTTTGCAAGCTTTCCTACCATTAAACTGAATATTCATGGAAAATAGATTGAGAAAGGGTGTCAATAACACTGAAATAAATACAGTATTTTATTCAAGTGATTATCCAGGAACAGTTTTGGGCCACTTTCCCAATTCTTATTAAAAATAATAAAAAAAATGAGAGAAAGAAGTCCTCTCATCCATTTATGAGTTATGCCACTTTAAAAGTTGCTATATTCCATTACACAGTCCCCCACCCACTTGTTTGCCCAAATACAGCTTGCTACTAGATGGATCCAGAGCAGCTGCCTTGCCCCAGAACAGCTGCTGGTGCTCTATATTTGGAGCTTCCTCTTGCTCTCTGATGCTCCATAAAACTGTTTATATTCCCTGTAAAAGTATTTTCACTCTGTTTGCTTAGTGACCATGCACCACAAATATTCTCTTTACCGCTAACAATCATGAAATGAAAATGTTTACAAAACTTTATTTAGTGCCAGTACCTAATAAACTATAGAAATGCTCTGAAGTGAATGTGTGTATGCAGTGTGTGTATGCATGTATGAATGAAGTATTTACCTAATTTTTCTGTGCCGCAGAGAGGTGGTGATGTACTTCTACCAGCACTACTCCAAGATTGCATGCATTTGGTGTCTACTGCCTGGTTTTATAATTCTTTGAAGCTTATTTATGGTCTGTGGAAGAACTGGCATGTGAACTAGGCTAACTATTTTTGCAGCTTTTTTTTGAGCCTTGGCCATATCTATTCAAGATCATGTGTTTATGCCACATCAATGCAAACTTGTTGCTTTTCCTACCTCAGATCAGGTATCTGAGCTAGTTTGCCCTGCACTGCTTTGATGCTACCCATCATAAACCGTTTGCACATTTCTCCCTGCATTGTCTCAACCTGATGTGTTCTGAAAGAGGAATTGTCCCACACCTTTTATTAAGGTGACACATTTGAAAATATTCAATTCAATATTAGGAGGACAATTGTTTGCCTTTGAAGGATCTCTGCTTCGTAAGAGGGAATCAGCACATTTTAGTTAATTGAGTTAATTGCTACTACCCCAAGAGTTTGAGGTAGACTTGTTTGATTTTCTGTTTGCAGCTGCCTTGTCTTTCTCAGATGATACACAGGGTGGCTGAGCAACACTTGGTAGCTTTCATCCATTCCTTTGCTACTTTCATTTTGCATCTCACACACAGGATGCATCTCCAATGCCAAATCCTCTTTATCACACTCACAAAAACAGGCTGTGATGTGTTGCCAGCAGGAACAAAGTGCAATGGGCTAAAGGCTTAGAAAGGAAAGCTGTGCTTCTGCACAAAAAATTGTTCATACCCAGCAGCAGCAGGATTTGCTCTCTGCTGATCTGCTTTCAAGGCAGGGTAGGATTTAGGCAGAACCACCACAGCACCCTGTCTCTCTGAACTTCAGGGACTGAGAAACAGATACTTTACCTGATTCAGGAATTTTTAAAGCATGTAGTTTGTCTTATAATATTTATTGTTTCTCTTCTGATCATGAAATCCATGACTACTGTCAGCATAGTAGCTGTATTTCTTTTATGCCTAAACCTTGTTCCCACGGTTTGTGTGTGTTACGGAGATTCTTTGGTTGGGTGCTTTTTACTCATATATAAATGAATAATAATATATAGATGGATTCTGTATTCTTGTACATTCTGATAATCACGTAAAAGGGATTTTTTCTATTATTATGATTTTTTTCTGTTTAGTAATTTATTTACCACTGCAAACCGAGGACATAACTCAGAAGCCTTCAATTGAGTGCAGAGTTTCAGTTCCTTTTCCTGCCCTCATCAAGTGCAGGAACCAGCATTACACAGAGACAGACTGGAAAAATTTTATTTCAAAAATACATCTCTGTTGCCTCCTGCATTACAAGAATCTCACACCCAAAAAATTAGAGACCTTTACCTTGAACAGCAGTTAACAGTCAGTCTAAAGAGGAACCAAAAATGTTGCTTGCCTCCACTAACAGCACTGCCAGAAGCACTGCCAGACCTTATGCTCTCTTAACTGGATCTCAAAACCCAGCTAATATATAAACCCAGATAATAATAAACTATGTTCTGACAGATGACTTTGGGCTGAAAGAGTTTGCAACAAGACAGCACACAATATACTTTTTTCCTGGGATCTCTGTAGCTGAGCCATTCTTAAAATTGCATTTGTGGTGCGGAGACTTTTGAGCCTTCAGAACAAAATCTTTCAAAATGTTCATGAAACTTGCCTCTATGTGTCTTTGTCTGACCATAAATACCTTCCATTTCAAACAGTATTTGATTTCAGTATCTCTTGACAGTGAAGATGTTCTTTCTCTTTGAGGGATTAAAGACACCGCACCTGCTCCTCTTCCTCCTTTTATAGCACAAAAATAGATAATATGTAATACTTTTACCTGGTATTCTTCCACAACATTCATGTTACAGCAGGTACCTCTATAATTCAATTAAGATACCACAGATTGGCTTCTGTGCACTGAGGAACAGGGTTTGTGTTTCTGTGAGTTCCCTTTTGTCTTTGGGAAAGTAGCCAGAGCTACCTCATGCACCCTAAATTTAGAGGGGTCTTTGTTTGTCTAAAGCAGTTCAGAATATCCGATACTATAAAATGTGTGGGAGAGATGGTTTTATCTCTTAAGCATCCTTATCCATAGCTTCAGGAATAACTAACTTTTCCTTTAAATCTGTAGACTGCATATGTTTTAGATTAGTTTCATTTGTGTTTTTGTAGATTTTATGAGTTTTTTTAAAATAATTTTCCTGTTTTCTGAGTAAATTATATGAAACATCTGCCCTAAATTTAATCTATCAAGCTCATAAAGGGAAAAGGCAGACGTTTTATGAGTGATATTATAAAATTTAGATAATTATCTTGTTTGTTTTAGCAGTTTCTATTTTGGTCTCTGTACAGTATTCTTCCATTAAAAGACCATTTTTATATGGTATACTGGTCAAGAAGAACAGCCAGTGATCACATAAAATGTACATTTAATAGTGGTCCTGTTAATCAGTAATATTCTATGTTATTTTTAACTGAACTGTACTCATCGTGCAAGCATAAACCTAATCTCAAACCTGTTATATGCTTCTGAGATTAAAAAAGGAAGAAAAGTCTCTGTATAGACAGCATGGAATTCTTGTAGCCTTCACTAGCTATCCAACTTATGCAAGTTCAAGTAGGATATATAAAATGTGTCTAGAGCAATGAAAGACGGTAGCCTTTCCCACTGCCATCTGCATCAGTTCAGTGAGGTTTTGCCATCCTGTATCTACCATAAGTACAAATCTTTTTAATGGAAGGTGGAAAATTATTCTGGGGAGACATCATCGTGTGCACGCCTGTTCTTATCTCCTTTGCTAGGCATCTGCCACTGTCTGCTGTCAAAGACAGTATCCTGTGCTAGTGTAAACCTCTGGTATGCCCTGATGTGGCTATCCTTGCTGCTTATGTGCTTATTCCTGCCTTTTATTTTGGATTTTTTTTTTGGTTTTGTTTTTGTTTCATTTTGTTTTGTTCCAAAGCAGCTACTTCCACTAACTTTGCAGGATAGAACCAAATATAGGATCAAAAACCAATGAAAAAGTATTTTATTTAAGAGAAATACGGATGATTTAGCTTCAAAAAAAAAAAACAAAAACAAAAAACAAAACAACGCACTCTTGTAGTCACCTGAGAGAATACTCACCTAACAAACCTTCTTGGAGTTGTAAGTGATCTTCCTTCTCTCAGAGCTGGATCACAACCTTTCAAAGCTTGCATGGATTCACAAAAACATTTTGATTATGTTGTTATGTTGGTGAGACCTCACTTCTTCTGGGCAGTATTTGGATGACACTTGCTCCATCTCATTTTATGCCTTCTTTAAACTCTTCTAAGTGAAGTATAAATTGCTATTGCTCTTTTAGTTCACATATTTTCTTTCCTGATTTCCACAGTACTTTCCTCAGTCAATGCATGCTCAGCCTACCTCCTGGAACTCCATGCAGATCAGGAGGTCCCACATGTGTCCAGTGAAAGTAGGATCTGTGCTGGCCTAATGGGAAAGAACAGTCCTTTTTGGCTTCAAAAATTTTTGCATGTTCTGTAAAAAAGGACAAAAAAGTGTTTGAAAAACAAATGCCCCACAGAAATGTAGAAAATTTGTTTTTTTGGTTAGCAATGTGAAATCAGTGCATCTTTCTGAGGGCTATTTATGTGGCAGAGGAGCTGAGAGGGGAAGGTAAGAGAAGCATGCATGTTATTTTTCAGTGGAAAGAGTCTGCATTTTTTCCCCCCACTATATATCAGTGGATAGAGAATTCATTCATTTGGAACTTACTAAGTGGTGCCAGAAGGCAACAGAAAATAATAGCAGTGCTAAAGGCTTAGCTGTATGAATGATATGTAGTTTGTGCCCAGAATCTATTACAGTTCATTGGAACTTCAGGGTTTAAAAGACAGATTCTTCAGACTTTTCTGTTAAGCCAAACTCTATCCCAACAAGGCTCCAGGGTCACTGGTTAAAATTCAAAGTCTCCCTTATGGGCAGAATATGCTGTAGCATGCATTCATAGTCCCTGTTCTCATACTAGGTAGGAGTAACTGAGTTATTCTTTGAAAATATCTGGATGTTTTTTCTTGCTTTCTATTTGAAGATTCCTGCTTTCCACACAGTCATCCATGATAGATTTCTACTGAAATTTTTTTCAAATTTTTCAATTTTTTTCTGACCACTCAAAGCCCTAAATTCAGGGTTTTGTTTGTTAACTTCTCTTTGTTGTCTTTGCTGTTATTCCTGCTCTCCAGCTGCATAAAGACAACACTTTTCCTTCCTGATCAGTAGTTTAAATGGAATAAGCACTACAGACCAAACAGAGAGGTCTGTGACCACATCAGGCTCTCACTACAAGCCAGTACCACAGGTTCATGGGGAATTTAGACCGCATGAACCCAGAGTGACAGTGAGAGGCACTCCTGATCTTCCTGCTTTGCCAGCGACCCCCACCCTAAGTCCTGGCATCCTGGTCCAGTGGCACACGCATTCAGAGAGCTGTGCATGCTGCTCTGGCTTGTCCTGCAGCCCATTTCCCTTACCTGCACTACAGGGGCTGGGAGGAGCAGTGCAGACTGGCCTGGGCATTTTGCTTCTCATCAGCAGAGGCAGTCTGCTATCTTAAACCAGCCATGTGTCAGTGGGCTGAGTAACAGGAAAATGCAGCTGCCTGCCTCAGGATGTGGCTACTTGCAGTTTTGCTCCATTACAGTAATTTCTGGTAGCTGGCTTTGGTATTTATCTCCTCTAGGAAAGTGTCTATGACCAGTCATTTGAACTTTAATTTTTAACCAAGCTGTACTGCTGTGTTGGTGTGGCCTGCTTCCAGCATCATCAGAATCCCTGAGAAATCAGTGGGCTTTCCAGTACTTCACAATGAAAAAGTCATGCTTGCCTGTAATCCCATGCTGGGAGTAAGACAACTAACTTAACTGCATATGAGAAACAGCAAGGGGCACTTTTACCTCAGAAGCCAGGGAAGGAAAGGGAGTTTAAGTGACAGAAGACTTTGGGGCTTCTGTTTCGTCACAATGTGAGTGGAGCCAGAGGGCAAATGCTTCCCTCCTGCTCAGTCTCATTATTTTGCCCTCTGTATATCCCACCAGCCCACTGTTGTCCAGAGCAGGGAAGGGAAAAACACATTTCTGGGACCTAGAAGGAGAGCTGACTGTCTCCCTCTTCTCCTCTATGTGTGAATCTGATATAAGCCAAATCAAAGTGCAAAATTAAAATATTTTCTCCTTTATATGTTTTCCATAATACCATTTCTTTGAGGATTCAAAATGCCAGAAAGGATTGCCCATGTTTCATCTGGTTAGCTTGCATGCTGATTGATGACTTTGATAATATGTGTAGTTTAATGATATTTACACTGTTTGTCCAGCTAGGTATATTAAAAGAATGTTGAGAAAATAGTAGATGTGCTAAAATCCTACGGTAACAGCTCATACATTAGTGGTGTTTTGTTGCGAACAAAGTCATTTTTCAGCCAAGTCATAAAGTAGCCTAAAAACAAGTGTGGCACTGTTTGCTTCAAATGAGACTGTTGCCATGTGACCACCATTCATCTGACATCATTACTGACATAGCTTTCGTTAGTATGATATCTGATTAAGGCTCCCAGCCATAGTGGAGCCAGACTAAGTAGTCTGAGTGAGGTGGCTGAGGAAAGTTAATGTGTCAATGTTACTATTGGGCAAGAGCCTCTGCTCAAAGTTTCTTTTGGAGAATGAGGATAGAAATGGCTGACGGTCTTTCTAATGGGAATCTTCTGAAAATATTTGAAGATCTGGTAGTAATTAAAGATGTGCTGAACTCCAAAGAGAGATGTAATCAGTTCAGCAAAACATAAAGATACCATTTCTGTGTGAGGAAATGCAAATACAGAGAAGAATTTAAAAAAGAAAAAAGAAAATAAGCTAAGAAATGCAATTAATCACACGTTTGCAGAAACCAATGCATTAAATCTCTGTGTAGCATGTGAATATATTTCTGGCTTGTACATGTACATAAACAATCAGCCTTTTTTTAGGTCTAAATTTCTCTTTAGTTAAAAAAAAATTATAAGCTTAAGGAATTCTCGTTACCTGAGGAGAAGAGAGTTTTCAACAGGTACAGTGAAAAAAAATTTGCAGTGTCTGTCTGAGATGGGATAAATTCCACTATTTCTACTTTGGCTTTTGAAATCCACAAAGATTACCACAGTATCTGGTAATTTGGAAAAGATACTGACTAGCCTGCTGTTTTTTGAAAGCATATGGACTAGCCTGAAAAAATATCTCAACATAATTTTCTGTATCACTGTGAATGGAATGATGAAATAATTTCTTTTGGTAATTCCATTTCTTAAGTCTGCTATTAATCTGTGCCCCAATTTTGGTTTTGAACAAGGAACTTCTGCTATTGTTGTTCATTTTTCCTTTTAAAATTAGAATATGGTAGGATATTTTCCTTGCAGAGGTGCCTTAACGCTTGATATATCTATTATACTTTGAAGAGCTGTGGGACTAAGACCCACCTTAGACTGATATGGGACTCATATCCATAACTAAGACCTCCAGAGTGCTAGAAGCATTACCTTCTCATACCTGATGCTCAAGTGATTTGGGAACATTTATATTGTCAAGGGTGGCAGGGAAGCATAAACCTTATTTAGTTTTAGTTTTAGTGGGAAGTGTGGTTCCAGTGCCCAGATCTCTTTGGGAAAGGATTTAAGTAATGTACTGTCAAAGAGAGGAATTAAGGGTCTGACATTGGAAAGAGGTAGCACTCACCAAAGAGTAGGTTACATATAGTTTTAACAAGCACTTTTAGGTCATGGAAATCTTTCATTCTGATGCTAAATGATGGTCTTACCCATAGTATCTGGTCACTGACTTTGGCTAGAAGACCAAAAGTCAGCAGTTCAGGAGGTGTACTGCATTTGCATGAAATTTTTTCATAAAAGCACAGTTGTTGGCACCATCGAGTGGTACAGGCCATGGCAAATTCAAAAAGGGAAAATACCAAAGGATACAGCTTCAAGTAAAATTGTTCAGATGAGCCTTATGTTTTATTGTGCAAATATACCTGAAGAAGAGTAGAGCCTATTTCTAAGAAATACTAAAATATTCTTGGTATGGGTTACTCACCCACACTCAAAATCTTTAATGGTCTAAATTCTGTATCATTTGGTTTGTGGCCAGCCAATGGGAAATATTAAGATTTCATGGGGGATTAAGTTGGTGAAATTTGAACATTAATTCTCCAATAGAACCAGTGAAATGAACTGATAGACTTATACATTGAGCTACAGTTTATTTTCGCAAGAAAATGTAGTAGAATCTGCCCTATCTTCACTTAGCTTGTAAAAATTTAATAAAATATATTTGTTTCTGCTCAAAGGAATAATGATAAAATCATTTTGAAATTGTTAGAAAAATGCTGGCTATTAATCAGCTACAGACTTTTAAATGACTGTTCATGTACATTTAATCTTCTTCTCCTTTAATTAGAAAAGGTTGTAATGTGATAGATCCATTTGACATTAGACTCAGCAACACATTACTTAGATGAAATCACACTTAAGAGTACTGCAGACTGGATCTGAGTAGCTCAGCTGATAAGGCACTGGTTTGTCATCTACAAGACAACAGTTCAAGACTTCTCTGATTTCTTAAGTCAAATTAATTTAGTTATGTCAGCTATGCTGCCATAAGATGATAATCCAAGCTGCATGGATGCCTGGCATACTATTACCTTCTTTGGCTAGATTGAAACTCTGTCAGAAACACTGGGGGTAGCTAGAATTCGTGGCAGGTGTGGTGAAAAAAAGTGGAACATGTGAATTTCAAGAATTATAAAATAACTGTCAATATATAATTGCTCCCTTGATTCAACCAGTCTATGTTTTTTCATTTCCTGTAAGACCCAGAGTGAAACATGTCAAACCCACTTGAACTCTGTCTGGACCTAGGATCTGTCTATTAGGTTTACTTAAAATAACCCCTCAACAATCACACTGGAACCCCCACCTCACTGCCTTCTCTGAGCAGGGCTCTAGCATGCATTATTGTCATGACTCAGCAGAGGAATTGGTCACTTTGTGTGTTTCTGGGCTCAACCAGCAAGTTGCAAACCATTCCTCTGAAGACACGCAGTCTCCACTGAAAAACTCTCTCTTCTAGGGTGCCTATTTCCTCTATGAATTTCCACAGTGACAGTAAATCTTTACAGGAGAAATATGAGGATAAGAGAGCCTAAATGCTTACAGAGAAAACATAAACATTCTTGGGCAAAAGTGACTCACTCAGTGAGAGATAAAGAGGCTGGAATTTTCCTAAGGAAATATCTTATTAACTTATGTTTTATGTCTGTATCTCTGTCAGAAAAAAGCTGTCATTCCCTCTACTTCTTCAATAACTTCCATTTCAGCCAAAATTTTGCAGAAGGAGAAAAGATGAAAATACCTCCCAGTTTTGTCAAAATATGTGGCTGGGTAGGAAACAAAATCTTTTATCAGTCCCACTGCTAAAAAAAAATTTAGTATAAGCCTTCAGAATATCCACTTATGAAAGTATTGCTGTGAAGGTTCTGCAACACATATGCTCACTGTACTGCTAGCACTATGCATAGATTTCCATGCCAAAGTAAGTCTGCTGTTTTGTAAATGTCTATGAGAACATGTTGACAGAAATCAGCATAAAAGAAGAACAAAATAATTCTGATACTGGAATGAACTGCCCAAATTTATGTAACATTGTGGAGGTCTGGAAACACTGATATCATTCAGTAATCTTAAATTTGAAACTAGTGATGCTAAAATAACATCCCTCCCTATTTTAATGCCAAGAGAAGGTATTTAAGCTTGTTGCAAAAGATTAGGATATCAGAGACAGAAAGAGAGGTGCAAATAAAAGTTTGGAAGTAGTGTTGACTGTAGAGATTCTATTTAGTGTACTTCAAGCAAGGCAACAGATAGCTCAGTTTGAAGATAACTGATCTCCTGAAAGTGTACCACTGTCATGCTATTTCCAAGAGACCTTTTGCTGTGGAGGTATGTAATTGAATTTCTTACTCACTATTAAGAAGTATGCTTAACATTAGTCTTCTCATGCAAGTTCTACATCCATATCTCAATTACAGGATTTACTGAGCTGGTAGCATCTCTTCAGTTTTTTTCAATAGCCTCAGTGATGATCATATTTCTCAGGAATGATTGTCCACAATCCTTCAGAGCTTGTAAAACTTTTACATTTATCATAGAGCGAATAATCTGGTAAGCAGCCAAGCCTTCTTTTTCCATCAAAGAATACTAAAAAGAATCCAGTTCCTGGAATCTGATGCAAATGTGTTTTCCGTGAACTGCTGTGTATCCATGCACAGTATAGAAAATGACATCAGAGAAGTTATTTAATGAGTACAATATTGTTGTTTCTCCCCCTCCCTCCACTAGAATTCTACATATCAAGTTTTCCAACACACATATGCTTTTTCTAATGACTTGAAATACTTTCCTAATGATTAAATTCTGCTTAGCTGTAGTAGATTCTTCCAGAATTTTATAAGCCAATATAATGTATGCATCTGATGATAGGCTATAAACATTCATTTTTAGGTCACTAAAACCAATGCTTGGAAAACTGGGCTGTCCATGACCAACTTTGTTTAACAGTTTGTGTGATAGTCATTCCTAAAATTCTATCTTGTGACTCAAGAAAGACATTTGGCAGTGCATAAGTGCTGTCCAAGATGCCCAGCTACTCGGAACTCCGATGTCAAATTTTGCATTTCCAGAGTACTTCTGAGTCATGAAGAGTATTTTTTCCCTTGAAGTTCAGTAGGCTGCTTAACCTCAAGAAGGAACTTCTTGAAGTTTTGAGAGGTGGAAATCAATTATATAATGTGAAAGTAGTGTTTTCTTGCTGGTAGTGATTTCTGGTTCCTATACTTTTCAATAACTCCCAGACACAAAAAAATGGGGTAATTTTTTTACTGTGAAGCAGAAGGCAACTGTCTGGCACTTTATATCTCAGAAGCTTCAGGAGATAACTGGTATCCTCACATGCAGGTGACTGAATAAAGACCAGCTAGGCCAAAGACAAATAATGATGTGAACAGGGTACCATCTCCAGAGCAACTTCTGTGGTGAAGCAATCAGACTTTCTCTCAACCACACAGTTGTTCATTAGCATGTGAAGTTATCAGCTGTGCTGCATGTGGAACATGGAATATGGTGCTGTCCCTGTCAGCATCTTCTGTGCTCTTTGGTGTCTCACTTCACAGTCAGTACCAAAAAGTTTGGTGCTGCTGCAAAATTAGGCAACTACACTTCATACACAGACTGACAGAGGTTTGACCTTCCTAAGTCATCTTCCCACAGCTGCTGACAAGGAACACAAATTTATACATTGTGTGGGACTTTCTTTTCTGCTGACCCACAAACTTAACAAGCTGAAGCATTTGCTATAAAATCACCTTATTTATTGTATAGTTTTCATTTGTTCCTAATGTCAAGAAGACATGACACAGAGTGGTGAAGGAGACCTTAGCATGGAGATCATTGGGCTCTGTGTCAACTTCCATCCCTCCCAAAACAATTTATTTATTTGTCTCTGTAGGGATTAGGAGAACCTTTCAGGACTTTGTCAGACAGGGATGCCACCGGAACTGTGCATTTATTCTGCAGCCTGAGAAGCCAACCTTGCCCAGGTTCCTGGCCATTCATCAGAGTTCACATCTCTATGCCTAGTGGTGCCCTTCACCAGATCTTTCTCGCAGTACTCCTGTACGTGTGCCAAGAATCCCGTACATAAATGATATCCCAGCTTCCATCTGTTACAGAAGTAGGATGTTCATCTTCAGTACCTCCCTCCTTTTTTATTCTGGTCACCAAGTTGCTAGTTCTTCTGACATCTTGACTCTGGATCACTTTACTTATAAATTTTTTTCTGTTTTCCGTTGAGTCTTCCTGCTCTGTTCTCTGTGTCCTTGCCTTTTTTTCATGTTTCCAAATCCACTTTCATTGCTTCCTCTTTACCCCACATCCGCCATTGCTTTGTTGCCTGCTGTTTCTGTCTTCCTGCATTGAAGCTTTTGTTTCTTCCCACAGGCTGCTCTGGAAAACTCTTTTTATTTTTTCAGTAGACTCTCAGCCATTATCTGCTTACACATAAGACTAATTTGCTGCCTTTGAGGTATGCAGGCAGTAGAAAGTAGCAATACTAGAATTAAACAGTCTGGAGAGACTAGCTGTTCCCTAAGCAAGGTTTTTCTTGTGTTTTAAATTGCATGAAAGTCAAAGCATCTGTGTCTATGGGTTTCTGGAACACTTTGGCACTTATCAGCTGAAGCACTCCCTGGCTGTCATCTTATAAAAAGAGCAGTTGGGGCTGGTGCTGGATTTTGTTTTACCATGCCATTCAGAAGCTAATGGCTTGATCAGGGAGAGAGGAAAAAAAAAATTAAGTGTTATGGACATTTTGTGGAAGTTTTTGAATGTTGTATAATTTTCTTATATGAGCAGTGAGGGTTTTTTTTGCAGACTTTTACTGATATGTACAGACTCCATTAAAATATGCAGTTTCTCAAACTCCAAACCAGAATGGTTCATAGTCACTTACTGATATTTCAAAGTTCTTTTTTAAATTTGGTACTTTGAATCTCCAAAGGAAAGAACCATGCAAAAGGTTTAAAAAACCCAGCAACAAAGCTCAAAATGAAAACCTGAACTTAGTATTTTGTTTTCAACATTACTACTTGTAATGTTGCATTGTTTGGGATAACTTGGCATTGTGGTGTAGTTTTCCCATATTTCAGATGACACCATGCATAAAGAGTTCTGTGCAGATCATCTTTATTGTACAACTGTCTAAATCCAGCTTACACCTTGAATCTCAAAAACAAATAAAGGAGATCTGGAAAATATTCAGAGAGGGGGGACACAATTGTATCAAAGCAAAGAAAGTCTTACCTGGAAAAAAATGTATTTTGGGAGAGAAATAGAACTGGGGAGGCAGAACATGAAAGAGGCCAAAAACTTGAGACTAGCATGGAGAAGTTAAAAAGATATCAGTAGTTTGTTATTTCTCTGAATATTGCAACTAAGGATCACCAAAGCAAACAGAGAAGAGGTTCTTAGTGCAGATGGATAGATCAGCTGAGAACTCTTTACCAAAGAATGTAGCAGATGCTAAAAAAGTCTGTGGTTTGTGGAGAAGTTTGACATATTAATGAAGCAACTATTTGGTGTGACTATACATACAGAAATGATTTCTTAGCTAATCCCTTAATTTAAAAAAAAAAAGCAGATTCTGAAGGTATCTTCATTTTCAGAAGATTTTTAAGGTGCTCCACTCTTGGAGACCAGGTGTCCAGTAGGGATTATAAGTATTGTATGTAATACTATTTTCTTGTCATTTCTCACTTTGTAGAATTGTCTGACAGGTGATTTTTGCTTGTTCTAGAAACCACATATTTACTTACCAATTAAAAAAAATTTCTTGTATTGCAAATATTGTAATGTGGAAGCTGAAGGCAAGAAAAAAACGGGGAACAAGAGTGCTACAGTTTGTATGGATTTATTACTATGCATGACTTGATACTTCAAAAGTTGTTGCTTTCTTCTGACTGTCCTTTTTTGGTGGTCATATTTTAACAGCTTGGTTGAAATTGTCTATTTTATTGGCTCTTTTGAATGACAGATATTTAACATCCATTGCCAAAGTCATGTATTTGAGAACTTTTTGAATAGAAGCAAAAATGTGGCTATGTCCCAGAAATGCAGAATACTGTTTGTGAGTAAAAGCCCAAGTTGAGGGATCTACAGATGCAACTGCTGGGAGGGTTTTTCCTGTTCTAGTTCTCAAGGCAGAATTGGCAAGACACAACAGTGGGACTCTGGTAAGGAAAACAGATTGCAGTCTTTTAATCTCTGGGAGCTCTCGAAGAACTCAATCACTCAGAAAAATTGGCCCTAGAACTTAGTGTGTACTTATTATCTATTTTACTGCTCTGTTCAGTTTTGTTTTAATGAGTCCTGTTAGATAACATGAAGTCTGGTAGCAGTGTTAGATTTCCTTTGAAGCAAGTTTAATTTTCATCTTGATCTTTTACATTTTGCCTGCTTTTGGCTTTAGAGCATATAGCCAAAATCTTTTTTTCTGTGTCCACTTTCTTAACATTTTTTTTAAGATATGGAAAAAATTGAGAAGAAAGTTACTGCAAAAAAAATTAACAGAACATAATACAGAAAGGTATACTGGGGTCAAGGGAGATACTTTTCCTAACCTAACAAATTTAATACTCATATAGGTAAAAAAACCAACTGTACTAGTTTCTTCATTACTAAAAGATATGTATCTATAGACTTTAAAACGATCAGCCATTCTTAATTTAGTTTTTCAACAGCAAGCTAACATAGAACAAAAACCCAAAGGAGCTCAAGACAGCTTTACTTCTTGCAATACTTTTCCTTACCCCTGGGAAGACCAAAAGAAAAATAAAAATGTAAAGTCTGTGTGTGTCCTTTTCTCTCTTGAAACCTATTTTGAATTTGGGCCAATATGGGTATGGAATTTGGGTGCCAGCTCAAAGTTTTAGTTAACTGTAGACCCCATTACTAATCTGCCCTGTGTAACTTGCCACAGTCCTGAGCTAGGTCTGTGTGTAGATGAGGAAAATGAAGCTGGCAGAAAGATAGGTCAAGAGATGGCAAAAATCACGTGTAATTGTCTCCAGTGTGCACGATTAAACCTCAGAACAACACTGAGAAGAAAGTTGCAATGACAAAGCCAGCAGGCCCTCACGGGGTGAACAAAGTCTCAAAATGCCTGTAAGTTTTGGGAGGCAAAGGTCATAGGAGCAATATTGGGCCACTCCAAGCCTATGTTATAAACTGTCAATAAAGAGCTCTTGTGCAGGGCAGGCCTCATGTTTTCTCTGCCTATGTTTGTTTTTCCCCAGCACCCCATCAATTCACAGTGCAGGGTTAATAAAAATCCACACAAGTCTCAAGGTGTTTCCTTTAAACTTCTTTGGAGGTTGTGTGGATAGACAATAACACACATCTGACTGCGTGCTCAGACCTCTAGTGGTCCGTGCTTTTTTTGCAGTGCTTTTTGACACACACTGCACATATCTGGCATGATTAAACTGTAGGGCTGTGTTTTTTAATGAAGTTTATCTGGACCAAAATTTTGCATGTAACATAAATCGTAAGAGTCTCTCACAAGAAGGAGACCTGAATCATCTTGGCCACACTGCCAGCATATCTAATCAAATTTATCACTGCATGACACTGACTAAACCCCAGGTCTGGTAAAAGAGAAGATGGAGCTCTTCTGCCTGATCTTCCTGGACCTCAATTCATTTTTATTCAACTTTTTAAAAGGATATCTATGACCTATAATCTCATTTTGTCTTCTTAGACATCTTCTGGCTGTCTTCGGATTCCACAACATTTTACAAAATTGTGTTTGGGTTGAAAATTCATATTAATAGAAAGGTTGAAAGAGGAAAAGACTAATACCTTGGAATCACAGCAGCTATTCATCAAGTTTAATTGCCATCAGGTCTACTTAAAAGATAGCTGGTTGACCTACACTGCATTGCACAGTAAAAGAGTATTATATGGAAAATACCAAAAAGAGAATTATTTTAGCAGGTGCGCACTGATTTGTGGTTGAGCTAATTTCTAATGTAATGAGAGAAGTTCCCGTGTTTTGTTTGGGTTTTTTTCATAGCAATCTGAAAAAAGATACTCTTTTACAGGTCAGTTTTACCAAGGACTTCTGTGACTATAAAAAATTTCTGTACATAAATTCTGTACATAAAGATTGATGCTGTTCAAATGTGGGTATATTTTGCAACCCACTACATTCAGATACAGATAGAACAACTGAAAATTATTTGATCAGTTGTCTGTCAGCTCCAAAGGTTCTGTAATGTTTTATCTCCAGTTCTAGTAATTTCAAAGGTCATATGATTATTTTAAAGAAAAAGCAGCTAAAGCAGAGTGTCAGGAAGTGAGATAAAGAAAATCCTTTTATGTTTGAAAATATAGCCTTATCTTAAAGTTCACTTTTCATGTAAAAACAAGGCCAGCTCTGAAAGGAACAAACAATATTTTGTTTTGTAAAGGAAGCAAATACAGTTGGTGCATTTTTTTAGTAGAATGCAAGCATGTTTTTTTCTATAATTGTCAGTCCTTCACCTATCATAACAACTGTGGGTTTATATATATATGTGTGTATATATATATATGTTTGGGGTGTTTTTAAAATTTATTTATTTTTCCCCATGAATAGCCTTACCTTTGTGTGATGAAAATGTCATTAATGAAAGAGAACTAGACCTGAAGTTCCAGGATAGACTTTGCTACAGACAAGACATCTCATCACTGGAGTCAGAAATTATCCTCATGAAGAGGAAGTTTTAATAAATCAGAACTAATAAGATCATGACTGATAAAATTATCCAGACTTCTTTATGAGTAAGAGTATCCATTTCTCACAATTGATCACAACATATTTATTCTACAGGAGAGTATTATCCTTTTTTAGGTTTTAACATTATTACAACCTGACCTTAAGAAGCTAACACTATGCCACCAACCCAAGCATCACAGTTTATTTCTGATGTTACTGGAAATAGCAGACAAATTATGAGTTATCATTAACATTATGGGTGGTGAAATATCAGAACCAAATGCAGGCTACTGAACATAATCCCAAACCTCATATCCTGACTAATCAGCAATTACCACAGCAGCACCAAGTTTTGGCTAAAAAAGCCAATTAAAAAATTTGATATTTTCATGGTTTGGAATTTATCATAAATTTGAAATACAGACCAGGCCAACTGAAAAGTCAAATACATGTTTACAAATTTTGTATCATAGGTTTATTGTAATAAAGCTATCTTAAAGCAATTTAGCTTACTTTATTAAAAAAAAACTTTTAATTTTTTTTATTTATTCAGGATATTTATTGGCTGCAGAGTTGCTCTTAGATGTTTCTGTGTACTAATTGCTGAAACCTCCTCTTCATCTTCTTATGCTTTTCATTTCACATAACTTTTGCAAGAGAGGAATTAGAGTCCTGGCAGTGTGACAAGAAGTGTGACATTCAGGAGAGGAAAAGATATTTCTGTTAACCTCCTGCATGAGGCATTAATTGTAATCCCCTTTAAAAATCTTGAGATTTACCTAGGCTGCTTAACAGAAGTCTGTCTTTAGGATAAAAAATACATAAATAAGTGTAAACCAATTAACATGCAAACAGAACCCCTAAAAACACCTTGCTAGACAAAGACTAATAGGACTCATCTCTGATGTATCATGCTCTCAAGACAGCATGATACCTTAGTTGCTTTTTAACACATATCCTCATCTGAAAGCAAAGTCATTCTTGGGATTTAAATGTCTATTTTTGCAGCCCTTCAGTCTTTTCTGGTTTAACCTCATATATTCAGTCACAAAACCCGCATGCAACACTGCAGGCTGATGGAAGAGCATGTGGGAAGATGCCCAGCAGAAGAGGACTTGGCGGTGCTGGTCAACAGCAGCTGAACAAGTGCCAGCTGTGCCCAGGTGGTCAAGAAGGCAAATAGCATCCTGGCTGGTATCAAAAATAATGTGGCCAGCAGGGCAGTGATTTTCCCCCTGTACTTGGCATTGGTGAGGCCAAATGTTGAATCCCATGTTCAGCTGTGGGCCTCTCACTGCAAGAAAGACATTGAGGGACTGGAGGGTGTCCAGAGGATGGCAGTGAAGCTGGTGAAGGGACTTATGAGGAGCAGCTGAGGAAGCTGGTGTTGTTTAGCCTGGAGAAAAGGAGGCTCTGGGGGCCTCATCACTCTCTGCTATCACCTGAGAGGAGGCTGTAGCCAGGTGGAGGTTGGATCTTTCTCCCAGGCAGCAAGTGACAGAAGGAGAGGATATAGCCTCAAGCTGCATGAGAGGAGGTTCAGGTTGGACATCAAGTAGAATTTCTTCACAGAAAGGGTTAAACTTTGGAACAAACTTTACAGGGATGTGGTGAAGTCACCATCCCTGGAAGTGCTCAAGAAATGACTGAACATGGCACTTTAGTGCCACAGTCTAGTTAACGGGGTCAAAGGTTAGACTCGATGATCTTAGAGGTCCTTTCCAACCTAAATAATTCTGTGATTCCATCATATTTCATATTTTTTCAACATTAATGTACTGAATAATGAAATATATAATATAGTATATCTGTCAAATGAGAACGGTCTACAGAATTCTTGGTCATCTATACACAGTCTGAAGGGTGGTAGCATTGACATCTTTGAGAACTTGTGTAGGAAAATAAAGGTTGTCCTACAGTGCCTGTTTATGCCCTACTGCAAAGGTACAAATGTAGTCAAAAGTACAGAGAACTGTGCAATTCCTATTTGCATATCTATTTTGTTTCCAGATTGTTTTCTTCTAATGACTTTTATATCAGTAGAAATCGTTGCATTTTTACATATTCCAATCATTGATTCATTGGCAATGGTTCCAGTTTAATTGCTTCCATTCTACAAAAATATTCTGGAAATATTTGGTAGCATATCACAATAAGTAATTTTGTGAATTAGAATATTTTTCTGTGAAATTCTCACATACTTTTAACAAATATATCTACCATCAGACAAACTTTTCTTTACTTACATGAAAAATAAGCCACAGAAAAAATGCTGGACTTTTAAAATAATTTACTGAAAGACTAATGATGAAGGAATATTATCAGACATTACAACCACAGAATTATAAATAACCAATAAGTGGAGAGAGTTATTTTGAGTCATTTCATTGACTTGAAAAGAATTTTCTATTAACCTTGATAGTAAATTCCGTCACCAATTTTTGATTCCTCTGGAGGAATACATTTAGATGAAGAAATAAGGGCTACCTATTTAATGAATTATCCATTACTAATTTTTCCCTCAAATCCAGTCATCAGGTCAAACTTTTTTTTTATTGTCTGTCAAGAGCTTTAAAATGTTTAACGTGTGAAGAGGAAGAATTATGTTTCGTTGGGGGAAAAAACAATGCCGAAACATTTCTGCAGCAAACAGTATCCAATCTTCCAAATTGCTCAAGTCTATCAAATACTTAATTGCTCCTTTTTTTAGGTTAGTTATTTTCCTACAGCAGGAAAGTGTATAGAATATAATTCTCTCTCAAAAAGAAACAAACTTTTTAACCACTGGTATTGACAGCAATGTCCTATTTCTTCCATTGACACATATGGGAAAGGTAAAGCCTTATTTCTATACAGAGTTTCTGCTTTTTGCATTGGATATACTATGTAAGATGCATAGCTCAAAGCTTCCTTTTTTATTCAAAATAATGGGAAATTTTCCACCTAGGTTAAATGGAAATCAATATGGTCCACGAAGTTTTAAACTAGGGACTAGGAAAATGATTTGGCTAAAATAAAACTGACCTGAAGACTTATGTGAGACTTAAACAAAACCTTGTAGTTTGAAAAAATTTGACTTAAAATAGTCTGCAAATTTAATAAGTCATCATGGTAGGGAAATACAATTTTTGTCTATTCTATAAGGCCTATACTCCTATTTTGGGGATCTCGAGCTGGTTCAGATAATCATCCAGATTTTTAGATGCTTATTTAATTGAACCTCTAAACCTTTTGACTTTGCCCATCTCCAATTTAAAAATCCTCTCTGGGAAAATTATCCAGATGTAAGTTCTACAAAAGCACACCTGGCAAAACAACATCTGCCTGACAATGACTTAGTGAGCCTCAGTAAAGGCTGACATATGTGCATATGCAATTGGACCTTATACCAACAAAGTGTTTTACATATTAGTGTACACTAGGGAGTCCTGAACCCTGACAGAAAAATATGATGGCTTTTACACTTTAAATTACAGTGAAGCTGTATCCACAGATGGTGCAGGTACAACACATGCTCTTATACAGCTGGCAGGTAAGGGGAGGTCATTTCCATAATAGCCTCCTCCAGATTTCTAGTGTTTGCTTCAATGCAGTTGCAATTTGAGATCAGCATTCTGAGTGGAGTTAGTTCCAGCTGCTGATATAATGCTGGCTGAAAGTTCCAGTACCAATGAAGAGGCTTCTGTTGATGCTTACAGATGACAAAATATCATTCCCTCTCCTTTATTACAGCATTTCTTTCGTAAGGTATATGGGGTACAGTTTGCTGTGGTTTGGTCAGAGACAGGCACTGAGTAAGTTAACAGAGTTTCTCTGAGATTAGTCAGCTGGAGAACTCACAGAGCCATTCCTATGTGCCAAATGGCCATGCGTTGAAGATAGGAAAAGTAAATCTTACACAGTCAGATTCTTGCAAACTAACAAAGGAGATTTAATTCTGAAGGAAAAAAGAACTGAAACATAGCCTGTTCTCTTATGCTGACCTTTGTCTTAAAACTATAACGAAAATTCCAAGAAATATTTATACTTGGCCAAATTCTGAGAACAGGACATGGCCCAGCTGGCCATCAACATCTGAGTGTGGAATAGAAGGACATTTATGTTCATGAGACAGCAGCAGTGCTGCTCTTCTTGCTTCAGAGCTGCAGAAGACCTCTGACTAAGGCAGGATTTGTTAATCTTTTCTCAATGAAAAATGCAGTGCATTCCTCTGGATACTGAGCCTCACTTATAGTCCTTCTCTTTCTCAACCTGTCCAAGAACTTTATGCTTTTGTGAGAGTTGTGCATTATAGAGTTCAGTCTTAGAGGGCCAAACCAGTACCACTTTTAGAAGGGCAGGTCTGAACTTTTATCAAGGTGGCTTCAGAGGATAAATGGCCAGGGATAAAAGTTGTCTGTGAGAGTTAGGAAAATCCTCTGCCTACTTCTAGTAGGCCTAATCTAAGCCCAGAGTCTGCTCATCCATTTTTAAAGTAACCCTTTCCTTCCTCTTGTTTTGGCATCTGCAGCTCATGGAAATGTTCTCCTGTTTCCAGACAGCAACGGGTGGTTGTGCCATAGCATAGGATTTACAGGGAATAGTTTCAAAGCAAAGTTGTATAGCCTAGTGACTAGGAAAAAAATGAGCCAGAAGAGTAAATTTACAGAGTCTGTAGTAGAGGGACACTAGGTTCTACTGGAAGAACATAATGAAAATCATTCCCCTCTTTCCAAGCTGTTTATATTGTCTTTATGTTGTCTTTAAACTCTTTTACTTGGGCATGAATCTGTTGGTGTCCAAAGCCTACACTGGACAGCTGCCTCTTCCAAACCATTTCCAATGCAACCTTGTGTCTCGGCACCTTGCTACTTCTCAGCTCACTTCTGTACTATAGACTTTTCCAAAAGCTTGGGTCAGTCAGGCGTATGATAAGGTGTGACTCAAGTTTTGGACAATGGTGTGACCAGAGATAAGGGCTGTCAAGGTGTACAGTTGTCTCCGTAGCAAAGGCACTGCTCCTAATACTGTGCATCACACTCACCCCCCTCTTTCCTGCATTCACTGATGCGTTCTTTTTAGATGTTGAAAATTCTGAAGTCCAAATTCTTTTCCTGGAAAGAGGTATACATATTGACTAGATGCAGGTTAGACTACATGTGCATCTGGCATCAAATAGCCTCTTGGGATCTGACCTTAGAGACCAAGGCCAAATCTTTTAATGAGAACCTAGGCAGTGTCTTACAGCAGCAAAATTACTTGTTGGGAGGTTTGTATAACACCTACCAAAGTAAATTTCCATCAAGTTATGGCATTTACACACTTCAGCAGCACACCTTTTATTTTTTTCTCTTTGAATGGGTAATTAGTTTTTTTAAAAATTTCACTAATAGAACAAAAGTTCTGTAAATCATTAGATTTTCATAGGTATTAGAAATAACTGAATAACTTCAGAATAATATCCCACTGTCAAAGATCAAATACAAATCTGACACAAGCCTAGAGGAAGGACCCAGCCAAAAGCTTCTCCATTTTAGTAGAAAGCTCCAAATCTGAATGAATAGTCTGAATAGACTGAAATATTGGTCCATTCTTTCATGAGCAATGAAGATTTCAAAGATTGTCAGTACAGCTTCTGGGAAAATCTAATAATTGTTAAATCATCATTAATCTTATTAAGTGAGATAATGAAAAACAGTGAAAATTGAGGAGAAAGTAGGGCTAACAAACTGAGACTAATCATGTAATTTGCAGGCTTTATCCTGGATGTGTTCAACCCAGAGAAAAGAAAAGTAGAGAATGAGAATTTCAGATGTAGACTAGAAATTCCAAATTTCTATCCTGCTGCAGTGTAGGACAGCATAGCTTAAGCTGGCTGAAAAGCACACAGAAGTTGGATAGAACGATTGCTGAACACAGTGTAAAAGGTTATTTGAGACCTCAGTAAAGGACATTTGCCCAGCAGGAAATACCTCATTATTTTGGGCATGTGAGTTAATTACAGTAAGGACAGAATGCTTATAAATATAGGTGGACAGAACTACCAGTTTGCCTTTCTCACATACGATTGTAGCAGGAGCCTCAGCTAAACAAGGCTTGAAGAAGTATCTTGTAGCACTGACAGCCCCGATACTGCTGGGACTACAAAGGTTTTGTGTCACTAAGCAGTGACACAGCTATTAGCACATGGGCTGAAATACTGCTGGCTTTGGGGGTCTCAGTACTTTGTCAAGAGGGATCAAAAGAATTTGTAAAGGACTGAGAAGCTGCTGGGTTTTTTCCAGGCTTGGGAGAAACCAGATGATGTGATTGCCCATGAGACTGGAGAATGAGAAACCTGAATTGATTGGACAGGACGATGTCAATTAAGCATATGGGAATGTATTTGTTGTGCTCAACTATATGCATTTACATTTAAATAATTGGACATCAGTACAACATTTTAAAGAATGGATACTAGAAAATCTAGACTCCAGAATGTTCTAATTAAAGTTATTTTAAATAGGACTTACAAAGTTTATATTTTAAAATGTTTCCTGTGTTGACTGCGAGATCATTTTCCAGAGATTTCTTTATGGTAAACTTGAGATTTAATCCTGTATTTTACTTTTTGAAATACTGTAAAGCAATGGATCCCCAGGCTCTGTTTCATCAAGAAGTAAAGGTGACGTGCAGAAAAAAAGAGCTGTAATAATTGTGCATAATATAATCTCATGACTCCTCCACCATTTCTATCATACCACAGATATTTCTGGATACTGTCACAGCATCTATGGAACCATATTCCAGCTGTTCTCAGACTTTCCCATTTCTGGAAGCCTGCCCCTCCTTCAGCTCCAACCACAAATGTCCACATAAGAGAAATCCAGTCATTCTCCAAGAGGTCAGTCAAAGACTAACCAGAGATTACTCCAGAATGTCTCTGTTATTTTTTCACTTCCATCTAAAAAGCTTTAGAATCACAAAGTCAGACACGAATTCATAACTTCAAAGCAAGACACCAACATTTTTGTGAGCTAGCCCTGATAGAATTGTGTGTAAAGGTCTTTCCCAAAGTTACCAAGGTCTTTAGCACAGGTATGTCCAAGCTGCAAATCAGGACATCAAAATATGCAAAGCCCTACATTTTAATAGGTCACAAAACCCCCCAAAATAAAGGAATGAACAGGTTTTCTGTTCTCTTTAAAATTTAGGCAACTTGCTTGATGACAATCAACAGTCCTGTCACTTTCAGATGTCACCAGCTATCTCTTGCTGCTGCTTTGCTTCAGGTTTGAAGTTCCATCTACTCTTTGCTCTTTTTTGGTTTGAAAAAAACCTTCCTACTATGGTGTCTAAATACTTGGGAAAACATTTTCAAAAGACTCAAAAACGTATTCAGGATACTTCAGATTTTGTTTAAAAAGAAAGAAAAAGGAATAAAGCTTCAGAGTCCTGTTGAAGATTTGTTTATCTGTGTATGTTTGATTCCTCATGTCTTTAAACTCAACTCTAGTATACAGAACTCCACCGGATTCTAATTTCCAATAACTTTTAGTGAGTTTATAACCTAGTTCATTTTTACACATTACATGCTAAGCTTACCTTTATGTTGATCAGTAGAACATGTGCTATGTTGCTTAGATATGTGCATGTAGAATGTTTGTGTGTGTACCCACAAATTTAAAAAAAAAAAAAAAAAAAGGATAAAAAATTAAACTGCTAAAACTGAACTGTGTTCAGGTAAGTAATTTACCCTACTCCCTAGTCTACCCTAGTCTAGTTTTTTTCAGTTGTTTTTTGTATGGTAAAAAATCTGATTTTGTTGCAGGATTTTTTGAAAGTTTGCTACAAGAGCACAGGATTTAACTAATTAATGCAAAATAGCAAAAAACCCTAACCCAACACAAACCAAAACCCAAAACCCCCAGACTGGTTCCTGGAAACATTAATGTGCCCTAGTTACACACTAGATTTTAGGCTTGTCTACTGCAGGGAGCATTTTAGCTTGTACATTTCAGTTCTGGACTGTCTTTCAAGAAAATGTCTAAATTTTCTTGTTTTCAAAACTTTTCTTATGCTTCAAATTGTTTTGATTCTTATTCAAGTTTTTCTGATTGTGTTCAAAAGGATGACTGTTATCCATCTAAAAAGAAAATATTTCAAAATCTGTTAAGCTCATCATTATATACTATTGAATAAAGTATAGGGATTGTCACAAGGGTTTAAAGCAAACGATTATCATTATCATTGTAACAGAGAGATAAAAACTAGGCAGCCTTCATTATACAAGGCACAGAAAATCAATCAATTTCTCCATTATCATGCTACTGGGAAGCATACTAAATGCAGCTTATTAGGAAGAGTCATTCTCATCCCTAAAGTAAAAAGACAAGAATAGAATCAAAAGGGGATACAGATAAGGGGAATTATTTTCCTATGCAATTAGCAGTGTTATTCCCTTTTGCAAGATGACTTTGTAGCCAGGAGTTCATGACAAGTTTTTTCCTTAAGAGATTTTTTGGCTATATAAAACATCCTGTGTACTCAGGGCTAAAATAACAAGAGATTTGCAACTCTTTGACTGCTGGTTTTCAGATCAGTTCTGAAAAATAACAGATTTTAAAATCCCTTTTCTTCTAGATGTCTTTTTCTACAGCAGGCTTTCTACATCAAATTTATTTTCTCTTTTTTCCAGAATATCAATACTGGCCTTTAAAAGGAAAGTATTTCTAAACCAGACAATCTAGGGGAGAGAGATTCAGCATGACAAGCTCCTTACAGTATGATCAATAGCTTTGTGTAGAAAAACTACATAAATAAAGTCTAGGATCAGGAGTAATATTACTGGGAGGATTACTAAAATTATCATGATATTTAGAGGTTTCATTTTGCTGCTTTTTGGGCCAAAAATTAATCTTTGTCCAAAGACCTTGATGAATGATACTGGGGCAATGAACAGACAAGCAGATATGTGAACAATTATGGTTGCTTGCAGAAGGTGCTTTGAGTTTTTATTTGCTGTGGCAGTATTTTTCTTTATTTCCATGACAATAAAAAACAAGATAGTACCTAAAAATTTGCTTTAAAATTTTTTCTTGTACTAAATAGACAATGGAAGAGAGTAATGGTTATTTTCCACATGGATAATCCAGGATTAGAAAAGGTGTAGGGGTACTGACCTATTGTTCATTCATTTCAAATAAATAAACTTTTCTGTATAATTCCTTATTTATTTTCATGTCTCAACTGTTTGTGTTTAACTGCTAAAATGAAATCAGTAGAAGGTGTTTGTAACAAAATGCCAGGGTCTCAATAATACATATCTAGAGAGGGATGAACACAGGGAGTCTGTGTACTCATGACTGAGTTACACAAAGGATGAGCTGAATCATACAGCGCTAATAGGGAAAGAACTCTCTTAATAATAAGTCTGGGAAAGCAGTGCCTAATTTACATAGGAATAAATGGAAGTGGGATATATGACTACTGAAAGGTGATAACGAGCTGTGTTGAGGTCTCTCCTCACATGTCCTTCTCATCTTGGTAAGCCAGCCCATCTGTTCCAGTACAGACTGAAGGCATTGGAGTATGAGAGCTTCTTGATTTGCCTCCCAGACTGGTCCTTATAAAAGGCAGCTCCAGTGACGTCATAAAATCCTTGGGATGTGGGGCTTTAAAAAGATTGTCAAAGTTATGTTTGGGTCAGTCAAAATAAAGAAGCTACTCTAAAGCCACTCTTGTGGACTGGGAAAATTGCCACACTGCTCATGGTGTTAGGTGGACTGTCTTGAAAGAAGACATAGAATGCAGAATCATGTGGTGCTTTCATCAGCAAGCAACGTTTGGTGCATATTTTTCCTAAATCCAGCCCTTGGGTAACAGATAATTGTCGAATGCATTTAATTTTGGACACATTCAATATTTACTTGCAATAACTGCCCTGTGAGACTCATTAATGCTTTAAAGCTTCCTATTAAATGGAAACCTCACAGTACTTTCTTTCTAATAAAATAAACTGAAATGTGAAAATATTTTCTGTTTGTTTTTTAATAATGAATGTGTGTCTCAAAAAATTACTCTTAATTTGTTGGATTATTTTAGTTTTATGTCCTTTCAGAGGCATGTAGATGAATAATGAAAAAAAGTGCAATAAAAGCAAACAATAATTATTCATGCTGACCTGAGGCATTTAAAGAAGTAGAAGAAAGTCTAAAGAAACAGATTTCCTATAGTGCTACTTTCTTAAGTATACTAAGGTAATTAGCTTTAAGAGGAGATAATTTCAGTTCACCGAGGGTGCTCTTTTAAGTCTTTCTGGGAAATTTGGATTTTCCACTGATAGTAGTTTTAACATGTCACACTGGAGCCAGAGTGAATTAAAGTGAAGAGCTGCATAGTCTAAACAAATAGTCCTTCCCATGATCAGAAGCCTGACAACATAACAGCATAAATTATGTCACATGCCCACAAGTAATGCAGGAACAATTAAAAAAATAATAGCAAAACCTCACTGCAATCCATAAACAATATGTGATGCCTTTTATTGAGCTAAGTTTTTAAGCTGTCTAATTTTCCAATTTATCATGTTGCATTCTTACCGGTCTTAAAAAAATAAACAACAAACCTTCCCTGTTCTGGGAGCTATTATTTCTTCTGATTAAATGGTGACATAGCAATTCTCCAAGAAAATAACTGGCTAAATCCTCAAAACCATAAACGAAAACCAGAACAATTTCAGTTCTTATCTCATTTTGAAGGGTAGTTAGAATAGATACAATATATTTGTTTGCGGATATGGATATTTTAGTAACTTATTTTACATATTGAAAATTCCTATTTTAATCTAATTTGTGGTTCCTCTGCATTTCTCCTCTACAACCATTCTTTAATTTCCTTCCACGCTACTTTCTAACTAATAAGAAATTAAAGCCTTTTATTACTCCTTGCTGCAAGGATCTCTCCCTCTTTGGCATGGTTATTATTTTCATGATTGAATGTCCTCAATATGGGCAATTGTAGATGGAGAATTCAAGCACAAACCAGTTGAGGGCTCTGTCTCAGCAAACAAATAATCTGACACTGTTTCGGACATTGCTGCCTCCCTCACTCTACACAGGTGTGTGCTGCTATCCTTCTGTGAGATCCTTGTGCTCCCCTAGAGAGGTTACATTTGACCTCTTTTAGTTCCCAATCTTCAGTGGCACCTTCAGATCATATCTGGAAGGTGAAGCTTAGATGCAGGCAATATGTGGCAGCACACCCCAGCTGACATCCTTGCAAGCAGATGCCATTCCTCCCGCTATGCTTTTGTTAGCCCTCCAGTAGTGACTTCTACTCAACATCAGCTACAACAGGAACGGAGAAAAGACTTTTCACCTTTTTTTTTCTTTTTTTTTTCTTTCAAGTGTATGCTGCTACAGATTTTTCTTGTTTAAGATGTGTTCTTTGGTTGCACTTTTGATCAAGTGTAAGTTAAATGATGAAGTTGATGGCAACGCCTCTCATGTTCTTTCCCGTTCTTTGTACCTACAGACAAGAGGCACTTGATAATGACAGTACCTTGATGACTGCCCTAACTGGATGGTGAGAAGAAGGATAGGTTTTCCCCTATCTGAATAGAATTCAAAGATTACTGTGTAGGACACATGCTTCTCAACATGAAATCATCCAGCAGGACGCTGCAGATAAGAAAGGGTATTAGATCTTCTCCCATATCACCTTGTCCTTTCCCAGCCCCAGTTTTCAGATGTACTGCTTTCAGAGATATTGTTTGCTGATCACATATGCATGGTCAACTACAGCTGCCAAAAGTGCTTTAAGAATTCAGACCAAAGGCTGCAGAGGTGTCATTAGAAACTACATAGAGAAAGAGATACCACAGTACATGAATTTCTAGTTGATGATGTAGATACTGTTCTCAAAATTGCCTGGCCTGCTACACAGCCAAAAACTTTGGTACTCAGATTTTCCAAAGTACCAGCATTACAGAGGCAAAGTTTAGAGTCTTCTATTAATCTGTTTTTTATCATTATTCTTCATATATGTTAAGGATGTATTTCACTGTTTTGCTGACTCAGACTTTTATTTTTCTTATTACACCTGCAAGAAATTATTATTTATCTCTTCTAATAAAAATGGCATTTGGAAAGGATAAATGAGAGGTGAAGATTCTTACCTCACCTAAAGAAACAGTAAGCTCTTCAGTAGGTCCTTGTTGTTTTCCCTCTCTATGAAAATCATTGTAAGCAACATTAGGCAATGTTAATTGTATGTTGGTATGGCTCCATACCAATCATGGCAGGCATTTTTCAAAGAGGGAACTAAAATATTAAAAGTCTAAGTGAATTAGGTGCCCATTCCATTTTAGAATGACCTGAGCATTAGGAGCAAACATGTTACCCGGATTCCTAAAATCAAGACCAGATGCCTTTCTAAATACTATGCTGTAATTCAACCATATTTTTATTGGACACAGTACAGGAATTACAGGGAGAAATTCCATGGTTTCTGTTATGTAAGAAGTCAGACTACATGATGGCACGATCCCTTATGTCACTAAAATCTCTGAATAACTGAAGATGAAATCATATCTGATTTGCTCAAATTTCACTTCCTGGGTTCTTGTGGTTTCATAATTTCACTCAATCTCCAGCCATTGAAGTAGGTTCTGGGGAAAACTTTGTAGGCATAATTTGTATTTTCAATGTAACAATCAGGGGAAACCCTCAAAAGTTTAGGAAAACCTTCCTGTGAAATTTCCGCCATGTTTTATGTGTTTATTCCACTTCAGGATTGAGCTCGAGGGAATGCGTATCTATGTTTTTGCATTCACTCTAATGCTGTTATCACCAGGCAATAAATATGGGAATTTATGCTGGGTTGGTATCTTAAGCATCAGCTTTATCAGCAAAATCAAAATACTGATAAAAAGAAATAGAATCTATTTCTGAAATAGGACTTCCATGAATCTACAAATGATAATGCCTACTGAAAACCAGAGGCCTTTCTCATATTCTCAGGTTCACTTATGATGGAATTCACAAATTTTCTTTTGAGTGTGGAAAATACCTTCTCATTTTCAGCACACTAGAAGCCAAGTATTTAAGAGTCCAAGTGTGTTGAAACTTTTGAAGAACTCTAATGTCAGTAAAACCTCTGCATGTTAAACCACTCTGAACTATAAAATGAGTTTTAAATGTCTTTCCTGTTAGGCAGGATCACTTCAAGGAAAGAAAATTGTAAATCAGTCCTGTCTAATGGAAGACTCAAGAACCAAAAAACCCCCACCACCTTACCAAAAAACAGCCCAGAGCAATCAGCTTCGGGGGGAAATGGAAGGAAACAATAGTCATGCCTTGACCTCAGGATTGTTTTTTCCTTCGTGTCTGTGAAGTCATTAGAAAACTCTGGTACCCTCTGCTGGCCAAGCAATAAATCTGTAGCACCGGAGCCAAGATGACATTCCCACAGATGCTGACATGTAGCAAGTGAGCAGCTTGGAAGCAAGAGCCACGTTGACTCGCATCCTCTTAAAGAGCAAAACAAAAAACCCATGAAACTTCATATGAGAAAGTGTTAGTCAGGAAAAAGCTTCAGGCTACCCAGAGAATGCTATAAAAAAAGGTCTAACTAAAATATTTAATGCTAGCTTTTTATTAAAGCATTTTTGAAATATTATGCCTCTACCTAAGGATGTTTGTTAGATTTTCAGAGTCTATTGTAGCAGTGCTATATAAGGACTGCAAATTTGCTTGTGTTGTGTTCCTCTTACCTTTCAAATCAGGACTCACTGCTGCTAAACAGAGGGAGCATGGCGCATCTAGTGCGCTGCTTCAATATCTAAAAAGTGCATATGCATATTTCTTTGAAATGGAGTGATACCCTCTGTTACATGAGCTCACCTCTAAGCAGATATCAGTGAGTCTGGAACTTTGTTTTATCCATTTAAAATAATGCGTATTTGGTGCCTTACAGTTCAGGAGGTTAAAAAGGTAAATGGTTTCATGTATACCATAGGCCTCTGCTAAAAAGAGGACAATAATGATGAGCCAGACACTTTCTCAGAGGTGGAAAGTAACTAGTTAGAATAGTTAATCTTTTGAGATGCATCCCCGGTATTAAGTGGATTCTTCTCATTCAGCTGAAGGCACAACAGCTGGATTCTCTCATCCCTGACTGGGGCGGTCTTGTTAGTGTAGGATGACCTCTGGAGCACTAACACAGATAATACTGGCACCTCTCTCCACTCTAATCAACTACCAGTCTGAGCAATTCTACAGGAGATGGGGGCATTAAGGCCATATTATTCTAAACAAAATTCATTGATGGTAGCAGAGTATTGTGACAGCAAAAGACAGATTTTACCTTTCCCACCAAACGTTTTTAGGGCTAAATTTGTGGAATGGTCTGTAAAAACAACACAGCTCCATATTTTCTCCCTTTTCTTAAAGTCATATTTTGCAAAACTAGACTATTTGTGTCAAGTATGTCTAAGCTAAGACTCACAGTTTTACTGCCATATATAAAACTGTTCACTGCAAACACACATAGTTAATGTGCTCTCTCTTCATCTCTTTCCACACAGATTAGAGCTGGCAGGAAATTTTTGGGCATTTAGCTGGAATGTGAAAGGCTCAGGTTCAAATTACTGTTCTGTCCCGCCCTGTTTCAGAGCAAGGCATTGAAAAAAGATCTCCTAGATCTGAACTGACTACTCTCGTGGCTGGACCAGTGCTGTTTTGGTGATGAAGCCCTTGTATTTTGACCATTTTTAAAGTGGTTTGATTAAAAACTGACCTCTTCTCATGATGTACCTCAACTTTCACTGAAAATATTTCCATTTGTAAGGTTTTCAGTCATAGCTAATATAGCTAGTTATACATGAAAAGAAAAAAAAGACAACAAAGCTATCAGTAGTTATGAAAAAGCAAGATGAAGGTAGCTAACATTGTTGAAAGGGATTAATATGCAACACAGGCATTTAGTGTCCTGTATCACACTACTTGCAGAGCACAGGCATGCTGTTGATAAAAATGCACCAGGGCACCACATGCAAAATACAATATATTGATTTTATAGGCAGCAACAATTCTGTTTATCCTTAGCATTTATATATAATTTATTAGAAAAATTACCAACACCCACACTGTCGACTAAGTTGAGCCTTCCACTGTGCTTGTCCTTTTGCAGGTATAACAAATGCCCTCTGAATCCTTGGGATAATGAAATGCTGCTGCCTTGTGCCAGGGCAATATAGAGGTGCTGGGTTTGGTTGTGTTTGAAAGTGGCTTCAGTTGTGTTTGGGAGTGTTCACCTCTGAAATTCAGATCCTACAGCTAAAAGCACAACAGAAATTAAGGTCTTCATCTGAATTAAGAGTGTTTACATTTAGTTTAATGTCAGTGGGGAGAAATAGGGTGTCATTTATTCCCCAAAATAAATATTAATTACTTGACAAATCCTACCTTTGATTTTCCCTGTCAAATGTGGAAAGAACAGTGATCAGCTGTCAACAATTTGGGGTGCTTACTTGCCCACAGCCCTTCATGCTAAGGTGGAAATAAGACCCAAATCTCCAGGGTAGATTTGCGTAATTGGAGTAAACATTGTGTTGTGCTCTCTGTTGACAATTTTAATACAACAACTCCATGCTTTATCTGTCTTGCAGATGCAGGTCTCTGTTGGGAGGCAAATGAATTACTCAGTGTTTGAAACAAGAGTACAAAGCATCCATGCAATTGAGGACTATGCCATGACAAATACAGTCATGGAAGTCAAATGCAGTGTTTCTTTGTTGTGGGTGGAATGTCGTAGGAGAAGTGGTAATGTTGTATAACTTCTTAAGCTTTTAAAGGATCATTGAAAATGAAAGCCTGATCCTTTAGAAGTTCATCAATGCTACTGGACTTCTTTAGTAATATACCATAGTCCTTCATCCTTTGAACTAATTTATTAGTTAGCAGATGGAGGGGAGGTGTCATCCTGTTTGTGAATCACTAAAGAAGGTTTCTTAAAGTTTTAATTTTCATAGGTTTTGGTAGAAAGTAATAGGATTTTAAGGTTCAAGAACTCACCTGGTCTTAGAGTGAAAGTTTGTTGGGAGGTGGGAGGGGAGTGAAGAAAGGCAGACTGTGATTCTGACACAACTTTCAGCAGAGAACACGAAGGTTAACAGAATCAGTGAGGTTTTAATTTCAGTTAAAAAAAAAGTCTTAAAAAAAGGAAGAAAATATAATTATCATGGAAATGATCACTAACTTGGTCCTTAGGACTTATTGGGCCCTCAGTTTCAGTCCCTTATCTGCCTGATATATACCTGGCCTGTAATCCTGATGTCCCATATCCCATATGAGTTTGTCTGCAGCAAAGAAATTCTTGTTCTTCCTGTAAATTCTTTCAAACCCATCGTAAGTTCTGCAGCCTTCCCACTCTGCAGCTTAGAAAGATCATGTTTTGATTGCAGATTGCTTAGGGCTTGTAGGTGATGTGGTGGTTTTGGATCTTTTGCCCCTTCCCTTTCTCTCTGATTTTGCCCATCTCCTTCTCCCTGTGATTTCCTCTACTGTTTCTATTTCTTGTATTAACCCCATCCAAGTGTTTTGTTCTTCCCATTGTCCCCTGAAACCCTTGCAATGTGTTTTCCTGATTGAAGGCTGTCAGCAGGGGGAGCATCAACAGCACAGGAGACTCCCACCAGGGCTACTGGGTCTTCATGGAGGAAAGGAATCAGACTTGCAGAACCTTAAAGACAGAAATTTGGCCATTATGTGTATATCAAAGATAGTTGCATGACCAGAAATGTTAACTCATATGTAAAATTAGTGAGCTCTTTATATTTAAATGGAAAGAAAATGCCAGCCTACATACATGTCAGAGTTGCCATAAAGAAAAAAGAGCAATATGGGAAAAGTAGGATTGTGCTTGAGGTCTTTCTCCAATTTATTTCAAATTACTTACTTTAGATATTCACTTTTTTTTGTTGCATTCCTTGTCCAGCATGTCTCTAGAGAGTGAATTAGTTCTTTGCTGGAGAATTTCAAGGCTAATAAATTATGTTAATATTGACCAAATGAAAAATAAACCAATTTTGATTATGCTGGCATTGAAGGAAAACAACTTGGGCAATCTTTACTGTCTGGACATGCTGTATCCTTGGCTGATTCTTTCCTTTTGTGAGTCATTGTTTTCTGGTAAATGCTGATTACTGCCCCATGTGCATTTGTGAAAATTTCATCAGACTAGGCTGCAGTTAGTGCAAACATCAATACGCTATCAACACCTGCCAAAATAAAAATGGTGCATCCTGGATTCTACATTAAGAATCCAGAGTTAACGCATATAACACAATATATGAATACTTCTATAAAATTATCATAAAATATTTTAACACAAAAAATTATGGTAGCTAGAGAATTAGATATATATATACACACATATATAGAAAAAAGAAAAAAGCAAGTAAAATTCACTGTAAGGATGTTACAAGGAGATATATGTTTGATGGTGTTGGTGCACATTTTTATTATTGCCTAGTGGGTAGGGTGTTGTTCTACATTTAGTTTCCCCTTAAACTTGCAGAACTTTCAGTTTATCACCCCCAGAAGAAGGCCTGTCCTGTCTAAGGAAACTCAGTGATGCTCTTGTCTCAGACCAGCAGTGAATGTTCAGGACCAAGACCAGGGACAGATCAGAAGAGAACTGGCGTTAGGGCTTACAGCTGATGCCAGCCTCATTGTTTCTCAAAACAGATGGCAAGATCCCTTTTTCCTCACCACAATTGTTTTCTAATCCCCTGAAGCTAGAACCACACAAGGCTTCCAGAGCTTTGGTATTGGCAAAGCAGACTGTGGGACTGTGATTGTTTTGGTACCAGGAGCTGATGCAGGTAGGTGCCAGCTGACTGACGTGGGTAGAGACCTTTGCCTGTGTTTACATCCCACCCTAAGTGCTTCTTGTAGCACAACATTAGAACATTCCACAGTTTAAAAAAATACTTATCCATTTGGTTTTATAAATCCAGAAGTACTGCTCTTTCCTACAGAAGAACAGAAGCACATAAAGTAGTATATGATCACGCAGGAAGACTCTGGTAAAGCAAAGCCTTGAATTTTTCCCTTCTGTGTCCTAAGGCAGACCCTTAGCAAACGGATCCTCTTTCTTTGCCTGTGCTTGATATTTTTCTAGCAAATATCGTGATTTTCTTTTCTCCTGGGATGTTCTTCTACAACATATGTATGTCTTCAGCTCTGCAAGTTAAGTAGGTACAGTATTTCATGCAGTAAACCAATTGGTATATATAGTACTCCTATGTTTAAAATGCCTTTGAAGACTCATCCAAAGCTCACTGAAGCCAGTGACATCTTTGTTTAATTTCAATGGAATATGAATCAGGATGTGGATTGAAAGAGAAAATGTGGTCCTGCTTCTGCACTGAGAATTAGTGCAGGCATCCTTGAAAGTATAGGACATTATTTGGTTGTAGACATAATGAGAGCATATGGGATCATGGTCTTAACAGAAATAGTTGTTTCAAACTTTCTGAAGTGTGCACTATAGTCTGAAGCAATACCTGTCTGAACAAAACTTCAGTATACAGATATCTTCTCTGAAAAAAGAGATCTCTTCACCAAATTTCCTTCTATTTTGAATTCAATGAAACTGGAGAGAAAATATTTCTATTTAAAGTAGATTTAGAAGAATATAGTAATCTACAAAAACATTGTAAATCAAATTAAAATAACAGCCTGTTTTGCTTAATATAACAATGTTTTCATTTGGCCAAGAGCTGTTATTCATGGAATCATAGGATAATTTGTGTTGAAAGACACCTTTCATGGTCTACTAATCCAATGCCCCTGCAATGAGCAGGGACATCTTCAACCAGATCAGGCTTCTCAGAGCCCCATCTAACCTGACCTTGAATGTTTGCAGGGATGGAGCATCCACCACCTCTCAGGACATGTTCAGTGTTTAACCACTCTCACTATCAAAAATTAGTTCCATTTTTCTTGTCTGAATCTACCCTCTTTTAGTTTAAAACCAATATCCCCTCTCCTATTTCAGCAGACCTTGCTAAAAGGTTGGTCCATATCTTTCTTACCTTTAATTACTGAAAAGCCATAATAAGGTCTCCCTGGAGCCTGCTCTCCTCCAGGCTGGGCAGTCCCAATTCTCTCACCCTGCCTTTAGAAGAGAGGTGCTCCTTTGATCATTTTTGTGACCCTCTGGATTTGCTGCAACAGGTCCACATTCTTCTAATGCTGGGATCCCAGAGAGCTTTTAGAACAATTAGAAAGTTTTCATGGGTCAATTTTTGAACTGTTTTTAGAATAAAAATGGAGGAAAACCCCATGTGCTTTAAAGTAATAGAGGTGTGAAAAAACCCCACAATTTGTCAATGTATTGTTATTATTAACAGGTTTGTTTACTTTTAAAAAAACCCCTGCCTTTCAGAGATGCCAATTTTCTTAATTTTTTTTAATCTGTTAAAATGTGTTATTTTTGAAAAATAATTTTCAAGTGAAAAGAAAAATTATAGCTTCCATTTCAACTTCATCACAATCTTTGGAAATTTAAATTTAAAGTATCTGTTTTTCAAAATTTATTTACTGTAAATTGTAATACAGGATATCAAATTTGACACAAATTGTTTTGTTTTGACCTTAAACAATTTTTCTAGAGAAGGGAAGAAAATGTTCACTTCTCTGGAGAGTGAATACATGATGGGCTACAATGAAGTGTGCTCACTAAAACCACAAACCTTTCAGCTTCTGGCAGCAATTCACTCCTGATAAATACAAGATGAGTCCATTGCACTGTGAGTGCAATAGTGCTGTGAGACTGAAGAATCAGCTTTGAATTGAAAAACACTTGAATGTGAGTGAGACATTTGCTGATGAGATGGGATCAGACAGAGCTAGTATTTTCCTTGTAAGCCTTCAGTATCATCTGAAGCCTGTACTGTTGTAGACTTATCTCTGGTGGAACAGCACTCTACTTTCACTGTAAATTTGCATATGGAGACAACAAAAATTGCAACAAAGAGAAAGCAAATATATTTCTAGTAAACTATAGACTTCTCTCAAACACTTCCTGCTGTCTTCAGAACAAACTCAAAATGTCATTGTTTTCTTGGCCATTAAGTCTTTTGAACAATTGCCCATCTATCTCAGCAATCAGCAATCAGCCTATTGTTACTGAGGAAATACCCTTCAAGAAGCATATTAGGGACATCATTTCAGTAATTATTTTGTATGGAATAATTACTGTTTTGTTTCATTAGTGGCTTTCTGATTCTAATCAGACATTTATTTTTCACATTCCATAAAAAAGGTTGCACAGCATATGTTAAAGGAATTGTGTGTGTACCATATGGCTAAGAATAATAAATGCCGTATAAAATAGGGAGAATGAAAGAGGAAGAATAATGTAATATAATAGATAATGAATTCAGCTACATTATATGATTTCATCATTATGAGGCTGCAAAGATGAAGGAGCACACAGGGTTTTAAACCCCAGTTATTTTCACTTTCAGTATTCTAAACTGAAATTGCTTTTCCCTCATACTGATCAGATGCCTCTGTAGCCATGAAATGACAAAGAAGGAAGGCTTAATTCTTGTATAGAATAGTAGTGTTTAACTCCAGTTTCAAGTGAGGTAAAGCACATTCAGGCCAAGTATGTGGAACTGGAATCACTATGGAGACAGGCCTGTGATGTGTGGGCATTGGAGTAGATTTTCTGTATTGCAAAACAGCATTCTGATAATTTCTAAGTAGCACATACTCTGTCTTATGCTAAAAAAATGAAGGCTCCAAAATAAACTTAAACAGTCCTTTTAGAACTTCGCTGGACGTCAGGAAGTGAATTTTCACATTGTTCTAGTCATACGCTATTAGGGTTTGAAGTCAGTAAGAATCTTCAGCTCAAATCACTAGAATGAAGGGCTGAAATAAAAGTGTTTTGATTTCCTAACCAATACCCACAATTTTTAAAATGTGTTCTGGGAAATAAAATGCTTGGTGGATGATAGCGTGAGATATGAAAAAGACAATTCAAGCCATAACTTAGCACAAATTGTTACCTGATATTAGACCTATTATTTGGAGTTTGGCTGATTCTGTGATCAAAATCCCAGATAGTAGTGAAGTTTTCAGACTTCGTATTAATAGTGAAATGTGCATTTGTCTGGGCTGCTCTGAATCAATAGAAATGTGAACAAGTTATCCGAATGTAAGATGAATCAGAGCTAACTACCTTGATCCACACACAGCCTTATCCTAATAGTGCCACATTTCATAGGCATGTTAATGTTGAAAGTTAAACACACTGAATGCTCACACTTCTAGCATGTGCATTATAGAGTCAGGGCTGTACATCATATACTGTCTGTAACCTTGCTTACAAGGATTATAACTTACGATTGTTACAGCTGCAAGTTATTTATACCAATACCTAAAAACTGTGCTCATTAGGCTCCTAACCCGCGTCTCTCCCTGAAAAGCGTATTATCATAGTTGGCAATATCAATAATTTTACTTAAAGTAAGTAATACAGCCCTGCCTTGATTTCATGATTTAAAAGTAGTTACTGAGAACCCTTGAGTTCTTAACATATAATTTAGGGTCAGCTAAATGTACACAAGACCTCACTTATTGGAGAATCAGAGGTGTATAAATCCATATTAGTTTTTCTTTCCAACTTTTGTTTCAAGTGTAGCTGGTAGATTTATTGCTTGACTGTGCTTCAGTAGTCTGACTCCCTGTGGTGATTTCCAAAAGTCTGCAGGCAGGAGTATACCCTTACTGTTGCAGAAGATTATGACATCATGGATGTTAAAATGAGAATGAATGATGTGGTTAGTCATTCATTCAATATATTACTAGAGAGGGGGTTATATGGAAACATGGCCTTTCTGTCAGGTAGAATAAATGACATATATAATTTGTTTTGTCCTTCTTTTAAAAGAACAGACGAAAGGAGATAATCTGTCTTAATAAGGGCATGCTTAGAGTATCAACCAACAAGAAAGTAATATATTCTTAAACATCCATATGTGATCCCCTTATTAAGTTAGGATGTTGAGCTAAATTTAAGGTATCAATATATAAATCAGTCAGTCAGTTAAATTAGCCAGTTTTATACTGATAAATGGGAGTTAATAAAGCAATTACTTCTTTCTGAACCATAAGGCTCTGGTTTCCAAATCAGTTGTATGAGTTATGGATTACTGACATAATTTACAAGTTTTCATTTACATGACTTATATCCTCGATTTCTGAGGAATTAGTCCTTTATTGTATTAAAGGCACAACAAAACAGCATTCGCGTAACATTACGGTTGGAGGAAAGCAACAAAACTCTCTGACTTCTCAATTTATGGTGACAGTGTTCCTTACTCTAGCTGCTGTTGTTCTTAACATACAGAGAGTTAAGGACAGAATTGTTGCCATAATATTGAAGGTCATGACTTTCCAATGTGTGTGTCACGACCTGTGTTCTATACCTGTTGAGTTTTGCCTTTCTTTCTCTCAATTCTGTAAGTACACACCACTAGCAGGCAGCTCTGCACCTATGTTGGCCATTTGCTATGAAGGAGGTGGTATTAAAACTTGTCAGTGTATTGCCACATAACCTTCACGTTTTCTATTTTTATAAGGCTCAGCTTTGTATAGGTTGACATCATTGAAGGATTGGAAATGATTACAATGTGAGCAAGGTCAATCTTATATAGGGTGTGCCGTAAATAAATTTTCATTTTAATTTCTCACACGCTTTTCTCCTTTTAATGCTTACTACCTGGTATTTATCTTATTATTCTATAAGTACAGATAGAATATATAAGATAGAGGTAAGCTGTCTCTTGGGCCACACAGGTCTTGAAGAGTTGCACATACTAGCCAAAGTCAGGTAGAATTTGCTAGAGTCAATCAGTTCTTTACAAAGAAGTTCTAAAATTCAAGAAAGGTAATGGTTTTCAGATTAAACAATTTACTATCCTCTACCATGTTACTCATTAAGAGTACAGTAGCAGCAATGGTAATAGCTGTTATGAGAGAGAGCAATAAGAACATTTAAGGAAGACTTCACGATGCATGCTGATGGTGTCTGTGCAGCCCAGTTCATTCAGTGTTTCAAAAAAGAACCCCCAAAAACCAACCAACCAACCGAAAAAACCAAACCCAAAAATCAATAAAATCATATTCAGTTTGAAAATACAATTTTTCTCATGAAAAGATTGGTTTTGATGAAAAGCTGAGAAATCAAACCTGGCCATGTGGCACCTGAGACATCCCAGATAAAAGTAAGGAATGTATAAGAAGGTAGACAAAAAACTCAGGTAGAAACAAGGGAACCAATAGCCTGTTGTAGCAGAATTCTCAGAAGAAAAGACCCCCGTGAACAGTAGAAGATTTATGTGGCCAAGAGTAGCATTGCCCTGAGATCTGGCCTAAATGGCAGACTCCATTTTACAGACTAGCAGAATTAACAAGAATCTGGTGAAAGAGTAACTCTAGTCTTCTTATTTACTTTGTTATGCTTGCGTCACAGACAGTCCAGAAACTGGATTAGCACTAAGTGTGGGATGAACAATTTAAGAGATTGTCTTTCATCTCCCCAGTGTATCTCCATTCAAATATCAACAGCTAATAGATAGGCAAGGCTTACAAATCTGTCTTAATGGCATGATCAGTGCTGCTGTGTGATGCGGAGCCAGTAAACTTAGTCACTCACTACAAAGAAATTATTTTAATTAATAAAAAGAATCTTCCTATGACAAGAATTTTATTTTTTCCTCACTGAAAATATAAATATTTACTCCCATAATTATTATACACTGGTATCTGCCCAGTGCATCATATATTTTAAAGCTCAGAGTCCAAGCTCCAACCATTAATGATCCAAACAATAACTCATGACAGAGGCAGTCAGGTGGTCATCTCCCTGGTATGTGCTGGAGACTAAGTATTGTTTTCAGATGTCAAACTGTATAATAATGCTTCTAAGGAAATATCATAATGGGTTTCTTTAATTTTACCAAATTATCCTCAAGCCTTATGTAATTGGATAATATCTATTATGTTAAACAGCGTTGACCAGAGCAATTTGACCTGCACTACTGCCATTAATATTATTGCAAGGCATCAATAAGTCTTCCAGTTATAGGCAGATAGGTGTTACCTATCACATGCCTGGTTAACAGAAACATAAATGGATTTACTGTCTAATAGGATATATTCATAATAAAATGTCAAAGCATCTTAATAAACTTAATTAAAAAGGCCAAGTTTTGATAGACCCAACAGGAGCTGGAACCAAACTATTCCAGTGCTGACTCAGGAGCAGCCAAACTACTTCCATTTATGCACCCTTCTTTCTGGCCTCAATGAAAATGAAAGTTATTTAATTATTTAAAAGAAGTGGCATTTTGGCAGAATTTCACATTTCCCTTCAGTCATCCATAAATTTATGAGATTTTAGATAACAGAACTTCCCTTAATATACCTTCCAGGATGCTAAAGAAAAGCTGTTTGTTTATGGTATACAGAGCTATGCCAGATCTGGCTAGTCTGGACGCAAGATTTTTCGAGGCTTTTGATCTGCAGGCTCTGGTTTCCAGAATGTTGAGATCCATGTTAAAAAAGAATCTGGTGTACAGAGTCTGTTCATTGCATTGCCACAATTATAAAACAGAACCAGATAAAAAGACTGATAAGGGTGGATTAAATGTATGGAACAATGACTGCAAGAATGCTGACCAAAAGGACAATGGTCTATGTAGAGGAGGTATTAAAAAAATCAAGAAGTATGTGGAAGAGGTGAATTTAAGCTCTTTATTTATTTTTCTTCACACGAGAACTCAGCACATGAAAACAGTGTCAAGAGAAGGCCTTTTTCTCTCCCCCCATAACTGAATGGTGGTCACAGAGTATTGTGGTACTGAGTTGTTAGCCGCAGAGTGCTATTGAAAGCAAAATACAAAAGCATTTGGAATCCAAAAGTACTAAATGAATTCCTGGAAGATGGATCCATCAGTGACTTTCAAACCTGTAGGAAAATGCTCAGTGATTGCTAAAAGCTGAGAGATTGTATCAGATTGTTCCATAATTGTTTTTTATATCCCTACATGACCACTGTTGGGGATGGGATACTGGGCTATACAAGCCATTGTGTCCATGAACCTTTTGACGTGCTTAATTGTCAAGGACTTAAGGAAAGGGAAAATTCTCATCAGTTATTATTGATTATTACCTCATCTCCTTAAACTGTCCTCCAGACCAGCTCTCCTTCTTACTCTTCTGTGCTTCCTTCCTTTCCTCCATTTTCTTCTTGTCATAGACATTTAGCATTATTATTAGGAGGTACTGCAGATGGAAGGAACCTAATTCCTGTGTATTGAATATTGATATTCTGTATGGCCACTCCTGGACTCTAGAGACTTTTCCTTCAGCATAACTATTTAACATGTTTATATTGCTGCCACGTCCATTTTGTTGACCAGATAAGAACTAGATTTTTCATACCTGATTGTTCTGAGCTAGATTAATTGTTTGTATGTAACTTTCTGTTCTATTTAGCATAGAGGACAATGGTTCTAAATGACCATGACAGTTAACGTAAGCAAAAACCAAAATGCTTTTGGTTTTGAAAAACAAAGAAAGGTAGATAAAATTCAGTTTGCATGTACTTAATATTCTCCAAAATGTTGCAGGTTGAACAAAAGGCTGATTTTAATAAATGGTTCCAGCTCTGAGGCCACTTGTAAATTCCTTTGAGATTATTAGACTGGCAGTTTAGCATCTATCATTCAAGATAGACTAGCATAGTAATGATCACAAATAACTCATCACACATCCCTGCTACAGCTCTTTGTCCAGTATGGTTCATAATGCTGATGTTCAGCTCCTCCAGGTGAATTTGTTGGAATAAATCTCAGGGAATAAGAATATAATTCTCTTATACGTGTTAAAGAACACAGTCTGATGGGTTTTATTTTTGATGTGTGTTTTTAGTTTATATTTTTGCCTCAGAGGTTGTATTCTTAGACCTCGCGCACAAAGCTGGAGAAACTGCAGAAAAACTTCCTAGCCTCCAAAGATGTAATGGAAAACAACCTTATACACTTATCCTTTGTTTGGATTACCATGAGACATTTTGTAATGGCACAACCAGTGTAAACTGTTTTGGAAAATTTCAGCCATCTGGACTAGTGTAAGCCACCCCTGCCCATGGCAGAAGGGATGGACCTCCATGATCTTCATTGTCTGTTCCAACCCAAGGCATTCTAATATTCTGTGATTCTCTTCCCTCTCCCTGGAGAGGCTTGGGAGCCCCTCTTCTTGACTGTGCAGCATTGTTCCCTCCATGGAACTCATTGACCAGTGCAGGCAGACACCCTTCCCTCTGGAGCTAGCGCTTTGTGGCATGGCTGTACAGGCCATGCAGGTGCCAGGAAGGTGCAAGATCCCAGAGGGATTTTCCTTCTGCATGCCTATAGTGGACCCTCAGGTCCTGTTTTTGTCACCTCTGCTGAATCTCCACTCTCCAGGGAAGATTTATATTCTTTTGACATCGAAGAGTTAAACAAGGGAAAAAAAGACTTTTACGCTGCCCTGTAAAAGTCATGTTTTGCTGGCAAACAGCAGCAAACTTGCTAGGCTTTCTTCATTAGAGCCTTGCCATTTAAGCCATCAGCGTCATTTTTTAAGGACATCAAACATGTGTACACCAGATGCCTGCAACGCAGAGCAGCTCTAAGGACCTGACTCAACTTAACAATAATCTGCGGACAGCGGGTGTGAACCTGAGCTGGGCCAACACCTCATCAGACTGCATGGCTAATTGATTTCAAAATTAGAGTTGGTATTTCTGAACAATAATCTTAAAAGGCAGCAATAAAATACATCAGAATCCTTTGAGCTAGCCAAGCTTTCATCCAAATGGCTTATTACAAAGGGCTGGCACACCTGAACTTTGGCATAGACAAATAAATCCCAAAACAGTAAATGGAAACCACATTTGGCACTGGAGGTTTGTCAAGAGAAGTTTGTAGTCATCAGGAAACAAGATTTTGGACTTTTTTCCTTAGTGGCAGGAAGTAATTCACTGGATGTATTTTATTCCAACTGCTGTGATTTATGCAATGAAAATATAGGTAGTGTTGAAGAGAATGCTCTTTTTTTTCAAATTTTTTTTTTAAACATTTCACAATCTTCAGGATCCCAGAAGTGCTAAAAGCACAGGAAGGGCTACAGTTATCCCAACAGTGATAACTTAATTGCATCTGTCGGCCTCCCTCTTTGAACTTTGAACTGCTGTTTTGTGGCATCATGATCCAAAAGGATTTAGATCTGACTTTTGTGTGGCTACAATAAATTATACCCAAGTATCTGAGCAATGCCTGGAATCTTATCTTCAAGGCAGGACGAGGCATCTCACTTAAGGGATGGTATAAATTTGGAATACAAATCTCTTTGGGTACTAGCATTTCAGATGAGATAGAAAAGATTGCTTCTTCCTCTGCAATAGTTTGAATTATAATAAAATTAAGAATATATAAATAAAATCATTAATTTCTTTAAACATGTCCTGAAAAAATGGCTCCTCAGAACTACTTCAAAATGGGACCAAACCAGTCTTTGTAGTCAGAGGCTGATCTGTGCAGTACCTGAAATCCATTTCCATTTGACATCTCCATTGTTTATAAACAATTTTATACATTTGAATTTGATGGCTAAAGATGTAGCAGTCTAGAGGCAATCGCAGCTTACATTATTAATTGGTCTAGGTGAAATGTTACTCACTTCTTGATTACTAGCTTTGTGTTTAAATATTAATGGTTAAGTTTTACTGTTCTGAAAGTCTTGGGTTGAGTTTGTGGTAACTGAGATAGTTCTCTTCATGGTTTTGAGTAATTCTGATCTGTACCATTAATGTTAATGTTAGTATGGTCTCAAACTTGGCTCAAAATATGAGTCTTGATGGCATGCATTATATCTTCATAAACAGTCTTAAGATGACTACAGAGTTATTTATACATTACTATGCCAAGGGATATAAGCAGTCTTTTCGCTATGCATCAGCTTTAGTCAGTTCAAAATATTGTCTTTTCTTTTGGTTTATGTCTAATTACAACTTTCAGGCATGGCCTGATTCTCATCTCACTTACAATGTGAGTTTCCAGATGTATCCCTGGATTTTCACAGGGTTATTCATAACGAAAAAATTAGTCTGTGATATGCCAACTTTCTGATTATCCAGGGCCCAATTCAGTTATACATGTTTAAAACAAGCCTAATTCTATTAGCTGCCAATCTGTAGTGCTGTGAGAGGATAATCAGACCTTGTAGATTCATCTTGCCCTTATGAAAAATTTTGCGACGCACATTATTTTCAATCTTGCCAATATGTAATTGTGTCTCCTGTGGGCCAGACATGTGAGAACACCTTTTAGTCATGTACTGTATTTTAGCCATGATTAATTTTAGAAACGTTTTCAGTTGCACAGGTTTGGGGTATGTGGGGCAATTCACATTTTTACCCATTAAATAACTGCAAAAGTTACTCTTCTCACTATTTCAGTCTAGTAAAGTGTGCTGAAACAATGGAGGGTTTTTTGTAAAATACCTCATATTATGGGCAGTTTTTGGTACAATAACTCAGGCTTCTCACATCCATACACATATTGACTTAGCATCCAATTACTTAGCCATTAATGTTCATTAAATGGTTTGGTTTTTAAAATAATGTATAAATTTAACTAAATGTGTTATGTGCAAATAAATATGAATAGGACAGAGTCAGACATCTCCTACTCAAATACCCCACTTCAGCAAGGGTTGCAGAGGTGCAAATGAGGACAGATTTACCTCAAAATTTTTTCATTGCTCACAATGAAACTTCCCTTTGCATGTGTAGCATAAAATCAAGGACTCGTTTTTTGTAAAGGGGAGAAAGAGATTGACATTTGTAACTTAATTCCAGCACATGGCTCTTCATGTTTTCCTCCTACTTCTACAAGTATTCATATGTAAAGCAAAAGAATACATCAAAGTGACACAAACAGAATAACAAGAGTCTGTCTACAAAGTCCTGTGCCAGCTGGTTCTCTTACATGGTTTAGATTAGAGTCCAGAGAGTACTAAGGCTGGACCACCACAGGAGAAAGAGCTAGGGGACACTGCAAGTGTTCCCATGCACAGTAATAGACAAACACCTGGGTCAAATTAATCTAGGCTTATCCACTGTGAAAATTCACAGGGTTTAATGGCTTTCCTTACCTGTGAAGGGGTGGTCTACTTGTAGGACTTCTGTACGGAATCTGATGCAGAGCGGCAGATTGCAGATTTTTGTGTGTTAAAGGTCAAAATCTGTAGTAAGAGGCAAACAGGTGGGAGTTAACATGCAACAAACAGAAAAATACAGCAAAGATAGGAATTCCTCAGTTTTCATTAATTTTTTCATTTTGAAAAGCAACTGAGATGTTATTGTATCAAGTTCCAAGAGAAAACTATATTTACTGGTTGTGAGGAAAAATAGAAAACTACATTCCTGCTGTGTGCTACAGGATTATTTTATTCTAGAGAAAGATGGTAAACTTATGATGGTTGCATTTCTGCGGAACTACTTTAAAAGCTTTTCCTCTGTTTGTCTCTTAGGCTACTCTATGCGCACTCTGCATTATAAGAAAGTTTTCTATTTTCTCAAAGTTTATTCACTCTCTATCTTCCTTTCATGTCAAAACACAGAGCAGGATTTGCTGTACCTAAATCTTCTTCAACTAGTACACAACAGAACCAATGAGAGGGGATATGGACCCACTCATTTTCAAAATAAACTTGGCTGTATCACATAGTTTTAAGAATATGCTTCAAATACCTCATTAGCCCCATTAGCTGTCATGCATAACAAGAGGTAATCAGCAGGTTTCCTAGATCTAATGCTGCAGTTAAAATAGCTTTGGATTAGGGTTTGTTTGTTTGCTTTATCCATGCATTAGTCTTTGATAACAATGCTACAAACACGACTGTGCTTGTCTTCTATATGGAGATGGATGAACTGGCTTTCTCTGAAACAAGACCAGGAATTCAGCAAGATAACATGAGGGAAATCAGAAAGTAACTGGAATTTTTAGAGGGCTTCTTCTACACTGTTAATATCTCCTAAGGTTTTTTTACTGCTAGCTGGAGCAGCTTCCTGGCTTCGTGGTTACATTGCTGAAAAACCAGGGGGTATCCCTATGTTTTCAGTTAGCTCCTCCAACAATATAAAATGTTTTAATGTGGTCCACCATGGCTAACAGAAAGCTGTTGTTGTGTAATGTTATTGCCTTATCTGTAGTGATAAAGCCACAGTCTTGTTGCTTTAGGAAGCCAGTTGCCTTATCACTACAGGTAAAGCAAAAGTCTTTCCAGTAAGTTTGAATGCTTATTAAATATTATACTTTGACATTGGAATACCTATTTCTCTGTCAGTAATTAGGACATAAGATTTCGTTTTTGTTTCCAGTTTTAAATAAGCCCATCAACCTATCAATACAAAAAGTAGAAACGAGGCAAAGGGACAGAACAGTTGTAAAAAAGAGTAATCTCCATTATTAATTTGGAGGATAGGCAGGAATGGCTAAACAAATATGTTAGGCTTTGGAAGAATAAAGATTTGTGGATTGTCAAATATTATAACTTAATAAAACTCAACCCCCAACTTGAATACTTAAATCTGTAATTGCATATAGAAACACATAATGTCCATAATGATTAATGAATGTATATTTGTCCAGAAACCGACCCCTAAGGAGAGCACTAAAGGACCCTGATACCATTGTTGGAGTATAGGAAATTTGTGAAGAAGGAGAATTTTATGATTCCTAGTCAGGGGAGAGGAGAACACTGAGAAAGGCCTACAACCTGACAAGCACTGCAGATCAATATTAACTACTCTCACTATGGCAGTCAGTTGAGGTGATGTGATGGCCCACTGGGAAGAGAATGGAAGAGTCTGCAAATGTATAGTTAAAAACATCAGTATGTTGGTTTTTTGCTTGATTTCTAGGCCTTGACCCTTACAAAGTTGCAAATAAAAATCCCAAAGGAACAGGATGAAGAAATGACAATGGTTGAGGAGAAAAAAATTTGTAAAACTCAAAATAACATTAAGGGATATGATATATGGGTACACCACATGAATAAAACATTACCTTGGCCTGGAGTTCTTTCCTTTTTTTTACCAGATGTTGCTATGCTAAATCATATGGGTAGTATCAGAATACATAATACACAAGGCACAGACTGTTAAAGGCAATGATGATATAATATTAATCCTTCTGGTACTTCTCCAGTGTGTCTGTTTGGCTCTACTCGCATTGAATTCATGCTGATGGCAGTCTAAGAGATATTGAGGAAAGTGAAAGCTGCATGTCTCCCCATCAACAACTACCTGTGACACAGAGTGGCCTGACCTCTCAAAACAATGTCAGCAAGCTGCTGGTCCAAAGGAAAGCATCCATCTCACAGAAAGACAGTGGCTTAACAAGCCTGCTAATGACTTTTTACTTGGATCAGAAGGGCAAAATTGCAGTTTAGATACCTACAAATTAATAGTTTATGTTCTACCAAATATTTCTAGCTACAGTAAAATATCTGTGCTAATTTAAGACATCTGAAGATGCTGATGGCAGTGATGAAACAAGACAAAGAAAGACATTATATTTTGAAAGTGGAGTAATGTAGAAATAGACAATAATAATAACACCAAGTTATCTGATGTGTAGTATGAAGAAAATAACATCAAGAATAAATATGCTGATTAATATGCCTAATTCTAAGCATATTATTTTCAGGATTCGTTTAAATTTTCTGGTTACCACTTTATCTCTCTTGTTGTGGAGATTAATCCATGCCATTTTTCTTCTTTTATAGCCTTATTTTTCCTTCTTTGTCCAGCATTATCAAACCATGACACAAATTCAGTTATGATGTTGTGATGCCAAACCTGTGGTCCTGGCAAAATGTATCATGCAGCATATCTAGGTAAGTGAATTAAAAAAGCATCTGAGCAGGTATCTGGTGTGTGTCACCGTTCATTCTTCCATAATAAACTATGTTCTTATTCTCATTCATTTGTCAATCACAGTAACTAAAGGTTATTATATGCTGTATGTACGTGACACCAGCAATTTGCAAAGTCTGTTGGAAAGAAAATCAGGTTAGAATGACAGAGTGAGAAATTAAGCAGAAGTCTGATGTAATTAGCTATAACAATCAGTGCTCTAATTTCTGATTTATTGTTTCCTGTTTTCCTGCTGCTTTCAGTCCATGCATACTGTATGTGCTTCATATAGGTCAAACAATTGTCTTATCAGTCCTGGCAAACCAAGAGGTCAGAGTTAACAATATTTATTTAAACATGCAGGATGCTTCCCACTGCAATTAGGAAATAACTATTACTAATAGATCTTTGGTGCTGTTTCCTCATTTATAAGACTTTGTAAAGACATAAAGGCAATAGGGAATTCAGATTCAGGCTTCTTCATAAATATATCTTGCAGATAGATTTACTTGACTAGTACCATTCTTGTTTGTTGAACTGACCACACTGAATCCCGCCAAAAGACAACATGACAACAAAATATCACTATGAAATATTTGCATATACATATATAAATTTAATAACAATGGGCATGTGGCATTATGTGATGCCAGATCTCAAAAAATAAAAGGCTATCCAAGTCTTGGTCCCTCTCAAATCAATGAGAGCTTTGCTCCTGACTGTGATAGGATTCCGACTTGGCCCTATAAATTTGTACTGGCTGCCTTTTTCACATTGTACAGAATTCAAGGTCTTTGGATGAGCAATCCCTTTTCATAATCCAAGACTGAGCATAATTTACTCACACAGTTCTTGCAATTCCAGTAGGAATTCACATGACTGCTTGTTTTGATTTGAAATATGCATAGTAAATTGTGCATCTCACATATTTACTGTATGCATTGAACTCTTCAGTTAACAGACACACTTTCATAAAAAGTGAGTCTAGGAGAAATGCTTAGAGGTCATGTAGTCTGGTGTCCAAAGTATTCCTAAAAATAAACTAGTACTAAAACATTCCTGACAGCCTGGCCTAGTCTATTCTTTAAAGATTCCAGAAACAGAGATCCCACAACCTCCTCATGTAATCTGTTCCACTACCTACTCCAGTACTCTTATGGAGAGATAATAGCAGAAAAGTGCTAAGCTAAATACTCTTGCTGTTGCAAATTAATCCAATTATTTTCATTTCTATAGCAGATGTAGGGAGTAATTTATTCTTTGTAATAATCTTTTACATATTGTGTCATATTTCTTATTAGTCTTTCTTTCCTCTAAAACTATTAATTTTTAGCTCTTGTTCCTTGAAATTCACATTTACTTGATGTCTGATCATCTGTTTTGCTCTGTGCTGAGCCTTGCCCAATTTTGACAGAGAAGTTGCAAAACTTGGTGCTGTATATACAGCTCTTGCGTTTACACTTCACATTGTGGTACTTCCTTTATTGAAGAGTTAAGACACCTCTGACTCATGTGATACACTATAACATCCAGATCCTTTTCTGTAGGACTGCTATCTAGGCAAGACATTTCTCAGAGAGTATTTGTGAAGCTGATTGTTCCTACTTAAATATTTTATTTGTCTTGATTGGATTGCTTTCTATTTATTATAGCTTCAACCTCCCATTTGTCTTCCTTATTTTGAATTCTAACCTTGTCCTCAAAATGCTTGCACTCCTCCCAGCTTGCTATCATATAAGAATTTAATAAACTTACTGCCTGTTGTACTTCCCAGGGCATTAATGAAATGACTGCACAGTATCAGACTCCAGACAGATTTTAGTAGAACTCCAGTTGATACAGCCTTTCAGCATATTGTTTTCCAGTCTCTTCTGCACCCTTGTTACAGAGGTGTAAGTAAAGAAGTTATTTTCCTGTTTGTTTGGGGTTTTTTTCCAATGAGGTCAATATTTATGCAAAGCAGCATTTACTGTTTAATAAGTGAAGATGCAGCACGTTATTTTTGACTGTTATTTTCACTGGTTAATCTTTTCAGTACTTAGCAATAGATGCTTTGTTAGTTTTTCAACTGTCTGAAGTCAGGCTAGCTGACATGGTTCATTGGCTCTCCTTTTCCCCACTTTTAGGAATAAGCAGTTTATTTGTCTCTTTTTTTGGTGCACCAGAACCTTGACCTCTGCAGATTCTCTAATTTCTAATGACTCTAATGATTTCTAATGAGTCTAAGTTTGTTTCACCTTTAGATATCTTTGTTAAGTCCTATGTAACTCACTGCAGACTGGAGTTTAACCCTGTTGCTTTCAATGCTAACCACACAATTTGTAATCTCAGATCACTATTTTTTTTCTGTGAACCATGAACCAAAAGAATATTAAACATTTTGTCCATCTTGGCATTATCTAGCACTGCTGACAGTACTGTTGGCTTTTTATCCCTGTTGACGACCAGGCTAATTTATTGCTTAGAAAATTTATTTTTGTGGAGAGAAGCCACCTGTTCAGAACTTCTGGGCAACATCCATCCATGAGGGCAAGTTCTGAAGTCATCTGTCCAAGGCCCAGGGCAGTGCTGGAAAAGGGTCATGACTGCAGCATATAACAGCAGTAAATTTAAGATACGGATAATGTAAAATAATTAGATTCTATGAGGTTCTATAAGATTCAGTGACATCTTCTGCCTACAGAGTTGCGTGACATTACCAAAGGGTGCATGAGAATGGAGGGCAAAGGAGGGATAAAGACGAAGAACATAAATGTGAATTAGATTGCTTATATTATTTTCAGGAAATGTCACAAAATCTCTTCCCATTTCCCATCCTCCTGACATTTGAGAGAAGCGTGGAGTTTTATTTAGGAAACTTTTGCTTTCAGGATGGGTACCTGTCCATGGAGCAGTTGTGTTTGGTAGATTGCAGCACATGTTCATGAGATTTCTATAGATACCTTGAATGATGGGGTCTGGATGCCCATCCCCATCCCTGGGCTGAGATGTGAGCCTGAACCTCAGACTGGAGCATGATCTGAGTGTGCACTGGGAAATCCACACCAGGGAAGAGGGAACTGTCGTTCCTTCCAGTCTGTACAGTGAAGGAGGCAAGGCTCCAAAGCACGAGAGACTCACAGTTTAGACAGAAATATAACAGCAAATTAAAGCAGTGCTTAGATTCTTTTTCTGCTTTTCTTCTTTAGCTTCTATTCTAATGGGTGTTGTCTTCAAGCATTTCTGTTTGTTTCGGAGTTTCTACTTGTTTCTGATTTACTGTTACTACTTGGAATGCGTATGATTTTGGAAACTACTTATTATTACCTATTTTTCTTGCATATCAAAGCACATTGTAAACAGGAAGAGCCTAATTCATCGCTATTCACACGTCAAAGTTTGGGTAGAAAGCAACAGCACAACCAGAACTTAGTTCTCAAACGTGTGTGTGGGAAGGTGCTGTAGGAAAATATCACTTACATGTTACTTTGCTGGTTATCATTCAAGGATACAGGAAAATATCTTAAAAGTTCTTGGGATCACAAAATAAACCACTGTAAGAGCCAATTTACTGCTGAACAATTTGTATTTTTTGTTTTACAAATTAACATCTTGGCCAAATATTCAGCTAGCATCAATCATCATAGCATCCCAAAATCCAGTTTATACCGCCTTACAGTAGATGAAGATAGCTGTAGGGTATCATAAAAACAAAAGACACAGTTATTAAAAGTTTGTGGCTGATAATAATTGTCCAGAATACTAATACTAAATATTAGTTTAATTTTCTACAATTTCAGGAAAATGTGAACCCAACAGCATTATAGTCTGCAACCATCCTAATACTTATATCCACCAAACTTCTAGTGGACTAGTTTTTCTACTTTTTTCCCCTCAAAGTAGTTCATCTTACTTATTTGCTTCAAGATATTGATGCTAATTTTCTTTGTCAGTTAATTTGAGGGTAGAAAATATAACTTGGGCTCAGTCCTCCTTGTTTGATAATTTAATACCAATATTATTTACGTTATTAGTTTTACTGGTAAATCAAGAAGCAAGTTGCCGGAATACAGCTGTGACCCCAGGGCAGGAACTTTCTGCCGGCTGTCACCTTCTGACAGTTTGGGCTGTTAATTACCTCCAACAGTTGGAGCACAAGCACCTCTGTGTCTGCCAGCTGGCAGCCTCTGCCTCGCACTGGCAGCCTGAGATTTAAAACCTGTAACAAAAGGCTGTTATGTAAACAGTTTATTGTATAATACACAATGGCAGCAGTAGACCGACACTGGGAATCAGAGGTACTCTCTGCAATCATGAGTAGTTAGGGCTGGAAAGGACGCAAGATCCTGCTTGCCTCTTTCCATCAGTCAGCAGAAAAAACATGAAGTCCAAAGTGAAACAGCCTGAGCTGAGGCTTCTCAGACTCTGCATACTGAGATCTAAGTGTCTGAATTGTTGCTGTACTGTTGAACTATACCAATTACTTTAACATGTGAGAATTAAAGACTTTAATTGCCTGGTGACACACCAGTCACCAGCCTAGAGAAACTGTAAAAATCATCTCTGAGGTTTCCTTCTCAGAAAACAAATGCAGACTTCACAAGTGCATTCTCAGGTCCTCTCATTTAAGGACTCATTCCCTGAAGTGGTACAGATGTCCCCTGGAGATTTAGCTGGTATGTATCTGGGAAAGAGCTCATGATTACACTTCTAAGGGAACAGTGTCAGCATGCTGTATATAAAACTTGAGCTGCTCAGAAGTGTGAGAAGCAGGTTCCTTATTCCTAATTCACGAAAGGATCTCTTTATAGTCATAATGGCTCAAAGCATGCAGATAAACCAGTGCTGGAGCCAGACAATGGGAAATCCCCCAAAAGTGGCTTGCAATTCGGCTTCTGGAAGTTATTTTATGTCTTGTCAATCGTTTAAGTTTAGAAAACAGAACCACCCTAAGCAAGAGGAAGGTGCCTAAACCCATTTGTTAGCTTCAGGTGAGTGGTTAGAGCACTTACAGAGGGGCAGAACTGGATTGCCATCCAACGCAAACCTGAGAAGATTCAAGCCCCCATCTCACTTGTCTGGAGAGTAGCCTGAAAATTTCCAGGTGAGCTTGGACCACCAGAGATCTAGAATTGCAGAACTGATGAAATCAAACAAGAGCAAGCTCATTTAGACCCGGATGAGCTATGGACCGGGATGAGACATCCATGCCTGGCAGGGAGGTGCTCTGGATCACATCCTTATTCTCTGTAATGTTCGAGTATTTTATATGCTGGCTGCTTGGTGCAATAAGCACAGTGTTTCTGTAAAAGAAATTTGTGTAATTTTAAAGACCTGAAATAACAACAAAATAATGAGTTATCTCTCAATTTCCAATTGTGTGCATATAAATTTGAATTCAATAAATGTATGTAAGGAATATTCCCTACTATTAGGTTTGCATATCCAATATAAGAATGTTCAGACATCTGTTATCTCTCTATCATGCTTACATAAAGGACATTAATGCTGATGGTAAGTAAAATGTTCTTGGGGCCTTTAAATGGTATCATCAGAACAGAAGAAATAATTCTTTAAGAATCAAGTCAAGCAGTAAGCTTTGCTTTCAGAATTTGAAATAAGTGAAAAAGAAACTTGTAACAAAATTATTTCATGTGAAAAATTTTTATGTGATCATTATAGAGCATCCTTTTTCTCTCTCTTACTAGGTTTTACTCAGAGTCAAAATAAATCAATCACATCTTGATTTAAATATTATTTCTTATTAAATTTATTCTAAGAAACTCTGCAGTTTATGTCCTTTGAGACAGCTCCTAGAGAGAAGGAGCAACTCTTGGGGAAAAAAGCTACTATAAACCAGCAATTTTTGCAGTAGAAGTGAGCCTGAGTTCCCTTATGTAGATAGAGTTCTCTGTATTTTCAAGTGTTTTGTCTACATAATCTTTTAGATAGACTAGAGTACAGAATTTGCTTTTCAATATATTTCAGATCAGGCGTGGAACGCTCTACCTCCTCCATCCCTTGCAGACAAAGGGAAGTTGGAACTAGCATAATGCTGTTCAGCAAAAGAGAAGGATAACTACCAACTTATCAAAAATTAACAATAGTAGCCCAAGTACCACCCATCTTGTGTGCTGACTTCCAAATAAGTCTAAGCTTCCCAGGCCAGAGACGTCCACATAATTTTTAAAATGGAAACATCTGGAAATGGCTTTTACATCACTGTGGAACATGCAATTTCATTCCTATACTTGCAATTTGTGTCTTACTGTTATTTCAAAGCTACATGCTTAATGAGGTTTAATCTCACAATATCCTTTTAGAGCAAATGACAGAGGCAGGATGTACCAAATTGTGATTTTGACTACAATGGAACTTCCCAGTATTTACAGCAGTATGAAGAGGAGCAAAGTTTGATCCAGTGACTTCACACAGGCATAACACTGGGAGGATTCCTAAAATGGGTATGTATTTTGAAATTTGAAATTTAATGTAAAGAAAAAGTAGCTTTAAATTGGTGTTTTGCATTATTTATACATATGAATTATTGCTCATAAATTCTCTTTACATTGCTATTGAAGGATGCTTTGAAAACAATGTACAGAAATTAAACCAATTGCCAATGTAAATAAAACCAGCCTTCAACACTGGCGGAGCTGAGGAAATGTCCATTTCTTCGAATTCTCCTCTCTAAAGTAGTGGCAAACCTTTTAACAGTTCCCATTCCTGCAGGCAATTCTCCTCTCATGGTTAACTGCTTCACTGCTGGCCCAGCAGTCACATCTGCCCTGTGTTGCCATAGCACATTGGTGCTCCTTGAAGCTGGGGAATTGCCAGCAAGAGATACCTGGTATCTATCACCAGCAGTCAAGCTATCTGATGGCTGACTGGAGCAAAGCCATTTTAAAGTTATATTACAAACATTTTCTATGGTTTTCACAGATCTGAAGCACCCTGACAGTATTCCTTTTTCTTTTTTTTTCATTTAAATAGACTTCTATTTTATTTAGCAGTTAGAATGGAAAATATAAAAAATAAGTCAGCATGGTTCTTCTTGTTATATTTGAAAATATTATTTAAAATATTTTCTTGAAAGGATATTTTTTCAGCAAGTCTCTTTTCTTCTAGGCCTTTTATTTTTAATAATAATTTAAATATAATTTCTTTTGCTTAAAGATTTTGACATACCCTTAACCTTTCCAAAATATATTTGATTTGATTTCTGCTAGAGCATTTACATGAGAAAACCTTTACTGTTACTTAGGCTGTCTCACTGGAAAAATTCAAAGCATTTTATAATTATTTTTTTCTTTTTCATAAAACAACCAGATATCACAGTCAATTTCATAGATACAGAGCTGAGTTTTTAAGTTGTTCTGATATTTGAGCTCTTTCAATTGCTTAAAATGTCAAGTTTCCCATTTCCATTCACACAATTTATTTTTCCTTGCAGGCTCTTTTTTAACTGATGGCACACACCCCTCCCCCATTCCCATTTTTTTTGCCTAGTGTTCCTTTCAGGTGGATCTTGGAACACATTTGCTATATTCCTGTTTCATACTGACCACTCCATATAGCTAATTTTGTGCCTGTGAATGATCCCACCTAACTCAATTGCTTTGCCCTGCTTATGATGCAGAATCCTGAGTGCAGGGAGCCCACGTGCTCCTGGGCACTCAGTGTCCAAAGCCCAACATAATCTGTTGAGTGACAGCCCTGCAGTGTGAATAAGCCCGGTGGTCGGATGATCTTGTCTGACAAAATCATAAAATTCTACGCTTGAGTTTGGAGATGTAGCCTGCAGAAGAGGGATACTTTATATTGCCCCTTTTTTTAAAAAATGTTATTTCCAGTACCTTAGAGCAGAGGGAAATGAAGGAGGGAGAAGTCCAGGAGGAAGAGGCATTGCTCAGGCTTTCTTTGATCTGCTCCAGTTGAAGCTTTTCTGACCCAGGCAGACAGATCAAAGAAAGAAGCCAGAATACAGAGCACTTGAGTCAGTTCATGACTGTAGAAAATACTGCCCCAAAAGTGCTTCTTTTTTAGTTTGGAAATATGCTTGCCTTACATATAAACTGTTGTGGCACTTATTACTAAAACCAGATGATTAAACTATTGATTATTTTATATACCTCTGTCAGGAAGGCATTAGCTATATAGTGCCTCAGATAAAAAAACTGTGACTGGTACATGGAGAGTGCAATAAAACTAACAGAAACAAACGATAACAAATTGCACATCTATTTTATTTCTAAATATGTCTTTGCTTAAGGAGATTCTAATTTCAAATCTTCAGTAATCCAGTGATTAGTAAAAGACTTCCTTTGAACATTAGTAAACCCTAACTCTCTTAATAATTCAGTGACGGGCAGCAAACAACTGCTGTATTACCCTCTTCTTCAATCTGCAGTACTGAGCAGCCTTTACAGAGTAGAGAGGTATCAGCAAATAAGGACTAAATCCTGGTTGCAGTATAAGCTATGTGCTGCCTGCTTTATAGCCATAATCAGACCACTTTCTGCCCCAAAGATGCCTCTAACAAGGGCTGGCCCTTGTGATTAACTTCCCGCACTGTGAGCACCGATTGAGCTCCACTGACTCTTCACAGGCCTCGTTGGGATTTCTCACAGTGTTTGCACACCAAGTGCACGACATGCCTTCCGAACCAGCCCCAGCAACAAGCCCTTTTGCTGAAAAGTCACAATAGCCTTGTTTATGTGGTTTTCTCCTTTTTTTCCACGCTGGAGCTGATGGGCAGCAGCAGAGGGGCTGAATGCTGTTTCCTTCTCTGAGACAGAGAGAAGGGTGCCATCTACTGAGGCACTCACATCCCCTCCTGCATCCCACAGGCTTTTCACACAAACCTCTTAGCCAAACTGGAAAGCTCATAAGACCAAAGTAAATCCATGAATTTGATGAAACTCATTAAAAGACATTTCAGGAAGAGCTGCATTTGTTCGAATTACTATGTTATTCCATTTGCTGTGTGCTAAGTGAGAGGGAGCAGCCTTATGATGAACAAGGACATGATGCAAAAGATCATTTTGGCACATGTGCTTTAAAATAACACAGTTCATCGTGAAAGCCTGCTATTTACATGCTTATAGGACAGGATGAATTGAATAGTTATTGTGTAGTCATTTGGGTTGTTAACTCTGAATTTAAACTGTATTTTTATAGAATCTGGAGTTTCTATTAATCCTTTTTTAAAATCTGCTTCATGCCGATAGTTATACAGCTATTATCATTTTATGGCATGCGCGGAACCCCAGACCCATTATTTGAAAATAGATTACAGAGTAACTTCTGCTAATACTTTTATCTGATAGTATAAAATCCATCACTGTGATATTTTATGTAGCAATGATCACAAATAAACAAATATTTTTGTCTTGTAGGACCATCTTTGAAAATTGTCTTCTAGTACTTCGGTCAGTAAGTTTGTTTCAAAAGCCAGATCTGTATTTTGCAGAACAGACTCGTTTCATTATCTGATGGTATCTGTCTTCTTTAATGAGAAAAGTGCACTAAAGACACCGGAGAGACAGAGCAAATACCTTCATATGTGACTGTGAGTAAATCACCGTCTGTGTGTAAGCCCAACACATGCTTTCTGTTCATAATCCACAGGGGAGTGTACTAATCATGCATTTTTACTGCAGCTCTGTGTATCCAAACATTTGACCAGGTAAAATTATTGGAGATGTCAGGGAAAAAGATATGTTTGCTGTTCTTACTTTCACCTCATCTTAGAACATAAAACCCTGTAAATAAAAGCTAATCTTGGCAAATCATGTAGAAAAAGTCAAAATCAAGTTGTCAAAGCAATAAACAGTCCAATACAGCTGACAGGTCTCTTTGTTACAAAATAATATACAAGTCAGTTGTAAAAAAGATAGGCTGAGACCTAAATGTACTGTTTTTGAAACAAGTATGAAAAGTTCTTGCTCTTGGGAACCTATACAATTGAGCCATGATAAAGTACAAAAGGAATTTTTTTGATTATTTTCCACCTAAGCATGTCTCATCAGCCTACCATGATCTAAGAATATATTGCAGTCTGATAGCAAAACAGAGAGGAGCATCAGCAATTATTTGTACTGGCTTTGGGGGATTTTTAAAATTTTATCAGTGAATGACAATTGTGATTGAAAACACTTCATGCTGGTGTTGTTTGTGCCTTTTCCATTCTTATCACCAGATTGCGAAATAAATGATAGAATAAAACCAGACAAAAATAAATTTTCAAGTGCAGATGAGTATATGTGTGGTAGGTATATGAGTGCAGGTATATGAGTAATATTAATCTAAGCTTCCAAATAAAACAAAGCACTGCATCTGTTATTCCAGAGGCCACACACTTGTAAAAGTACTTTTCTTTGTAAGTTTCTGATCTTCTTAGAGTGTTGTTGTTCCTTTAATGCAGCCGAGAAAGGTTCAAAATATTTAAAGCCAAATTCATGTTTCTGACAGATTCTGCAATTTAATTTAGAGGCAGTATAGTTTAAGTGTTTCTTGGTGTTTGATATCATTACCTATGACTTTGCCATAGGTGATTGAATACTGTATTGGGAAAAAGCGTTAAAGAAATAAGAATTGAGCATACCTGTTAAAAATTTAGGTGGGTGCTTTTTGTTTTTCATGCTTACTTTTCTATTATTGTAATTTACAGGTTTTCTGAGCTCATGGAAGTGCTGTTGTGACAGTCACTGGACAGATATACAACAAAAGGCAGTACTTATTCAATGCACCTTGTAATGATTCATTGCCTTTCTTTTTTTTGTTTTTCTAATGTTGTCTGCCCCAAAACTGTGAAGAATCATCACAGATTTAATGGAGTCTATTTGGGCTACTTCTAAAAAAAGATGACAAGATACAATATTTTGGCCACTACCAAGTGATATTTTTAATAAGTTGCTATAAATTTGTTGATAAGCAGAAAATAATCAAGAAAATATTACCTTCAAATTTCCTAGATAAATGTGAGCAATATGCATGTGAACTTTGAAACCTATTGCACACATGGAGTGTTATGAATCATGAACTACAATATTTTAACTCCAGCTTTTATATTCAGTCATTGTTTGGCTTGAACACAGAGTTGAGGCACTCCATACTTTACTTTTTGTATATTTAAAAAAAGGGAGAGATGGCAAGAGTATACTTACCCACCTCCCCTTTTTAGGGATGATCAGTTAATGCTGCTGTAACACTTTAAAGATAGGCTTTCCAGAACTTATATATGATTAGACATTTATACAGATAATAAAACATTCATACGTACCTAAGATAAGATACAAGGGATTTAAAATACTCAAGCTTCCTGGCATAACTAGGTGGTTGAGATTAAAAGGGAAACTTTTTTTCCTACAGGCGGGTTATCACTTAGGGTATTACTTTTGGTGGTTGTGGGGTAGTTTGCACGTTACTTTGAAGTATCCCACACTGTTGGCTGGAACAAGATACTAGTTTAAGCAAACTGCTGGCCTCAACAAGGATGGCAGGTCTTAGCCTTGTGTGTTTCTAGATCCTCATTGCCTGGTGGAGATGAACCCTTTACTTTCTGAGTACGTCTTACTGGAGTACAACATACCTGTCTTTGGCTACACCACATGGCCAAGGCATGTCCCACCTTGCCGGGCCCTTAGGTATTTCAGTTTATCATATTTGTTGACAAAATTTAAAACCTTGTGGTTCTGATTTGGTTCAGTGGACATAATTGCAATAAGAAAAGCCTTACTAGCTAAAAACTCTCGAAGTAAGCCAAGTTGCTTTGACAGAATTAGAAAGTAATGAAATAATTCTGGTGACAGACTTGGGGTGGGGCCATCCCCACCAACAGAACAAGAACAGTGCACCCACGTATTGCATAGATATGGATACAAGAGTACCACAACCCAAGCTGAGGTATACTGCTACTCTCCTCTAGCCATTGCCCATCCATTTTGGGGGAATAGATGAAACCCCAGCAGATTGTCAGGGAAGACCTTAGGCCGCCTTGTGTCACTGCAATGCCTGTGAGTTAGTCATTGCCATCATGGTGCTGGAATAGGTAAAGCAGAATCTGTCAGAAAGCAGTTTGCTAAGACATAGTAAAATAGTAATATTGATGCCAGAATAAAGTTCTTTCTGGGCTATTTTAAGAAAGTGTAAAACCAAAGCAATATATATAGGCTTACTGAGAAATAAGAACGTTCCTCCTTAAGAAAATGCTATTTACAGCACTGCATATTTTTAAATTTTGATTGTTTTTTAAAATTTTGCATCTTTTTTGGAGGCAGTTTACATTTTTAAATACACACAACTATATGCAGTGCGTGTGTGGTATGTGTGCATGTGTTTAGGCAATAACTAGCTGAAATTCACACATGATTAATTTTTTAAACTTGCTTATCAGACAGCATGTCGCATTTAATTTTTATTCAGTTCATAGTTTCTGTTTTATTGCCTCGTTATATTTTCAAGTTCACTGGGTATTTCTCTCTCCACCCTTTTCTTCCCTTTTGTTGTATATTTGTTATATATAAATACACACACATATATATACAGAGAGAAGAAAAGAATTGCTCTGGGGAAATCTTGAAACCCTTTTCCTTCCCTAAACAGCAACAAGGGATTTACATTTATAAATAGGGAGCTGGGGGCCAACAGGGAGAACGCTAACACACAACATCAGTGAAGTTACACAGATAAATTTTTCAGTTCTTTTATCTAGTAAACATCCTAATGATCAACATCAAAGGCTGAAGTAAGAAGCCGTTCTCTTTTGTGCCAGATTGAGAAAGAGTGGGCTCTTTTACATCTCATTTGGGAGATATGAGGAGCCTTTGAATGGATCATTGCTTTTTATGGGTAGTAATGAGGTGAGAAGTATTCTAGTGTGTGGCACAGGCCTTCATTAAAAGCGTGAAACAGAATGGCTTATGGTTAAAAGGAGTAATTTGTTCTAACATACTTGCTAAATTGTGCTGTAACCATGCCAGGTCACTGGACTACATTTTCCATAGGATTTCCGAATGCATTTGTGTGTAATTATTCTGCCTATACAGAGTTGAGGGATTTTTTCCAATGACTTGTGCTAACTAGCTGACAACACTCATTCCTTTACTGGAAACTTCTCTAAATGTTATATTTTAAGAGGTGTGGAAGAGCCCAGATTCTTTTGCTCAAGCCTATATTTCCTCAAAAAATTAAGAACCAGCACAGCACAAAATAAGTGTAACTGATCCAAAGTCATGACAAAAAATCAGGGAGCCATCCTCACAGTCTTCCCCCTCAGTCTGACAGGATTTTATCAGAGAGGCCCACGCAAACCAAGGCAACCAAGCTGCTATGTACTGCTGTCTCTCAAGCAGCACATTTGAGCAGCCTAGTTTCCCAAAGAACTGCTTAGCCACTTCTCACATCACAGTCGACAAGTGGCGATGGTTGTCACTCTGGAAAATCAGCCACTCGTATTGAGCTGCTGCTGACAAACATGCTAGTAATTATGCAGGAGTACAGACACCACAATGTGCAAATGCTTTTCCAATTCTTGCTCCTGTCATGCTTAAAAAGACAGGTAGCTTCTACCTGGAGTACAAATTTCTGGTCAGGTAATTTTTCAGAGGAGAGAAAGAGGTATAATCCCTGGGAAGTACACTCCTGAACTGTGAAGGACTGTAATGCATTACACTGGCAAAGGACAATAGGAATCCTTTTTTCAGCAAAATACTGGTAGCATCCACAGCCAATCTTTAGGCATTAAACCCACCCAGTCTGCTGAAGATTATGTATCTAGTTGGTGGCATGATATGGAAGAGAGTGGAGACTACAGCCTTCCCCTGCTCCAGTCACCACCTTTGCACGACCTCTCTGCTTGCTCCGTTGTCCCAGCACCAATGGAGAAACTGGATTTAATCCTTGCCCTGCAAAAAATGACAGTTCTGAGTTTTGATGTAACGCAGGAGTAAGAGCTGATCAGATGATTTCTCTTCTAAGCTTCTTTAGAAGGAAGTGCTAAGGTATTAAAATAAAAACGACAGAAATTATCAGTTTTAGTTTGTGTCTTTTATAACAAACAAACAAAAACCAAAACCTCCTCAATATGTCATTTTTCTCCTTTTTTTTTGTGTCCCATTTTAGGACAAATATCAGTATCTAAAAATAATAAAAACCCTACTAAAGTGTTTTCATTAACTCAAGCCAAGCTTTTGTTTTGAATGCACATTGAAGAAAATTTATGAGATTTCAACTTTTTGCTCTGAGTCAGTCAAGGAAAGTGTTTGAAATCTCAAAACCATCTCATTCCCAGCTTTGAACTAAGGGAAGGGACAGGACTGTGCCTGTATGTGTGTGTGCATGTGTGTTTGGCAGCAATCAAAATATGAGAGCAGTGCTTAGAGCCATATGCTTCCTCAGAAACTGATGAAAGTCGCATGTGTATATAACTGATGGAGAATTTGTCCCATAATGTTAAGACAGCTGTGTTAAATACAGTTGTTTCTATAAATCAGCTTACTATTTCTTTCTGTACAAGTCAAGAAAGGCTAGTCCATTTTAACATATTCACATGAATGAAAAAGTAGAGAAGTTTGCAAAGAATATGTGAAATCAAGTCCTTTTACCATTTCCGTTTGTCTTCTGAGCAGCAGACACTTAGAAACCTGAGAAACAGATGAATTACTTTCTCCACATATTTTCTAACCATATTGTGAAACATAGGAGGCTTCAATGTTTAATGCCCATCAGTAAGTGCCGGGGTCATTCCTCATAATCCTATTCACAATATTTTGTTTAAAAATGTTAGTGACAATGATTTAAATTACTTATTTTAATGATGTGAAAAAAACTAGAATAAAGCAGAGAAGTACAGTCTGCTTTAGTTAAACAGCCACTGCCATGAAAGTGATGTATATATGATTGTGTGTATGTATACATGCAAGTATAGCGTATATACATTGTTATTATATATGTGTATATATTATTATATAATGTATATACACTACATTGTTTGAACAAGCAACAATATACAGTCTTAGATTTTCCTATATATGTTACATTGTTTTTCCTAGCTTTTTCAGGCAGAGAGATTAAATGTCAAGAAAAAGATGGGGTAGTATGTCAGTAGACATCTGGAAATTGTAAGAGTTCAGGCAGTGACTATATTTTCTCCTTGACTGCAAGTGAGGAAACTCATCTGGTTTCTTACAACAATGAGGTGAGCTCAGGTTGTTGTGAAGGTTTTTAAAGGATGCCTCAGACAAATGTCAGCTACTTTTTTATTGGGAAGGTCTGAATGTCCTGACATTGAAAGATCTTTATGCCATGTTGATCATGAATGCATATATCCACGCATGCTAAAGTTAAGGTATCAATAGAGATTGTCAATTATCTTGTATTATGAATCATGTTTTAACATATATTTTGGCACTGATGATTGCTCTATTGTTTTAAATAGTGTTTAAAATTAGATCTCTGTTTTTTAGTGACATCTTGGAATTTAGGTCTGCAAAGCCAGCATTTGCCATCTTGCAAACACTACAGAGTTTGTGCAACAGCTACAAATTTAATGTATTTTAAACCAAAACCGACTTGAATATAATGCCACTTGGCTGCCAGAGTTGTCTGATCTTCCCCTTTCTCCAGCTTCATCTCCAGATTGGCACTGTCACCATTTGCTTGAAGGAGTTCTGTGAATAATTGCTGAATTAATAACTGCTTAAAAGGAGGAGAAAATAAAGATGAACAAAATGAAATCACTTGAAACTATTTGGGAAACAGGAAAATTAAAAACTCCATTGATATGACTACCAGGAGATAAAATCTTAACCACAGTTTGAAGCTCTGGAGTCAGGTTTATTCATAGAAGATATGAAGAGCTAGAAAATGTTGGTCTCAGTCCTGCCCAGATCTTCCTGATATTATTACATTTATTTTTGTTACACAGAAATGAAGGCTTTTAATTCTGTAAAGGACTCACAGATTCTGATAATGGGACTGTAAATGCTGTGATTAATGCCCTCTTTATTAGCAATTATTTAAAAAGCAGCAATACAAGTGTTGTAAAAAGAGTAAGCCTTGCCCTGTGCCTCAGTTTCTCTTTACAGCATGTAAATCATCAGATTCCTATGTCTGAGCTTCACAGAGTTCAAATGGCTTGATGTTATTCAAACCCTTTATTAACAGACAGAACCTGAAAGGGTGAAAGTTGTGTGTATAGATAGATGTTTTGTGCAATAAGGTCATAAATTACTCCAAATCTTTATTGATTAATCTTGAGTCAAATTATCTTTAATCATTTGTCGAGATATTTCTTGCTTCATGAAACATAGCAGTGATGATAAAAAAAACCCCTAATGCATTATCAAAAGAGAAAAAGTTTTACTGTGAGACGCTTCTCTGTGCTGTTTTTAGGAATTGATGTCAAGGTCCCATTATCCCTATTTACTTATAAAGCATCACACAGAGGAAGAACATATATGTGTACTATATTTATCTCAGACAGTTCCATTACAACCAAAATCCTGCTGCTTTCCTCCTGTTACACAGTCCTGCTCACAATCCAGAATCAATCTATCATTCAGGAAGAAACTACAGAAGAGAGGTATACATCCCCTTCTCATTCCTCTGATCGTATACAGGACTGGATTTCTAAATTATGTTACTTTTTTTGCCCAGCAGAGGTTCCTCTAGAAGACAATTGCATTTCTGTAAGGTGACCGATCACAAACTTTGGTTGAAAGTTTTATTTGCCTTCTTCCCATGTCTCCTGCCTTCAGACACAGGGCAAATCTTTAGCTGGCAGACCAGGCTTTATTCAGGCTGTCCAGGGCTCCTTTTTGGGCTTTGGGCCCCAGTGCTGTGGCATGACACCTTCAGGGAAGTACAGCCTTGCCTTGCATAAAGTTCCATGCACTACCAGAATATTTGATTTACTCACCCATCTCTGAAAGGCCTGAGTATGTGCTCAAAAGATCAGTTAGCCAGTAAAACTTTTTACAGGTACAACAAATCTTGTAGACTTTGGATTAGAAGTTGCACTTCTCGCCCTCATCCACCATGCAGGTGTGTGGGGCACACCCAAGCTAAGAGCTGTGCAGGTGTGGAGTTACATTAACTCCATCAGGCTCTTTTGCTCCATGATGTATGTTTATGAACCTTAGCGACCTGCTGAGACAGTAGGGAGAAAGGATAAGGGAACCCCAACCAGAATGAGCACGTTAATGCTTTTAACCATAAAAAGATCATCTCTATCCTAGTACTAAACTTTTTGGAAATTACAGAATCTTGTTTGGCATAAATAAATTCCATTCATCCCTTCTGAAAGCCTGTCTTGTAAATAGGATGTTTCTCTGTTAAGTTTAAGATTAAACCTAAGCCTGTTGCTGAGCACTCAGGGGTGCCAGAGGCTAGAGCTGGGCAGACAACTGACTTGACCACAGCAATTTCCCTCTTAATCTGCCCCAGGGTGAGATCTCAGCTCTTTGAATGGAAGCTGCGGGTCAGGAAGCCTCCCTCAAATGTCTGTGCTTAAAAATACATCTAAAGCAAACAAACCTAGGTGACTTTGCACATAGATAGTGATGAAATTTCACCAGTGTGTTATTCCTCTCATTAGAATCCCCAAATAAGGAAGTGCAATGAAACAAATAAGTCGTAGAACTAACTAAAAATGTGAAATGGAAATATAGCTACAAGAAAAGGAAATAATTCAAAAGGGATAATTTTCCAAAACAATTGTTCAGTTACCAAATGAAAATTATAAAGTGAAAGTCAGTGAAAGGGGAAATTACTGCTGCTCTTTTTACCTTTTTTTTTTTTTTAGGTCTTTTATATCATTTTATACCAGTGCACTGATCTGACATAGAGCAGAGCCATATAAACAGTTGCATTAGCACAGTTGGGCAGGCAATAAATTGGAACTAGGGTCGAGAAAGTAGATGAAACCAGGAAAAACATGGACATCTATTTCACATTTTGCCGTTGAATTAATTAATTGAGACCAAATCTGTGCTTCACAGGGGTTTTACTTCCTGTTCTGGGTTTATGCAGATTTCAAAGCACCAGTGCAAAAGAAGACTTCCTGGTAATGGCACTTGGTCTGACTGTACCCTATAGCAGTGGGGGACAGCAGGGATACAGTCCAGAATACTGTGAAGAAAATCTACGACATGCCATGTAGCACTTTGACCTACTGAAAGTGAAACACATGGGCTGCTGCTTAAATTGCCATTTCCCATAAAGGCATCACTATTCCAATGTGTTTGCTACTATTTTTTCTTTTTAAATGCCTAGAGGAAATTAATTTTTGTAAAAATGACAGCTAGGCCTGACCCTCCATCTTTAAGCTCCTACTTGAGCCTTAGAGATCCAGCACATATGGTACAGTATGTTGCATCCAGCTGCTAATTGGACTCCCTGCAAACATGACTACTAAGGTCAACTGAATCAAATAAAGACAGCTCAAGCTTTAAATCCAAGGGATATATGACCTTCTGCTGATTGCACACAGGTCCCTTTGCTACTGGTGAGAATAAAATGGATTTATTCAGAAACAATAGGCTCCTATCCAGCTTTGATATTATTTATAATATTTCTTATATTATTATCCACTTATAAGTGCATTTGGAGTTATACATTAGAAAGTGCAAGGTCCACTCAGACACCTCAAAACAAAATTATATGTACTTGGATTGTGTATTATATAATGCATACTGAATTTGTTCTTAAATTTCTGTTTCACTTCCTCTTAGTACATACAGATAAAAATTGAGAGTAAAATAAGAAAACTAGAAATTGTAATATTTTAAAATGTAATAGAATATTAGAAATCTTATCCCTTCTGTATTGTGAGAACATATTTCAAGCAGTACTGTGTTGATCTTGCTGATGCTGTCATAAACTGATAGAATACTACCTTTAGCAAGCTTAGGGGAGGCAAGACAAAGCTTAGGAGAATCCTACAGCACTGCCTAATAACAAAAGTCTTCTAATGTATATGAAATCTTGCCAGTGGCCAAATAGTGTGTTTGTGTTTTAGCCTGTTACTTTATGAACATCCTGCCAGCAGAGCGTGAACCTTGTGTCTATCTTAAGCTTGACTATCAAAGTCAACAGAGAACCTCCTGTTGCTCCCAAATATCTGTATTAATAAACTGTGTAAACAAAACTTTTGCGGATACCTCACTGGGTCTGAAGTCTTATGGAGCTGTTGCTGATTAAGGAGTCTCTTTACTTAACATTTGTCTTTCACATTTATTTTTCAAAGTATTTCCGTAACAGACCAATGTGACTGAAGTTTCCTGACCCTCTGCCAATCACAATATAACCTTCAAAGGAAAGAGATAACCTCCCACTGAAGTAAGATACGAAGAAACGTTCTTCAGAAGAAAGTCCAGTAAAATTCAAATAGGGAGTGCAAAACTGGAACTGGTTTAGAGAGCCAAATACTGAGATTAATTTAACTCTTTAACTAGTTAGTCCTGTAGCAAAGGGGCTGATGTAAATCAGAGTTCTACTTATCCAGCCATGCTGCAGGGAGCAAAAGCAGGGTGAGATAAGACCTTCTGTGGCAGACACTTTGAAAGGCAGTGAGAAGCAAGGATCTTTCAGCCAGGATTGCTTGATGTTTGTCAAATGGGAAGAGCTGAGATAAGCAGGACCTTATTTGCACTATAACTGAGTGAGCAGTGAAGCTTTGGTCCCTTGAGGTATTCTGATACACCGGTATTTATTTCCATCCCAGATTGTAAAGAAATTTGGAACATCATGCTTTGTGGTTTACTGGGGTTTTTAGTCTTTTTCTGAATGAACAATTCTTAATGAACATTATTTTGAAAGAATGGATTATTTTGACTCCATTTGCTTATCAGGCTACATTGCCTCTTGAGCATGGTAACCTATATGCCTTGTGCCCAAATTCTTCTCATGTCCAGGTTTTCTGGTGGGATGACTTTTCATTTCAGACACTGATGTACTGTATCTAGGTCAAAGGGGTGAGAGAATATTAGAAAGTGTAGCAGGAAGTGCTGCAGCATTGTCATATATGCTCTCACACCTATGACAGCCTATGTGACAATGATGCATCTCCATTTATAACCTTCAGAGAAAGATGAAAACCTCCCCTGATTCAAGTGACCAAATCAGTGTTCTTTGGAAGGGAATTCAATTAATAGAGAATAAAAATAATTTTTTTATGCTTCACACAATTTTCACGGAAAGGCTAATTTCCACTGAGTACATTTTTTAATCTATGTTTCTCTTCCTTAGACATATAGCAAACTGATGCTGTTTAATTGGTGAGATACTCAGCTAGCTTCAAGTGTTATAGTCAATAGTGTTAGCAAAACATCATTAGGGGCTTGGCCTATTTTCAACATTTATTTTTAACTTTTTGTTTGTTTGCTTGTGTTTGTGAATGGCATTTACATAACTCTTTAGAAACTTGACCTTTTGGACAGAAAGTTGAAACTCATTGTCATTGTTACATGGGGGTCAATTTTTTTTTTAATTCTGAAAATTTTTTTTTTACTTCCGAAGGGAAACAGCTCAGAATCAGATGGTGGATGGTCCTTGCACAAAATATTGACGATGACATATTTTCTGGTTTTGAGTAACCTCCAGGAGCCTGTGTGTTCATTTAGAATATGTGTCTGCAAATATGGCTCACAACCTCACTATCTTCTTTGAGTGGAGGAAGATTAATTAGTCATCCCTGTTAAATGCCACAGTAACCCACCATTGTTTTAACCAGCATCAGCCTTGATTTACAGATGTGAAACCAAAGAAGAAACTGCTGCCCTTCTTGCCTAATATTTGATGTGTCTAAACATAATGCTGTATTCCTCTTCATGTATCAAATGGAATTTTATTTATATGGGTCCAGTTCTTGCTGAAGTTTGGAGGAGGAAGAATGGAGGGAGACTGTACAATAAATGAAAGTTCAGAAATTAACAGTTATGATCATAGAATCATTATTATCTGAATAGTTGTTTTTTCCACTGGTAGTCACATTTTATTTTTCACATTCTTCAATGATTGAATTCACCTAAATTTACCAACTTTGCACATAGATAGTGATGAAGATAAGACAAGTAAGAAGCTCGTCTTATTCTCTAACAGAAGATAACACAGATTTAATTGAGGCAACAAATACATTGTTATGACAAATGTTTAAAATTAATTGTTGTCCTTGAACTTTTTTTCTTTCCCAGCTTTCAAGAAGGCCACTTAATATTCTGTTTTGATATTAAACCCAAGGGAATATGCCATGAGAAAAGAGGAAGAAATTCCAGCTTGTATCTTTAAAGCTATGGAATGGTGTAAATTATTACAGTGGTTTCACATTTTCATGGGATCAAGGCAACAACAGTAAGCTCATAAAACAGATACCACTAATTATGCAGAGGAGAAGTCATAAAGTCACTGATGGAAGTATGTTTTATATTCATGAACACATCATTAAAATTTTAAGACACACTATCAAATTCTACATTTTAATACTACACCCAACAGCATTAAACCCTCCCAACAAGAAAATCAGATTGTTTAATGATTGTGTTTGTCACACAGGTTTCATATGTCTGCTGTTGATGCATACATAGTCTTTTCTGTTACTGGACAGCTTTTATCACTGGACAATTAAAAATTTTTTTTTTAATGCAGTTTGAAAACTAGATACAACAAAAAGGAAACAAAATCACCAAAATGTTAGGAATTTTTAATTGCAGAAATATTTAAATTTAGCCAATCACATAAAATGTTTTTATAGTGTTGTCAATTTGTTTTTACTTCTCTTGTATTTTATTTTAATGACAAAGACGTTTTAAAGTAACAGGATAGTGATTTAGGCAGGCTGCAACCCAGCACACAAATGTTAGGTATTTCAAAGGAATTTTTAAAGTAAACGTGTCTTTCATGTAGCCATTTAAGTCAAGGGCAAAATATAATGGGAGATATTTCAGGACTGCCTGCTTGGCTGAAACTCTTGGAAGACCAAGGAGTGTCCTGTATGACTTTCATTGCTGTCCTGGAGAGACTGAGGCCACTGTGAAAATACACATATGAAAGGTCCCAAATTCTCTGATATTGAAAGAGGTCCAACAGATGGTAAATAGATGTATCCTTGTCAAGACATCGATGGCACAAGTGACACTTTCAAATGTAGTTCTTGTGATCTACAAACAAGGGTCCTAGTTTTGGCTTTGGACTAACAGATGAAATAGCTGTGCAGTTGCACATTCACACATGAAGCCCTTGCCCAACCCCTGGTGTGGACACACAGCCTCACTGCTCTGCTCTCCTGTGTTGCTTCTTACATCTGGGACCTCTAGAAATAACTACCTCTCTAGAAAGGCTAGGCACAGTCAAGGAAATTAAGAGTCAGTCTTATTTGCCAGCATTAGTAACTAAAAACTCAAATACTTAATGCTGCATTTAAAGGACATTTTTTTTAACATTTAACAGCAGACCAACTAGACCCTAAACTGGTCTAGCTCTAGTTAATTACTATATGACATTCAAGTACCAGCTAATACCATAGTTAAACATTTATCTGACAAAACTCAAGAGACAGCTTCAATTATTAATATAAATTTCTTAAAGTGAGTTCTGATAGGACTCAGTGAAGACTTCTGCCTAAAAAAATCAATGGCTAAATGTGGTCTAATATTATGTCTCTTCTAAACCTTTCTTCCTCCAGAGCCAATATTTGGCCTACACTATCTGCCAGCATCTTTTTAATGAGAAGCACACATCTAAAAGCTCTCACAGCTCTCAAAATTTAGGAGTAAATATTTTTAAATTAAAACCGTATGCTAAGCAGTGCAGATTTGCTGCTGCAGATGTTATTTTTGGCTGATTTTTTTTAACTGATTCATAACCAACGTACTTCAGTCTATTTTTTCCAAATTTATTAGTAGTATTCTGGATACCACAGCTATAGTGAAAGAAGTTAATAGAATAATATCTCAAGATATTTTAGGAAGTTTTCTACTTAGCAGCAAAGTCACGGCTAAAATTCTGTGAATAAGATGTATCCTCAGAACACTATAAATAGCAAAAGGGAGAAAAAGAGAAAATGGAGATAAAAGTCACTTAAACAGAATGGGACAAGAAGGACCATTTTGCATGAAATTCTACAAACCACCTTTCTCAGGAGACTCACACAATCGTCTGGCATTCAGTTTGCGACTGCTTTATGTAGTTTCTGCAAGTCAGAATACAGTCATGTCAGCTTTGGGCTTTTTTGTTGGTGGTGGTCCCACACTCATTATAATTATTTAGGATTCCTAACTATTTCTATTTGTATTGTTTATATTCATGCCTGATATCCCAGCATCATTCTTCCCTGAAAGAAACTGAAGTCTCTGGTGAAGGTCACAGAGTTTTCCACACTCTGCTAATTCTTAATTAATTCAGAATTAGTGGATCCTCTGGTTATGAGGGACCCTGTTGTCAGCCTTATTGTAGTGACCAATGATTCATTAAAGAATGTATCATGTGTCTTTTCCATAAGTAGACCTAATTAGTCTTATTCCTTCAAATGTTGGTCATTCTTGGGATCTTGAAACCACACTATTTAGAAAAGTGAGTTTGTCTTTTGGCTGTGCATGGAAAAAGACTTTCATATTTTTTGGATTGCAAAAATCAGATCAACTCGGTTAACCATCAGAGTGGACAGTGCAGTGACAGAAGGCTTGAAACACAGAGCTGCTGTTCATGCCATTTACAATGATCTGTTCAGGTATTTTTCTTAGACATCAAAATTGCCAATTCTTAGTTCAAGCATGAACAAATCTTCTTTTTTAGCTCTATTTAAATAAGGTGAATGGGCTTTTACTCTGTGTGATTATGCTGTTCTTCCTGTTGTGAGGATCCGCTCTGTAAATAAGTATTTTTAATTTGCATACCATATAGGCTTAATATGGGACCAATTTTTAGCCCAAAACTTACTTAGAGAATTGAAATACCAAACAACTGTGACGCTGAATAAAAGAATTCTTTTAAGCAAGCCAAGAACTGTGAAATTTGAGAATGAGAAGCTCCTCAGCCACAGACATGAAAAGAAAATAATAGACTAAAATCAATTAATTATGCATGAGATTACAAAAGGAATCTGAACATAGGTTTAGAAAAATGTCTGGACACTAAGGATCCAATCCACTAAAGGTCCAAGAATTGTGTATACTACTCTGATAAGTAGTCCTACAAATACTAGAGAACTGATCAAGGCAGTAAATGGCAAAAACAGTTTTTGCAGGGTCAGGTCTTTTGGCAGAACTGCACAGGGTTTGCAGGTTTCCCATTTTTCTGTCTTGAAACATTTTTGTTTGAGGTCTTTCTGTTAAGTTTTGCCAATTATACCTTAGACCTACATAAGATACTTTACTATGTTCGATGCTGAAACAATAACTTCTCAAGTTTTCAAAATATCTTTAATTGCTAGAAAGCTGTAAAGTAGAAAAGCTAAGTTGTTATGGGGTTCTTACATATTTTTAAATTATTTCCCAAAAATTGTGGATGTTTTGCAGAGTGCCACATTTCTTTGAAAAGAAACAAACCTCAAACCTGCAGGTCATTCATTTTTATTGCCCTCTGGAACAAAACAGAAACATGCAAGCAATGGAAAATGTCAAAACCAACATTCTCATTGACTTGTTAAAAAAGTCCTGATATTTTGGTGAGAAAAGATTCAGGAAAAAACCCCACTTTTGACTGGCATGTTTACAGACTGTCATTCCACAACCAGAAGGATATGTATTTAAACCAGATAATCCCCTTTACTAAATCTAATAATGGCACCTTGCTAGAGACACTGGCTAATCAGTCAGCAACTAAATCTAGGCCTAATTTATGAGACAAACTTCATTAAATAAATTTTATATTGTACGCTGTGCAAAACCAAACTCAATAATTGGGATTAATTGCCACCTTCATCAGTTTTAGCAAGGTCAAGGATTAAGCAGGCTTGGAGAATTATCTGACCTTTCGTTGCAATTCTGCTTCCACTGAAATTTTTAGCTGTCAAATTCACAATTGTAGGTTTTACAGGAGGTTGCCACAAAACAGATTTTGATGCTGTATGGTATTATCCATGCCTCATTTTACCCAGCCATGAAATAGTCAGACATTAAGAAAATAGCTGCTTTGAAAGGCAATGTGAAAATAATGTTAAAGTGCAAGTTTTTCCATGTTTTGGTGGTTTTTGCTACAGATTAGGAACTAAAGTTGAAAAATCAATCACATGAAAAAGAGAAAAGATAAAACAAGCTTAAACTTTATGTTTATAGATAGAGAAGTTCTAAATATGAATTACTGAAAATTTCATATAAAACCTTTTTCTGTGGTTTATCGTTTCAACTTTTCATGAAAATGCCCCTAAACAAAATATTTTCAGCCAAAAACTTGTCTGGTTTTGGTTATTTGGGAGGAGGAGGTTGAGGAAGAATTAAGATTTTACAATATGGGTCTCAAAGTGCTCTTCTGCACTTGGTTATGTATATTTAAGACATATCTTCCTCCTGGCATGATTTTCAACACAATAAAGGAGCAATGTTGAGAAACCCATGCTATTGCTCTTGACTTAAATTCCCAGAATTGTCAATCTGGCAGCTGTTGCAGTAAAATATTTACTGAATTTTAAATTACAGACAATTATACAAAACTCTTCTCCATCAAAGGATTGGTTTCATTCCCCACCCTCCCCCTGAAGTCAATAGCAAAATGTCCTTTCTCACAGTGGGAAAAAGTGCCTTGGTTATGCTTACAGAAGAGCACTGTATGCTTGAAATCATATTTTTGCTTTCGCCTAGTACTATGATATTTGAGAAAGTATGTTAGTAATGGGGATGCTATAAATAGTAGCTATGAAGTCTTTGATGGTAAGCACAGTTCCTGCAGAGCATATATGATGACTATTTATGGAATGCTAAGAAATAAACATTCAATGATGGCTATTTGGTTTTGTAAAACTGTAAACTCCCATGACTTCAGATGACAAGAGTTTTTTCAGGTTAATTACTAATCCTTTTTTTCCTTTTTTTTTAATGAGAAAAAAGCAGCATTTTTCTAAATGAATGAAGATTGCAATTGTCAATCAATGAAACACAGTATGCCTCCTGTCTCCTTTTTCTTGCTGTCATCCCTTCAGCTATATGAGAATTACATTTTTTTACAACTGTTAGCATGAAACAACATGGAATTGCTCTTACATGTCACTGGTTGGTGCTGTGAATTTTTTGGCCAAATCACAGACAGATGGGCAGATGAATGCGATGCAAGCATGAATGAGCTCCCATTCATTTGATTTCAGATGGCAAGGTAAGCCTGTGTGTGTACATGTACATAATGTGCAATGCTTTTGTGTAGGCCCACATATGCACACGTTTTGTGACTGGTGTTTGGCCAGCAATGTCAGACAAAGAAGCGAGAGAGAGAGAACCTGAGTGCTTTTTCTGTATTTTATGCAGTTATTCACAAAAGTGTTTAGCTGTAAAAAGCTAAATCCAAATGCTTTTTCTTTTGCTAAGGTAGTTATTCATATGGGAAAAAAAAAGAAAGGGAAATAGACAAACCCAGCAACTTTTCTTTGATTTTACTGCAGGATGCATGCTCTTCTCGTGATGCCCACAGTGCTGTGGAGCAGCAGTGGACCTTGCCCCTTTTCGTAGTTAACTGGTGAAAAAGACTGCATCTGCTTATTCTCAGACATTAATACAGCTAAAGGAATAAGACATCAGAGGCCTGAAAATGAGAAGGTCTTTTTAAATTTACAAAGCATTTGCTCCTGAATCCACCTCAGCCAGTTTGGGGAAAGCGCTTTTGGCACCAAGTCACCCTTCAGGGAAAGACTGATAATGATCACTAGAGACATATTACGGGCTCCTGCCTCACTCACTTCAAAGGCCTTCTCTCTTAATCAACATTAAATCATCATTTTGCCTTGGATATAGGGACAGCTGTACACAATCTATTTGTTTTAAAACAGATTAGGAATGGGTTCTCTGCCAGAGTATAAGATGCATGATAAATGTACTTTAAAGCCGTAACTAGGAAAAAACATTGCTCCCTTCGTTAGTTAGATTCCAGTACTAGCTGAGAACTTACATTGTCCCAGGACTGGATCCTTCTTCGGTTGTTTGGCTGTCCCCAAGAGCACTCAGGCAATATGACAAGTTCAAAAAAAATCAAGTGTTTGTTGATCTTAGCCGTGTCTTCTGCCGAATTTTCCATGAAAAGCAATAGTCACAGGAAGTTGTATGAGATTGTCTAGATCTGCTTTCTTCTTCCTTTTTTTAAATTTCAGAGTTAAAAACCCTATTTCATCCACTGAAAGTCTCACAAGGTGACAACGAATGCCTTTTATTACCCAACGAAAAGTTGATGGCCAGATAGTTGTTAAATAATTAAGTGAAGGCCCTAAATTACAGGGGAAAGAAATCCCTTCTCTTGATCCATGCTGGAAATATATTTATATGGTTGCTAAACATCTCACTATAATCTGTTTTTCTTGCACAATACAAATGCACTGGAATGTGCAAATTTTAAAAGAAAAGTCTAGCAACTAGACATATTTCCAGAATAGGACAGTAGGTATTGGAAAGCAGTGGTTCCCAAAACAGATTTGGGAGTCAAAATGAGTACACAAAAGAATATCATTCCCAGAAGAACATTGTGATGAAATAAGCTACTCGGTTTTCGTATGTGAAGAGACAATATTGATCACGGAAGAATGGAATTAGTCCTATTTTCCACTTTAAAAAAAAGGTATTGAAAATTAAAATATAAAAATTACGAAGAATATGTCTCACAATGTGAAACTTATAATGTTCAATCTGCATTACTTTAAAAAAAACAACAACAACAAAAAGATTGACAGGCAAAGTGATCATATGACACTAGATCCTAAACAGAGAGAAAACAGTTTTTTTAATACTTCATATATTAGAGAAATGCAAAATGAATTTAAGAAAGTTTAAGCAAAATGAGACAAATTCAAATTAAAAATGAGGTCCAGTTTCTAAGAGGGACCAGTAGGAAAATCTATCAAATGAACTGGTGTTTTCTGCACTTGTTTCTTTTCTTGCTGTCCTTAAGCCAAAACCAGCCAACTTTTGTGGGGGGCTGTGTCCTAGCAAAGCTTTAGCTGCTTTAATTCAAATTGCACTCCGCTCAGAAGAAGCTGAGTGAAATGCAGTGCCTTTCAAAGTTAAGAGTGGTATAACTAGACAGGGTGATCTAACAGCTCATCCTGAGCTCTAGCTTCTCTCACATGTCCCTGGTGCAAGCACAAGTGGCACTGCATGGCATTTTCACACATCTACCTTAACTGTGGGCATGAATCACAGGCCTGTGCATGTGAATTTACATGCCAGTGGATGTCACCAGTCACACAATCAGAACACATGCAAGGGATTTGGACTGTTGTGTCAACTCAGGGTGACAATAATTGCTATCTATTTGTTTGGACACTTTTCTAAAGCCAAGAAAATAAATTATTAAACCCAAAAATTCATGTTTTGTATCTTTTCATGATAAATCACAATTTTGCCTTAAGCATAATTCTCTCTTTAAATAATCAAGACAAAGAATGAATGTCTGTTCTTGATACTCTTATGACCAAATTCAGAATATTCTACTCTAAAAGGTCTAACTGATTAATATTTCTTTCTTTTCATATATATATATATATATATATGAATGAATGTTCTATTTCATGATAAAGATGAAGAAGTTTGCCAGAAAACTTTAACCCAGTGTAGCAAGGCAGATACTACCACTGACTTCAATTTTCACACTGTGTTTATCACGTGGTGAATAGGGAGTAAATGAGAAATGTACCCTAAATTCTTTATGTAGGTGCTGTCATAAAGAATATTAGATTTCCAAGAAATTTCAGCCAGGCATGGGAATAAAGCAAGAAGGAAAGGCAAATAGATTCAATTTTCGATAACAAGCAGTAGAGGGAATCAGCTGAGAGAAGGGAGACGGGGATATAAATGCAGTAAAAACTGGGTAAATTTTTGACAAAAAAAAGATTAAAGATTAAGAGGGGAAAATCCTAGTACCTGGAGCAGAAGAAAACACACCGTGTGTGGAAAAACTGCATCTTATCTAGAAAAGGGCTTCACTTAGTAGAGCAGAGAGGGAATATTATACTGAATGAAGAGAGGCCCGTTCCTGTCCTGCCAGAGAACCCATTTTTCAGTGGATGAGAATGCTCCAGATGATCTAGCTAGTGAGCAGGATGCAAGGAAGGAAAAGCCATAGAAAACGAATCCTATGCATTTGAAAAACAACAGAATGCAAATCAAGGCAACATAAATTATAGAGAGGGAGTGAAAGTTACTCCAGGGGTTTTATCCCCCTGCCCCCACAGGATACAAGCTATTTCCTTTGAGTTTGCAATAGTAATTTCAAAATGCTACTCCTGGCACTGTCTGAGCCATATGTATTTTCAGCACTTGGCAAGAAGACATGTAGAAGACAGAGGTTGTTCCTTGGGAAAGGGAATTAGACTTCTTGCACTGTGACAGTAAATAATGCATTTCTCCACTGATGTCACCACTGCACAGACAACGGTAAATTTGGCATTTCCTAATTTTTTGCTCCTTGACTTTACTACCTAAAAAACTTTCTTTTTTTCATTGAGTAATTGTCCACATGGAGTCCATTTTTACTGTGCGCGTGCTCATGGCTAGCTCAGGCACAGGGAGCACGTACAGTCCAAGAATGGACTACATGTGCATAACACATTTCAAAGAAGTACAGTTCCTGAGAGGTAAATAACTCCTTACTAGTGTGCAATATTGAGTAAATTAAGAGGGGATTGTCTGACCATTGCCAATGCAAATTACTGATCTTTGACAAAGTACAGTGGATAGACAGGGTTCTGAGTTCTCAGCAAATGTTCACGACTAAGTAATTCTACAAAATAATTTGAGACAATTAATACTTTAATAGGACTGAAAAGTTATAGCCCTTTGTAAAGTACATCACACTGACTGAAGATTCCAAAATTAATTTCCAACAATGTCCACCAGTATACAATAGTTGTCAGATAACTATATCCTATTTTATATAAAAATGCTAAATGGTGTTCATAATTAACAGCAATGACAAGGGAAAAGGCTATGGCTTTCATTTATGAAAGCAGTTATAGGACATAGGAACAGCCATTCTGGATTAGATCAAAGCCCCCGCCTGTAACAGTGACCAGTAGCAGATGTTACAGGAATAAAAGAAAGACATTGCAACCCCTCCTTTTCTGTGCAATCAGACACTGTAAGTCTATACCACCAGGCTTTCCTGTGGAAGGGCACATATGCAAGAAGGTAGCAACTGGATGATATTTACCTGTTTATTTACAGAATTCTATTTTCCAGAATTCTGTTTCGTGCTGTGAAAGATTGCAGCCTCTTGCCAGAAGACCAAAAGAGATTATAAATATCACTGGTATTTTCTGACCAAATAATATCATCTTCAGAAAATATATGGTATGCTGAATGCCAGGATCGAGCAAAAAACCCGAAGTTTAAATCTGAATTTGTTCCTATTATATCTAATGGAACTGCTGAGATTGCTGTGTTCAGTGTCAGGGTATAAAACTCACAGACCCAGCTAGATAAATGATGTTTATTAAACAGGCAAATTACAACTTTGATTTTCAGTTTTATCTAGTATTAAAGGGAAAAGTAACACTCAATTTGAGAAGGAAAAATCACTTCAATTTTGTGTATTTTTAATTACCGAGTGTTGTCATTTCTTTCTTGTGGGAAGAGACACTGGTGTTAGCTACAGTTGAACATAAGAAATATGTTTCTAGTAGTTTATATATTTCTGGTCTTGCTTTGTCAGTAGCTATAATTTTGAAAAATTGGTAAACTTAAAACAATTCAGATTGATAGTTTTACTTTCAAGTAGTGACCAATGGCCGTCATCATGCAGTATCACATAGCCTGGAAACTCAAATATGTACCTGACAGATACAAATAAGAAAAAGGGAGGAATCTAAATCATGGCTAAACTGTATCTGGTTTGGATCTTGTTGCTCTTTTTAAGATCTGATTAAGAAAATCTGAGCAGGCAGGTTTGCTTATAGGAAGCTATTCTGCAAATTACAATGGGGAGGTCAGAGCCTCAAACTGTCATGAAGTTGCTTAAATTCATTGTTGTATCTGGGCACCAACTTAGAGACAATGTCAGGACTTGTGTGGAAACAAAGTGAATTAATGCTCATGTCTTTCAGTTTATGTGCCTCCCTAGATGAGAAAGGGTTAAGCATGAGTTAGGGATGCATGTGAAAATATATGGGTGAAGTAGGGAAAAAAAATTCTCTTCTAGCTTGAGCCACTCCATCTGTTCCCTTAATTCAGTGGCAGACCTTGATCAGACCCTGGGATCCGCTAGTCCCACACTTCATACAGCTTCTCTCTGTAAATTAAGTTGTTGGCCTGTGTTACTGAGGGTTTAGGAAGGTGAGTGATGACCTTGGTTTGAGTATGTTTGTATAGAAACATGTCACTGTAGGGTGATGTCTTTCCTCCAGGGACACAGGGCCCAATACTAACCATTTGTTAAGAAAATACCAAAGCTAAACATATCCAGTGTATGAAAGGATCCAACACCCTTGCCAAGTGTAACTTACACTCATCTTTGAAACATTGATGTACACAGTATTTTAAAGGTTATTTTTAGCACTTGTCTTTTAAACTGTTTCCCATCTGATGTTAACATCTTGCAACTTTCAAACTAATATGAGTTATTTTTATTATTAAAATGGGAAATGTCTTTAATATACTGTAGTATGGCAATATGTTTAATAAATATTTTTAAAAGGAGATATAAAATAGTATTTATTCTCAAGAATCAAGACATTCCAGAGAAGTCCCACAAAGTTTTCAAGTTCTGAGTTTCTTTACATAGCTAAGATTAAAAGTAAAATTTTAATGACAATATAGTTCTCCTTTATTCCCTCTTCCCTGCAGTATTTTCTCAGAATTGATCTACGTTCCTAAGTCCTGATGCATGCATGTTGCTGTTTGGAGAATCAGTTGTGGTTATTCAGTTGTCTGAGAAAGTTCTGTTAAATGACGTGAGTTCTCTTGCATTTTTTTTGAAATAACAAGGTAAGGAGTTCAGTCAAATCAGTAGTTTTCTTTAGCTTGTGAAGTTCACCAGAAAACACAAAGAGAAAAATTCAGATTAGAACCACAGTTTTCAAGCCAGGTAGTCTTAAATCTGAATTCCTAAATGTGGTTTTAGACTTGAACTTTAAGCATCTGAGCCTGAAGATGTTGGCCTTGTTTAATATTCCTATTGAGGATTGATTAATGTATAGTCAGGATGTTTTTCCATACAGCCAGCCTGTAAATGTTACCTTTCTAAAGTTCAGGCCATACTTACTTGGTATATCTTGAAATAATTTATCTTCCTTCCCTGCACTTTTAAAATATTTCAGACTATTTTAGTTAGTGAAACTGCTGTGAAACTGATGATCTGGTGCTAAAGCTTCTCCCGGGTATGACGGGTAGCTGGAGCAGGGGACAGCCTTTTTTTAAACAGAAAAGGATGAAATTTTAGCCCCGTCAGAGTCAGTGGCAGCTTTGCTGCTGGCTTCCACATGGCCTGGATTTTACCCAGGTATCCACCTTTGGTCTCAAGTGATGTAAATCAAGCATGACTGCACCAAAGACTGTGAGGATGCAAAATGCAAGACTCATATGTGAAGGGAAATCAGCCCAGAGGAACTGCCAGAGGAACTATGAAAAGCTGGTCAAAGGAAAGTACCTGTATTAGAAGAGGTACATTAAATGTATTTTAACATTTTCTCCCTGCAAAATCTTCTCCAAATGTGTGTTTCAGGAAATACAGTCTACTATGTGAAACCAATCCTAATGGGTATATTATAAAAAGTAAACTATAAGAATGCTGTATATGTGGGATTTTAGCTCTTCCACAATAGCTAAAGAAGTTACCTAAAACTGACGATGAACTATTTCTAGGTGTCTTCTTTCCTCCACAGGTAAAAAATCTTTTTGTCATATCTGAACTTCTATAAATTCCCAAGTCTTGCTCACTCCAACATAAACAGAAAACCAACAACATATTTTAGTTGTTCTTCTATTGTAACTGTGCCCTTTAATTTTATCTATTTAAAGAACTGTATTAGATAGGAATGACAATATAAAGAATGCACTCAAGATCTTTAGCTGAAAATAACCTTTATTTACAATAGATTTTTGGATAATTTTTTTTGGAAGATGTCATTCCATTACTTTTCACATAAATCAAAGTAGAAAAGAAATGTATTTGAGAAGAAGTGGGAACTAAAGGTCATATCATTCAAGAAAAGGGGCATGTTTTACTTGGGCTAGCCCTGAAGAACAGAATGGAAGATTGGACAGATATCTGGAGAAATGTTCTGAATGTTTTCTGGGTGAGAAAACACTTTTAATTTAATAAATTAATAAACTTTTAAATAAACAGAATAAAACATTAAGAGCCTTTTGTTTTATACCTAGTGCAAAGAAGAAAATAACAAACCCTTTTAAGAGCAGCCAGGATATTATTCCAATAATAACTTCAAGAGATGCAAAAGCATGGTTAGAAGGCATTTAAGCAAAATGCTCTGCAGGAGTTGAGAGAAAACCACCTGTACACCTCTCCTTCAGGAACACAGCTCTATTTTGTGACAACTCTCAGACTCTAATGGAAAGAAATCAAAACCTTTAAAACCCTCTTAGCAGCAAAGAGGTCTCTAAATTTAAATTTAGGAAGGGTCTTATGAAATCCATAGTGCTGCCAGCCAAACTCCAGAGGTGTGTGCTGGAGCTGGTTATCAGTTTGATCTTAGTTTTAATTAACATGAGGGGCTGTGAGCTGCAGTAGTGGATAAGGTGGGCTCTGCTCTGACGAAGGTTTGCTTCCAAGCAGAGAAGCAGGTGGGTGGGTGGTCAGCCCTGAAACTGCCTTAGCTTTGGCATCAAAACCTATAGAGTTCTATAGGGTTTCGCTCTACGGAGCTGATCAGAGCTCAGGTTTCCTTCACTATCTTACCTGCTGTGGGCTGTTTCTCTTTAACAGAAGGTTTTTTTAGCTTCTCTTCTTCAGAGAGAAGACATATACAGAAGTCTCCCATAAATTTGAAAGCTCCTCACCATTTGGGCCCGCAGAAAATGCCATAACCTGGCTAAAAATTGAAAACATCAGATGTTGGAAGATGTGCTGGATCTGCCAACACTTTTCCCATGACAAAACCTCCTATTTACCAGGGACTCTTCAAGTACTCAGTCAGCATCCCTACCTGCAGAAAGAAGTTCCTCACCTGAGATCACTCCAATTGTCACACAGCTGGAGCATCTTTACATGGTAGTTGGACAACAGCTGCTCCTTCTGCTTCTCTGTTTCTTGCTCTGTTTCCTGCCATTGCTTTTTGCTGCCAGGTCTGAGGAAGAATGAAATCCTACTGGAACAGTGATTAAATATAAAACAATGAAGAACTACTTGAGTTTATTTCCCGTTACCCTTATTTCTCCAAGAGCTCTGGTAGAGAACAAAGTGAATGCAGCAAATGGGATAACAGGCTCTACATTTTGAAGCATTTTGAAAAGAAATGCTAATATAAAAGGTCAGCATTACCTTGCTCTTCTTTTTTCTTTCTTTGAGTTGTGTGAATTGGCAGAATTCTAAGATTTTTTTTACAATATATTAGCTTATCTCATATAGTTACAATATATTAGCTTATCTTTTTACAATATATCAGCTTATCTCAGTTTAACATCCAGAAGCTTCCTTTCCTTAGGGTCAGTTACTTTGTGCTCCCAGACAGAGGAGAGGTTCATGGGCTGAACAAAAGCTGTTTATAGGTGACCCTTGAAGTGAATTTACAAGCCTGTTTGAAGACTTCAATGAGTTCTTGTCCACAAGAGCTCCTTGTGTGGCTTGTCGTCCACTTGTCAGATATGTGTATTTTTAAACTGATTGATGCAAATCTGAGAAAATGTTGCTTTCATGGGGTTTTTCTACTCTTTGTCTCAATAACCTATCAGTAAAGCAACATTTCTAACATTCAGTTTATCATTATATTCATCATTTGTGCAGTAAATTTGATGAATAATTTTTTGCCTTGGTTAATACCAGGAGCCCTAGATGCTGTATCTTTCCATAACCACAAGACATGGGAAACCAGGGGGACTAAACAAAAAAATCAGTGGCAGGAAGGATATGTAAAAGGTCTTCTTGCATTGTGCTTATTAATGATAAATGTAGAGGAATACAAGAAAAACGAGTTACACCCTGAACACTGCAGACTTTATTCAAATATTTGGGAATAAAATGTTATACCTGCGTTTACTGCATCCCTTAAACTATTTTTGTTATTCATGTAAAGTATGCCTTACTCAGTTATGTCACCTTCATAGCCTCCCTAGAATTAATTTTTCTGGTAAAGAATAAAAAGTGTATGATTCTGTACCACTTGCAGACAGGAAAATAATGGTTTCAAATTTTAAACCAGATTTTCTTCATATGTATTTTAGTCACATTTTTAAGGGAGAGTCTGCAGATGTCAAGCTGTGTTCATTTGCATGCCTGTGAATATATTTCTATTTTACTAAGAGTTTAATTTTGCTTCTCAGTATTCCAAAGAGTTAGGCAAAAATATTAATGAAAAAGATGTATTTCTACGTGAAACAAAAGGCATTTTAAACAGAAACCAGGCTGAGCTTTCAATATCCAGATTTGGACTCAATTTTTTCAAAAGTTGATAATTTATTTTCCATTATCCTCTTTTAGGGATTAAATTAATGTGTGAAATTTTGACACAATTGACACCTGAGCTTGTCACACCAATTTCCCTGACTGGGGTATTTGTATTTGTGTTCTGATGAACTTCTTCTATAAGAAATTATGTTTCCTGGCAGGCTGTCTGAGTTTTTTCCACAGTGCATTTATTTTTTTGGAGACAATTTGTTGTGTCTGTTAAGACTCATTTAAGAAAACCCTCCAGCAGTGGAGTACCTAAAGAGCAGTTACTTTTCTGTTCTTTTCCTCTAGAATTGAATTCAAGGTGAATTTTAGTTTTATCACACTTTTCCTCCCCTGTCTGGCAATCCCCTGGAGAAATGCTGGCATCCAGGAATGTTAACATAGTAAGGTAACCCCAAGATCCCTCTGCTGCACAGTGAAGGGAGACACAGCAGAGGGGAATGAGTGAGAGCTGGGGAAGAAAGTGGTTTGGAGGGACAGAAACCAAATCAGCCTCCTCCCAGTTTCTTTTTCTGTCTTGGGGCACTACATATACAGATACCCCCCCTTCTCCTTGAAACAGGGAGGAAAAAAATGTAGGCTAAATCAAGAGAGCTGGTGGCCATCACCAAACCCAAAGCAGCACTTGGTCCTGCCCCTGCAGGCCTGGCACTTTAGGGTATCAGTTCCAATGCTCAGCAGCTGAACCACCATGATAATGGCAAGGAGGAGTTCATTGCAGTAGGTTTTGTTGCCCATACAGAAACAAATCCTGAAAATTGTATACAAGAGCAACATTAAAGGGATGTTAAAATTGAAAAATCTAGGCTTTGAAAATGGAAACACCAAACTTATGTGCTCATATTTTTCTACAATTTGAACTCCACACTCTTAATTTTGTTATAATGTGTCTCAGCATTAACATGTGACTTTTAGTTTTGTTAACTCACAAGTTTTGAAAGTTACTACCGTGAAATTTTTAGCATAGTGGTGAGGTCCACACATACAAACAAGGAACTTTCCAGCACAGAAACACTTGTGCTAAATTCAAAGCAATGACCTCTTCTTTTACGGTACTTTTTAAAATGTAACTTAAAAACTAATATGAAGACTAGTTTTCTTCTTAATTCCCCAGTAAGGGTCACCAAGATTTTGGACCTTGAGAAAAAAAAAATTAATACAATCAGAAGCTAATCCAATAGTAGTTTAAGTCTGTTAATGCTTTCCAAACTCAGAAAAGTAATAATTTCAGCCATCTGACTTCTATGGCGATGGCAGAGAGAAAAATTTATTAAGCACAACTGAAATTGTCACAAACTTTTCAATAATGCTGAAATTATAGTTGAAAATATTTTTTCTACCGCAGGACATGTTAAATAATGACCTTGGGAGAAAATACGAAGATAAGTAGAAGAAATTAGCATAATACAACGATAAATCACTTGTTTCCTATTAATTTTACAGAAAATTGTACTGAAATTGTAGGTGGTTTAAGCACCAATATGAAATTTTGCTTGCTTCCTTTCGATTTAACACTTTCTTAGTTGAAATTAATAGCTGTCAAATAGCATAAAAAGTGAGGAGGAGTAGTTTATTTGAGGGGTTTCTATTGCCACCTAGTGGCTCCCAAGCCCTTCTCCTGCCCTGCGCACTACCGTGCACTAGCTCCTGTTCCCGAAAGCTTCTCAGTTGACAGGAGCAAATGTTTTTGTTAACTGATGAGAGAGAGAGAGAGAGAGGTGCAATTTTTTAAACTTTCTAGACATAAAAAAAAAAAAAAAGCATTAATTTAAATTTCCTCATTATGTGGACTAAAAAAAAAAAAATTCTTTGAATAACTAAGATATTCCCCCAGCTGACATAAATTAAGAACCATACAGTAACTTAGTAATGAGCACTACTCTGAAAAAGAGAGGTTTATACAAATGTGCTTTTTGTTATTGCTGTTGTTTGAAACAGGTGATATGGACTTGATGTGATTCTGTCTTGCCTGAGTTTTAATCTCCTGAAGGTCTCGCTGATTGCTATTGAATTGCTACATTTTTATCTCTGGAGAAAAACCTACTCATACTCATAAAAAGAAATAGAAGTTCATGTTGGTATGTTGAGATAAACTGTGAGAAATATAAAGTCTTCAGTCTTCTTTACTTTTTCTTGATAATGGTAAATATAAAAGATTTTCTGGGCTTTCACCCTTGCACAGTAACATCTGAGAGTTAAAATAGAAATGAGTAAGAGTCTCGATACCTCATACTTATGCCACTATAAAGTCTGAGGTTTCCCTGAAGCCAATGGAGGTACTCATGTCTATGGAGGTAAGACTTGCTGTAAATTAAATTAGGCTGAAACCCACAAACCTGAATGAAGTCCAGAAGCTTTTCATTGTACCTGGTCTCATGTGGATAGTACAGTACTGTAATGTAGATTATAATACATAACACCTGTATGTAAGAGCTCCTTGTATCAGAGTTTCGCTTCTCCATGAAACACTATTTCAAAATATGCTTCCTCTTGTGTTAAAAGCTTTCCTCCATAAAATTTGCAATTTTTTCTTTTTTTTTTTTTATATCTCAGTATAGGCTAAAAAATGTGATTTTATTTCTTGAAAGTTCTATTTTAGTGACAAGTAAAAATTGCAGGGATTAATTTTTGCCTTCACTGCTTCAACAGAAGTAGTGTGTTCTGAGTGATAACCACTCCTCCTTTTAAAATAAACCACACACTTTTGTCTTGGCAGACACTCAGCTCTAGAAGACTTATCTGCTTGTAAAGTTTTCCTTTGCATACGTGGTCACTCAGTTTAAACACATTTTAAAAGTATGGAGCAAACTACAGAATGGAAAAAAGTGTGAAGGCTTTGATATATATTCTATCGTTACTGTGTGAATATGCAGATAACTTGCCTTTTCTGGTGAATGATTCATTCCCCTGGACTTGGTATGTTTTTCAGTCACAAGAATTGCCCATCTGAAACTTTGACTTCCTAAAAATGGAGGCTTTTCTGAAAATTTTTAATGCACAAACTGGCTGGGAAAAGGGCTGCTGGGAGCCTGACATGGAACTCAGAGACATGCATTAATTTTCACATTCAGACACAGCCTTCCTCTGTAACCTTGACCAGTTCACTTAGGCTCAGATTTTCAACACTTTTAAAACACTTTGAGAGGTACTTTTAAAATACTCTTCTGCCTCAGTTGCCCACCGATAAAATAGCATGCTCCACGGTAGCACTTGTATTCCCTGTCGTGTGCTTGTTTATGGAGGGAATTTAGGAAGAGCAAAGCACTTACCTGGCTTTTGTCTCTGCAAATCCCTCTGAAAGACTGAAACTTCTTCGAGGTGCAGCCTGTCCTCTCACAAGAGGATCTACCTCAGCTAAGACGAGGAGGCCCCGCACTGGGTTTAGACTTTGAGTCGCTGCCACGTTTCAAGCAGTAAAATAGAACAGGAAACCAATGTGAGTGGTCATTCTTCAAACTGAGTGTGGCTTATTCACACTGAAACTTCTAATTGCAGAATGAGCAATTGCAATGATTCTACCCTAAAAAATGAACACAGCTGATGGAAGAGACAGTACACTGCAGTGAGTGTATCAGGGCTGTCTGCCAATCCTGTACCCATGCTTGCTTGGCAGCTGCAGGACAGTAGCTAAGCTGATGTCCCTAGGAACAGTAGTATCTCCAGCAATTCCTGAGGGAAAGTAGAACCAGTAAGAACCATCAGGGGGTTGCAATTCCAGTTTTCTTACTTAAATGCAATTGATCTCTCTACCTAGATATATATGTATATACACAAACATTTCAATCAGGAAAAGGTAGTCAAAATTCCCGGTTCACAGGGAAAATTTTCAGTGTTCTCTTGCATTATTTCTTCAAGTGTTTCAAAGTTCATCACTCCTATAGGATATAGTAAGAAGATCAATTTAATATTAGATTTTTGCATATTGCGTCTTTTTTTTTTTAATTATCTCCAGAGACATTTTTTTCTGCTGAATGTCCTGGATATGCTAATGCAATAGCTATCTTTGAAGCACACTTTAAGTGGTTTGTTTATATCATATTTCAGCCATTTTTCTGAGTAAATTTAAACTCTGGGATTTTTTTTGGTTGGTTGTTTTTGGGGTTTTTTTCTTGTTTTGTTTTAGTTTTTTGGATTTTTTTAAGTGGGAAACACATCTTCCAAATGCAATGGTATTTTTTCTTGATTAGCACAAGAAAAAGACTTTATCAAGTTGTATGTTTAAATTCATCTGTTGTGTTTCAATATGGTGAAAAGTAAAAATACCTTAATTTTAGGAGTGGTAGTAGCCAACTGAAAAATTTTCCTGGTTAAAGACGGGAATCAATGGATATGTGAAGTTATTGTTACAGCTCAGTCATGTGCTGTTTTTCCCAAGTGCTCTGTGCTGCCAGATTAAACTGTGGTTTACAGGGTTAGGCACTTGTGCCAGGTAACTGCTATTCTTCTCCCACAGAGCAGTCACACTCCAGACAAATGTAAACTTTCCATGTGCAAGCATTGGAATGGCTCTGTTTAAGCAACAGAAGCCTAAGAAAAATTTCTGTAAGGACATAACATAGAAAAGCTCGACAGCTCACTGATGGGGTGAGAAGGTCACAGGGAAATGCTGGTCACTTGGATGCCTGAGATTGTAAATATCTTTCTGAAACGTTATGATGTTCTGTGTGTCTGCAGCGAGTGAGCAAAAAAGAGAACGAGGCATGTGGGAAAAGTTTGAAAAGTCTGATACAGAGAAGTAAGTGCTTCTAGTTGCTCTCCAACAGGCTCAGTGATTGATGATGGGTTTTTCTGCGTCTCTGGGCTGCAATGGGTGCAGATGGTCAGCACTGCAGCCCTCTGCGGTGAACTTAGGCAAGTTCAGGAGTTGTGCTTCTCTGCACAGCAGTATGACTGGGTCCTCTGCAGTCCTCAGCAGACCCTGGTACCGTAACCATACCATGTTGTGTTCTGCAAATATTTTCTTAATGGCTTAGGATATTCTGGAAAATGGGAAAGACTATTTTACTTAACACAAATAGGCATGATGATGGAATTTTGCTCTTCTGCTATTATTTGGAAAATTAAAATTAACACTATAGCAGCTTCTAAGATGCCTGTGCTATCAATTGGCAGTGTGCAGTTTATCTTTTAGGTAGCTCTGGGGAACACAGTGTTTTTGTAGTTCATGGGCGTCTGCCTGGGATAGTCCCTGCTCAAAAAATGTATCAAGAGGAAGATGAAGGTCTGCTGCCTCACCATTGTGAGATCTGTTCATTGTCCTCACCATGACCGAGAGAATGGACAAATAAATGTTACCAGGCTTCAGGCCTCCACCACGTCTTCTCTAAATACTGATGTAGAAGGACATGAAGTCACCCATCCAGCAAAGTGCATAATCTGAGCAGGCACATGAGTAACCCCTTTCCTCCTTAGTGAGGCAAAGCATGTGTTTAAATCCTATTAAAGCCTGTTGGACTTAAACACATACTTAAAGTTTGGTGGAGTTGAAAGGCAGAGGTGGAAAATGAAATTGAAGAAATGCGACTCTGCCTGCTGGTTTAACAAAGGACTGACTGTACGCTCGCTGTGTGTGGATTCTAGCTGAGGTGTTTTACTTACACAAATATCCTAATACAGACAGCTAATATCTACTGCAGAGGAGTGCCATGCTTCACAAGTAGATTAGGATTTAGTTAGATCCTAATTGCCTTCATTACCCAGATGATTTGCCAAAGTTACATGCTAGGCACAAGAATGCGTTTTTCCTTCCCCAAATTTTGGGCCCAGTGCAAGTATTTAGCAGAGAGAGAAATTTCAGTCTATTCTAATGATAGCTTGCATTTGGAACGTATATTTTCTGGAAACTCATCTCCAGGTAAATAAACTTTGCTAAAAAAGACTCTCAAGAACAAAGCTTTAGAAAGAAAGTGAAGTGAAATCCCACACTCAGTGAAGAGATGTGTTACGGATTATTTGTTTTTAATAAATATTCTTAGGTTAAAAAAAAACCACACCAAAAACCCCCCAAACCAACACCATCCCTGATTTTTCACTGGTTGATGATTCTGAAACCCGCTCTGGGAACAGCAAGTCAAGCTGCTGAGGTGGGGAAAAAAAGCACCACTGCTATCAGGCCCCCTGGGTTCTATACTGCTTTGCTCTCTGATGACACACAGTTCTTTTCCTGACCTCTGGAGAGATGACAGGGGAAAAAAAAGAAAGAAAGAAAGAAAGCAACCCTTAATGCTAAGGAACGAATATGGAGTTCAACTTGAAATATAGGGAACAGAGTTTTTCAAAAGTTGTAGCTGTATTTAGCATCAGAGTTCATGAGATCCACATGTCCCATCTTCTTTTTCTACAGATCCCAGAGGGGAAAAAAACCCATTTATTCTGATAGCCTGGAAGGAAAAAAAATGTCTGTTCATCAATTTCCCCTTTTTTAAAGAGATAACCACTGACTCTACCCGTATGTTATCTTTATCCTGAGGCAGCAAATTTATCATAATTTATTCTGGTATATTCTAAATTTACCATGTTGATTACCACTGTATAAACAACGTCTGGCATTTGCCTCAGCCAAAGAATTGAGGCTGGCGCTGATTTGGAGTAAAGATCTGTGGAAGAGCTTCAATTTACTGAAGTGGCTGTAATATCAGTACAAACACCAGAGATAGATAGCTAAGGATATGGTGGTTTTAAAAGGAAAAAAATAAGGATTCTTCTCCTGTGTGATGCTAATGAGCCACTTACTGAAATGTATCTGTTTGGAGAGGGAAGTCCAAATGACACAAGGTTAAAAGACACTAGAAAGTGGTCTGGAGGAACAGCTGACTGACCTCCATCATGGAGAAGCTGCTCTTAATTCTTCAGTGGTTAAGGTTTAAGAAAATCTTTATGTAATTACTGCACACAAGTACGAGTAACATGAAAGGATTCTCATAAGGTTGGACTGAAACCAGTCCTAATCTTTGGGGACTAAAAAAAGAATTTAAAGGAGGACCAAAAAAAAGGGGAGAGACTGTCTTAACTAGAGATAAGTTTCTATTTACAGTAAAAAAAAGAATTATTTGATCAATTGGCCAAACAGCATATTTACTAAAAAATAGCTGAGACCCCCATGAAAGCAGATAGATGGGGCAAATTTTATGTCTGCTTCCTCATAGAATTACAGTGTGTTTCCTTCACGACTCTTCAATCATAATTCTAATTTCCATAGTAAATTATGATATTAAAATCAATTTATGTACCAAACTTTTAAATAACATGATGAGTTCTTTCATAAAATAGCATATTCAGGATTTAATTTGTTTTTACATCCTTGAAATCATGTTTGTCTGTTGTCCTGTGCATCATACTTATTCTAGAACACCACTTCAGCATTAAGATCTTGGGTGAACTGCGCCTGACTTTATGAGGTTGAAAGAGCCTTATTGACCTCCCTGGCCAACTCTTCCTCATGGTTGTCTTTTCTTCATGTGAGAAATATTTGGTTCAATGGTATGTCTTCTCTTGTTACAAAAATACCTCCCCAAACCCCAAAAAACCACTCCCCCCACCCAAAAAAGAACTCCCAACAAAAAAAACCCAAAAAACAAAAAACAAAACCCCACCCAAAACTAACCAAACAAAAAACCAACCAAAAAACCCTACATGAACTTGTCATTTTGGAGTTCTATCTTGTGTGCTGGCTGCTTAAAATGAAAAATTAGCTCCTGTTATGTGTGGAGTGTGCACTGTCATGATCTGTGTAAACACAAGAGCTTTCAGGCAAGAAGTGTGTGTACAAGCTTAGCAAATGCTTCTTTGGGAGCAACTTGGAAAGTCTGTCTAACATTCTGTGGTTTTGTTTGCAATTTTTTATCTTTGCTTAATATTGTTAAGGAAATTCAGACTTAAATGATGTTTCTGATTTTCTGAGCTAAGCTAGAAAGATAATTTCAAATTGTTTTCCTCCAACTTGGCACTTTCTACTGTTTCTGCTGTACTCTGCTCTTCTTCCCTTACAGAGTTTGCATAAATTTAGTATCAAGATAGGATTCCTTGCTAAAGAACAGCAAAGAAAATGGCTGAGGTTATTTACAGCAACATTAATAAATGTACTTTCCTCTGTTTTCAAAGACACAGTGCATCTCAAGGGGAATGTGGATGATAAATGTAACTTCTACACAAGGATATGGCATCAGAAAATTCCGTTTCCCCTTAGACCACAATTGCCCTGAGCTCACGTGTAACTTCAATTACTTCCTAAATGCATGACATTGGATGAAACTGGATTGAACAAAATCTTGCAGGACTAAATATTAGGATGCTTTTTTCGTGTCTCAGCACTCTGTTGTGCCATTTCAGCCTCCATTCAGCATCTTTGATTCATGCTACCCACACAGAAGCAAACAGGTGTATCTTCTGAATGAGAACAATGGGAAAATATGAGGATCATATATAAATAAAATAAAATTCATAACAATTTTGAAGTCTCTTTTGTGCCAGTTACCATATGAGTAGCAAACTCAAAGGCTTGGCACTGGTAAGTGCACAAGCATGCACGTCACCAGACCAGCAATATTTCATGGTTGTAGGTATGTACTCTGTTCCAAGATTTTGCTTTGTTGGGATGTATAAAGTGTGGTGTCTTTCCACATTAAATCCAAAGAAAGTTACTATTTTTGGTCTTTGCTCTTTACAGGATTGTATTCTGATATGGAGTGTTGTGCATGACACAGCAGTAGTATGAAATCTGATTTTTAGGGGATTTTTTCAGTACCTGTCAACCAGGAAATGAGACTATTATAAGAGCAGCTGAAATTTTATTTTCTTCTTTTTTCTTTTTTTAATCTGAATTATTTGATGGTGCACTAAAAGAAAGCCACAAAACCCTAAAACTGCAGGCCAGTTCAGCCTCCCACCTCTATGCCTATGTAAGGTAGGAAAGAAAACAAGAATTTTAGGACTCCACATCAGTACTGGGTGACTCCTCGGCCCTCTCTAACACAGATTTAAATATCTTCATTTGCAGTAGGAGAGAAGCCATTTGGGACAGCCAAAGGCAGCTGTGGGAGATGGTTATTAATCAGTCTGTGTAACTTTCTAGGGCAGTTTTGCCGAAGTCTGTGCAGGAATGGAATGACTGTGATTTTTAGTCTGTGTGTTTGAAGCATGAATAAAAATGAGGGTGCATCTCTGCAAAGATAGTTACTTTATCCGGTCAAATAAAAATTACATTATTTTTGCTTTAAAGCAACAATACTCTGCATCCAGCAGGTACTGCAATGCCTGATATACCACAATATACTGTGATTCTTTTGCCCTTCTTTATCCCTGAATCTTTAACTTGGTATTCTGTAAAGTCAGCAGGTGCTGTGAAGACTCCTTCTGTCAGTCCTTTCCTGTGTTCTGTTCTGAGTGGTTTCTCTACACTTATAATCCCAAGTACATGTTTATAGGAATTGATTTTAACGGAGCAGTTTGAAATGTTAAATTTCTCTTAATGCCATCACAATCTCCTGGGACCTGAAGAAAGAGACATTTGCTCCTACTTGACACCTTTTGAATAATACTCTCCCTAAATACTGTGTTAACCAAGGAAAAATACAATACTACCTTCTAAATGGCTTGGAGGGCTTTTTGGCTGGAAGACAGAGATTGAGTCTTTGCTAATGTATTCTTAAAAGCCCAGTACTGTGAAATACAGTATTTTGTTGAGAGTACAGAACAAACACATTTTATGAGGAAAAGTAAGCTGTGCTAATCCATTCTGTGGTACAGGAGTTTCTTCTGTGGTTTTAGCTAAGCCATGTTATTTATAGGTCAATTTGGAAAGCAGTTTGAGATAATTCAGAACATTATGGTTTAAAAAGAATGGGTAAAAAATTGCATATATTTACATTCCATTTAATGTACTGTCATGTTTCTAGTAATGCCATTAAGAAAAAGCTAAAGTTCTTTCACAGAATATAATAAGGCCTAAAAATAAGTATAATATTGTCTTGTAGTTTAGTAATTATTATAAAAAAGTGCTAGGCTTCTACAAAAGAATGCACTCTTTCTCTTCACAGACTGCAAGCTAGGAGACAGGTTGACAAACAGAGAAGAGGAGTGCAGTACCAAATTTAAGACATAAAATAGAAATAGTCTCACTGCTTTGGGTAAGGCTGCATAATAACTCGTTCAGGGACACAGATACGAGGTAGGAGCCTTTGCCTGCCTCAGGCACACGCGGTGCTGGGTGAGATGCAAGCGGTGATCGTCGCTGCAGGGCAGAGCACGGCTACTGGCAGTACTGCTCGTGCTCCTCTGTGTGCATTGCTCTGGGAGTCCGGCTGAGTTCCTCTGGCCCAACTTTTAATGCAGACTCACCTTCGAGGGATGGCACTGCCCTCTCCCAGGAGTGCACTGGCCAGACTCTCAGCTGTGTGACAATGGCTCAGGAAAGAGACTAATCTTTCTGTGGACTGATTGCGGGTTTATTTTGGTATTGTGTTGGCATTATTTTTCCTAGGGAGGATGGGAAGGGTTAGGAGCTGAATAGAGAAGCTCTCCGAGAATAACTGAAGCCATAGCTCAGTGCAAAGTATTGAGGAATGTCTGCCAGAATATATGTTGAATGAAATACACTGCAGAACGTGATATTACACGAAGAACTCCTAAACACATTGTTTAACTTGGAAGCAGAATAGATGTTCAAAGAATGGCTTACTCTCTTCATACAGTGTACAAGCCACCATGCTCTGAGGCACTGATGTGAAAATGGTGGAAGTGGTAATATCAGCATTTTGGGGAAGAAATTGTTACCAGAGTCAAGGAACATCATCTCTGTTTGTAACTAGAATTATGAGACCAAGAGCTGAGAGAAATGTCACAGCTGTCTCCTAGGAGACTGCTTTACAACATTCCAAAAAGGCATGGAGTTGATTTAGGCAACCAAACACTAATCTGGGTACTTCTAATATGAATGGAACAGGGAGAAACCTGAAGATGCCATAAATAGAATTGGCAGTCAAACAGCCAACATTTCCTGTGAAAATTGCTCTTTATGTGAATGTTGGTTTCCCCACACCTGTTTTGCATTGCTGACATTTTTTTGGAAGTTTTTCTTTAAATTTGGTTGCTGAAGTTTAATCAGCTGAACTTCTCAACTGACTCAGCAGGGGGGACACAGGTTTTTGAAGGTAAGAGTTTGGTTTCCCAGAATAATATAACCATGTCTGTTTAGTTTTGTCCATATATCGCAAGCTGTTTCCACTATGATGAGTCTAAACATAAAAAAAAAAAAGAGAAAAAATTATCTAAGTCTGTTTATATTTTCAGCATTTAATTTAAACAAGGTATTATGATGTCCTTGAATCTAAAGGAAACTTTTGCTGCTTTGACACTGCAAAATGAGATGCTGTAAACTAACTGGATCATTTCCAGCTCTACCTTATGTGCCTGGGTTGGCCTAGAACCAGATTTTAATGTTACTATTGGGACTACATTTTCAAAGCAATAAACAATTAAACAGTAGCAATGTGGTGGTGAGGAAGTTTCTTTACTGTTAAACTTCAGTTGGCTCAGGTTTCTGTTTCCAGTGATTTTACAAGCAAACACTAAATTTGTTCTTTATTTTTTCCTTGGATGACTTACAACCAAAACAGAGCAGGAAAAGTTTAGTATCATAATTTTATAAAATAAAGTAAATTTTATTAATGATTTAATTCTGTGATTCTTTGTCAATTATACAGAACCAGACTTTTTCAATCAATGGTCTCTATACTACTATTTTTGTCATATTTTCTGTTGATGGAAATATAGGACCAAGACTACATACTATACAAGATCTCACTGAACTGTAAGTTTTATTAGTTTGATTGCTATGGACTGCAATAGTCATGGAGCAAATAATATAATAGTGAATGAGAAGAAAGCTTTGAGGGAATCTTTTTATGCACTATTCAGCACTGACTTTCACATTCTTGTAGATGTGGAATAGGAAAAAGTATATGGAAACCTTTCCCCATCCTATAATTTTGTGCATTCTTGGAGACTTAACATTCAAGTGTGTTACACACATTCAACTCAGATTTTCTCTGTCCTGAAACTCAAATGGAAAGCTCTATGCTTTCCAACATATTAAAATGTCAATAGGAGTGCTCTGTCTAGGTGCTCCATGGTGTCTGTGGTGTGCTAAATTTAACAATAACTTAATATCCAGTCAGAATAATGGATGGACTTGTTAGTGGAGAGAACTCACCCTTTATTTAAAATTCCCAAAGGACAGACATAAGAGCAAAAAGACAGAAAAGCAAAAGAGCCAGAAAACCAAATTTCATTGGGAGGAAAAACCAAACTCAAAAGTCTTATCCTATACTTTGGATGCACTGTTTAGTATCAGTGGATATGTTAGATAGTAATGGCAAGAATGCTGGAAATCCTGAGAGGCAGTGACTTTTGTTTGGTTGCTAATTTCTTTGATCTCCATTGGTTTCAGCAGTGTGGGCCTCCAGAAACGCGCGGTGTGTCAGCGGCGCTCCCAAAGCTGTGGTGCACGGATTGCTGCCCTGAGCTTCAGGATGGGCTGAGACTCTGTCTCTGCCTCACTAGAGGTCACAGACATAGCTGCTCTGAGGTGTCCTCCCCTAGTTGCAGTGCTTGTGCGACTATCACCCAAGGTATTTTATTTCCTGCTCTAGCCCTTTCTTACGCTTGATCCAGTGCCACGAAGTTGGAGCAAACTTCATTCTTGCACAGATGAAATAAAGCAATGCACATCCTTGTAAGCTGAGATCAAGACTGTCCCACAGGTAAAAATGGTGTAAGATAATCCAGGAAGCCCTTTCCCTCCCCACTTCTAAGTAGGCTTTTTCTTGGTGCTGCTTTCCCAGACATTTTTTCAAAGCATTCAACTGTAGTGTCACATTTTAAATCCTTGTGCAGTTGATGTTCTTTCCACTGACTTTAAAGAGCTTTGGATCAGGCCCTAAGTAAATAATGAGAATTTCTTCTACCTTAATTTATGTTTAATTTCCAAACTAAGCAGTTATGTCTTTCATCTTTATTCTTAATATTTTTTCATGACTCTGCTTGTTATTTTAAGGAAGCAGTAATATATACAGCATCTATATACACAGACTGCAATATGTGTATACTGCCTGAAGTACAGTGGATTGTCTTGATGAAGGGATGAATATATAACTGTAAGAAGCCATTTAGAGTTCATCCAGAATACATAGTTGCTTATTACATTGTAGCCTGGATTCAGTCAAAGGTGTATTTAATAGTAATTTAAGATTTTTCTTTTTTACCAGAGTAAATCATGATAAATGTTTTAGAAAATATGCATATTCCAGGAGGAAAAAAAGCACTCTGTTAGTATCCAGTTTGCTGCTTAAGACTGCAAAAATCAGGAAATGCTAATAGATGTTCAATAGCAAGTTAAAGAATAAAGCGAATTATCTCATCTACCAACCAACGGAAAGTTGTTCCCAACTGTACATTTTCTAGTGCTCAGTCCCCAAACCAAGTGCTTTCAATTCCATTCCTGTGCACGTGTGCATTTCTGCGAGGGCTTTTCAGTACAAAATCACATCACACTAGCGATATTGGCTTCTCCTTTCCACTTTCCAAATTAACTGTTGTCTATGAATGATATCATCACTGGCTTGCTGGCTTTGAGCTGGTTTTGCTATGACATGAAATGCTTTGCATCACACTGTACATTTTGTCACACACCAGCTTTCATTTTCATTTCTGAACAGAAGGATAAATATTGCCTTTGGAAAGAGTGGCAGCAGAGGAAAGAGAGATGGGAGATTGCGGTGGTTGTCATGCTTCAGCAAAGCATCCTGTGCAACGTTGGTCTGGATGCACCCCAGCACCCCATAAGGATGGAAATTGAGTCCCTCGTTTGAAGTAACCTTATCTGAGACAATGTTACCTTCACCTCACCTCAGTCGTGTTAGCTTTAACTTCACAACTGGTAGAAAGGCATCTCCAGAGGGGAATTTGTATTCCAGGCGCCTCTCCTCACTGCTAGTGGAGAGGGTAACAGATACCTCAGTACCTGTGTTTAGTTGGTGTTTTAGCAAGGTGAGATTTGTTGAAATTTTATGATACTGTGAGAAGCAACAAAAATTTCAGGAAAAAAACTGTAGCTAGCCATTGTCTATGTAAATATGGCCAAGGTATGTTTAGGGGACACACGAGAATTTTTGACTGTTTTCACTTCTGTAGATGAGGGAAACAGCAAAGCATACAAATGCTAGTATTCTCATTCAGGTATTTATTTTATATTCATCATTTCTTATTTTAACTAATATGAACAACCTGTGGCCTTTTTCCCAGCCTTCAATACTACTTTTTGAACCTTAATACTACTGCTGAAACTGTTCAGTGCTGACTTTGAGTTCCTATGTATACAGTCAAACTTTTCACAGTACTATGTATGTTAAGATTGTCTTACAAATTTATGATTTCTCCTGATGAATATTTTGTTTCTTTATGAGGATAAAAATACCAGTGATTTCATGGGTCTTAATAGTAAGGTAGCATGAAAATAAATCTGCAAAGTATTCCATTAAGCTGGATGTGAGGGAGGAAGGTGGAAGTTGGTATAAATACATGAAGTTCTTAGCTTTGTATTCAAAGCAGGGCTGCATAACATGTCTCTGTGTAATGGTTAAAGATACAATAAATGCAGAACACATAAAAAATGCAGTATTATGATTTCACCAAATAATACAGAAATCTTGTTGAAAATCGAATGCAGGATCATAGAATTAAAGCTGGATAAAAGTGCACTTGTATGAAGAGGCAACTGATGTGGGTTGATCACATGAATTCAGGCAATATTATTGTGGCATTTCTAAACTTAAACCACCAGTCTCTATATTTTCTAAGTGTCCTCCGGAGCACAAAGGTTATAAAATATTTTCTCATTTTGCTCAAAATGTTTTGAAGAGTTAGCTTTGCTTTTACTTATAATAGTTTGCATGTTTATACTCAGGAAAGTAAAGGTGATTTCAAGTAGAAGCTGATACACATGATAAGAACCCCACCATTCCTTGGCATCCTTTGGTTATAATTAACCGTTTTTCAGTTCTGTCACAGATTCTCTAAATGCATACAATCTAAATGCATACAATCTAAACGCATACAATCTTTGCTAATGTTAAAATGTATGATACTATTATTAACACTCACAGAATAGATGTATAGACCTTTGAAATATTTAACTATCCCTGTATTGTACTAGGCCAAGAATTCAGAATATGCTGTTTGGGTGTTTCAAATTCCACTTTTGCACAGACAAGGTGCTGAATCTGAGATTTGATACCAATAGGAAATAAACAGCAAAGCCTGTGACAGGAAAGAAACTGAGTTTCTCTCAAAATCAACTCCAACAACATCCAAATTCCTTTTGAAAGCGGGATTCTCCCAGTTCCTCCTCCTTCTGTGATCTAGGGGGAGAAAACCTATAACAGAATTCAGATGAGAGCTTCATCTTCCTTCCAGACTTCCATTTTGGATGAACTGGGCAACCTTACTGTCCTCTCCCATGCACTACTCTTAACATAAAAAATGTAACTGGTCTGGTGTGGCTCTTGTAAAATGTTGTGAAGGAAACTAGGGAAATTGGGTTTTTTCTTATTTACTAGAACAAATGACTAACAGTCCACGTGGACAGGGAAAGTGCCTTGTTCTTTATTTGTATTCTTGTAGCGTGTTTTAGTCTAAGTATTGGCCATGAGGTAAAGGTGTTTCTTTATCTATAGACACTGTTAAAAAAAAGGATACTGTGTGAAACTACAGCACTTAAGCCAATAAATATAGTATGAACTTGGAAATGATGCAGTTTCTTTAAGGCTGCAGGTTTGAGTGTGATCCCTAAGTTTTTCACTGTAGAAAATGTAGCAATTAATTTTGTTACTTTAGAAATACCATATCTGCACAGAGAAGAGGTTGAATTACTCTGAAATGTGCATGGAGTGCCTTCCTGAGTGTGGGTTTGGCACATGATATAGGAAGCAAATATAACACTACTGTTCTGATCGTGTGTCCTGGTGAAGTAAATATAAAGCTTTTATAGGTACACAGTGCCTCAGGAATTGGATCAGAGTTTACAAAATTAAGCTTCAGAAAATTAAACACACGCACTTACAAATAAAGCTTAGAGAACTGTGGATAGCAGTATCTGTGTAAATCCAGACAGTTTTTCACCTCTTTCAGTTTCATTTCCACGCACAATGTACACAATCAAGCATAGTTGATAACTTGATAGTTACACACATAGCCTGTTAAATTTGCTGGTATAATTTAACTCTCTCATAAATGTGAGATTTTTTGTGAAAGTAGTTAATGAAAGTGAGATTACATTTCAGAATCTTAGCTGGTGAAGAGATAAGAAAAAAGCTGCAAGATAAATATGTCAATATAATTCCTGAAGCAGAATAAAAATCTCAACTCTAGCAATGTCAACAAAAACATGTTTCTCTTCAGATTTAATTTCCATGAGAAACTATGTTAAATTAAAACCTACCAGTGCAGTGTCCTTCAATTTTTTGCATTTTTACTACCTAGAGATCAAACAGTTTGACACAGCAAAAATTCTAGTGAGTTAAGAAGAAATGCTGATTGGTTTGTTGGCTGGTGGCCGGGGGAATGTTATGACCAAGTAATTATGTGTTCTGGACAGATGTATTAACCAGGCTTCGAGCTGGAGCCACTGCATATTATTTTAGTCATAAGACTAGAGGAACTGAATCATTTTCAAAGAGCTGGCTGGCTGACACTGCCTTAGTGATGCCTGTTCCAATGATTCTTTGGCAACAACTTCCAACGCTGCACTTATGACACAGTAAACAAAAACTACATTAAAGGTTTGTTTTTTAATCATAGAGAAGTTGAACATTTCCACTGAGGTATTTTGCTATTTATCAAGAAGCACTGAAAGTAATTGTACAGCTTCCATCCCTGTTTCTCTTACCAAAGAAGGGGAGCTGTTTAGCAAAACTGTTTTAGATCTGGTGATAGTAAAAATACTACAGAATTCAAGGTTTTTATCAATTCATTGACTTTTTATCTCTAAACCTGCTGTGTCATGTTTGTTTGTTCACTCACTTTTTGGGGTAAGAATCTTTTTTTTAATTGGACTGACAAGTAAAATGAAGGGGGCTTTCATTGTCAGCCTCAAGTTAAGAGATGGTGAGATTTCTTCTGTTCTGGTAAGTAATAACATTGTTTTGCAAGATTCTGGAATGTTGTACTGACAGGTGAAGAAAAATTTGGAAGGGAAAAGAAATCTGTATTAAATGTAGTCTTTGCTAAAAAAGAATGTAATTTTGACATAAAAAAAGGGCATAATGTGTGCATACATTAATATTTAGAATCTTCTAAAAGTGTTACTTGAGATATTTCGGTGAGATTTGTCACCTGACAAACAAGCATTATGAGGCCTTTGAGTTCTGAAGAAAAGTTGTTTTATTAATTTTTCTGCCACTTGATTTTTGCAACTACTTTGTAAATGCACATTGCCAAGGTGTAATTAATTTGCAAATACACACTGTACAAGGGTTATTTTTTGGGGGTGTGGGTGTTCTGTGTTTTTTGTAGTTCTAATCTGACTTCATCACTGGTTCCTTCCCAAGGACACAACATAAAACAAGAGCAGCCCTTCATAATGAAGCGGGAAAGAGCCTGTTGTTTTGATTTCCCTCTGCAGTGATGGATTATGAATGTAAACTGTTATGTAAGGTCATTTTGAACATTGCCCTGGAGGCAGTATGTCAAGGGAAGCATAGCAAACAAGTCAAAGATTCTCTTTCTTGGAATTGCAATTGATTTAAATGAGAAAGGCTCTTTGCTGCCCTCAGATTCTAAGGGCACGGTGTGTGACTGGAAAAATATAGATCTGCACCTAGAGCCCTGGCAGCTGGTTATAGGAGGCTTGAGAATAAGCTTTATTTTTAGGTCTCTTACTTGCTCATTTGACTGTGGTAAATGGCAGACTCTGTGCTCCAGGTTCTCCTTCTGTAAAGCACAGGTGGTAAAGTGTTGGGGCTGACGACAGCTACCGTTGTGCTAAGTGTCTGAGGCTTGTGGGGTTTTTTTTGGTTTGGAGGATGCTATGAATAAATGAAAAGTAAAAAAACACAAGAGAAAGAGTGTGTTACAGCAAAACGTAAAAGTCAGTCAAAATTCTCCTTTTGGAATTGTGCGGAGGTGAATTATCCTTGTCCCTGGTGATTCAGAGTGTCTTTAATGCGCATGTTGGAGTCCCTTTAAATTTGTATACCCAGGCCAATTATGAAGGACCAATTTGGCCTGCAAGTTTGTCTTCCACCCAACTCCTGTTGTCAAAAGAGGGGTTTGTCTGAAAACTTCCTCCCCATATACCTCAGCTGCCAAAACTCCAGGGTCAGTTTGCTAAGAGAGTGAACAAGGGAAAAGTGAGATCCTGTTGATGCATTTGTTCCCCTTTTTTTTTTCACCAGGGCAGCACAGTGTTTCAGAAAAGCATCATGTTTCTCTCTGGAAGAAGAAAAGAAAGGGAAAGATACAGTAATTTGGGTCCTGTACAAACACATATTGTATTGTTCCTTTGTTTTATTAATAATTTTAATAAGCTGTAAATTGTTGCTGGTGCAACATTGAATATTGAAAATTCCTATATAGTTTTTAGCTTGATAGAAACTTAGTGAACAGCAAACAAAGAGATGCTTCTCTAACACAGAACCACTAAAGGGGGACTCAAGGGACACCTTCTGTTTCATTGTAAGTTCAGTAATGAACTTGGTCACTGCTCTGATTTGGATCTTTCAAGAATTTTTTTGTCCTGGGAAGCTTTGAAAGAAAGCAGAATTTTTTTTTCCCCTTTTCAGAATCATGAAATGGAATCAGAAAAGCATATGCTTAATTTTCTATGTAAGTCTTCATGCTGTACACATTTGTGTGTATCCATGTATGTGCATCTGCCTGGGTGTGTGCATAAATGATTCAGATGATAACCTGAAAGCCATTCAGTGGAAGAATAACAGACAAAAAGTAAAGCCTCAAGTGGCATCTATAAATTTGTTCCAAATTCCCTATGTATCTAAGTCTGTCCAAGAGAAAATCTGAAAATGTCTTCAAGATTTGTTTTCTTCAAGAGTCCAAACCCAAAGCACCCCAAGCTGATAGGAGACTCTCCTTTTGTATTTGACTGATCTGGAATGGGACCAATAGATCCAACAAGTTGATGAAATGAGAAGCTAAGGGATTGCATATGCATAAATAAAACCCTGATGTCTAAATTAGGTTAATTTAAATCCTCAGAATATATGTGAGTGCTCAACAGTTATTTATTAATTCCGTATTCACCATGATGAGCTTAAATTGTGAGCTGAGGTCCCTGGCAGATTTATGCAAGTTTCTTCTTTTCCTTAATTGGAAGAATTTGTTAGGGTTTTGTTGTTGCTGTCGGGGTTTTTTGGGGTTGGTTTTTTTTGGTGTTTGGCTTTTTTGTTTAGTTGGTTTTGGTTTTGGGTTTTTTTAAGAGTGAAAATAAAACAAATTCTTCTGGTTTAACAATGATTTCTTTTCTTGTAGTTACATTCGAGAAGTTAACACTAAAGTGTACAGCCCAGACCCCAAAGTCTCATGAGGCAAATATGTTAATGGTTTATAGATTAAAATAGCTATTATCCCATTTGCTCTGGGAACAAGCTATGAGAGCTAAAAAATGAACAGTGTAATGAATAAATATACTCTAACCTAGACCAAAAGTGGTTTTCTTAAAATGAAAAGTAGAAGATCATGAGATTTAGGCTGGCAATTTTTAATAAAGTGTGCTGACAATTGTGTCAGGCTGCTATAATCCTTAGACTACACTACGCATTATCCTAGAAATTTCTGTAAATGGAAATAAACAATGGTACTCAGGGGGACTGGCTTAGCTTACAAAGAGCAAAATAACCCACTGACAGTACAAGTGAAGATCATTGTTTTTTCTTCAGCTAATTTCTTCCAAATGTGTGTACACTACTAGATCTATGAAAAAAATTGAAATATAGTCTCCATTGGATATATGGGTATACACAGAGAAATGGGATGGATAAATTCCCTCAAGCATTAGGACCAGAAATCTGTGATTTTTGTGATTTAGAATGGTGAATGGTAAATGGTTGACTGGTATCATCCTAGGAGATGAGAACCAACAGCATATTTAGTGAGCATTTACCAAGGAATGACATTTCATTGCTTCTTCGGTGTTTGGTAGTCAGTGGGAGGCAGGAACTGCTACCTTGAAAGAAGCTAAATACTGCTTATCTGCAGGTTGGTGACATCTTTCCTCCTTCAGTCACAGCAGCTCTTGAATCTGGGTTGGCATATCATTTTAGTTAAAAAAATTTATTAAGGCAACATTCAATACTGCCCTTAAAAGCCAAAACATTTCCATCTTGTTCACAGCATGGAGCGGGTGCCAAGTGCCACCTCTACTTTCCCCACTGTGTTCCCCAGCTGTAACACACGGGTGACAGTCTGCTGCTGGGCTGCTACTTTGCTTTTGAGTGATTAGACTAAGTGTGGGGTTTAGAGGCTGATTTGCTTGGCCCTGTTATCTGACAAACTAGATCAATTTAATGTTTTTTGTACTGGCAAGGCTCCTGATACAGCTATGCTATGGATACAAAGGAAAGCACAGTATGAATGAAGATATTTTGTTTTGGTTTTGAAACAAAGAAAAAATACAAATTCTGGTGCTTACTGGGTTAGGGATGAGGATGTTTACAGGATAAATTGAGTGGGGACAAAAACAAAAGGAACATTTTCATCCTTTCTGATTAATAGATGTTTGTACAGCACCATGAAGATGAGAGTCACGTTAAGTGTTATTAATTAATATTCTTTCAAGATATTTATAAGATATTTATAATATTTATGTATTTATGACAACAAAAATGTTTCAATATCAAAGTGAATTATCCCAGAAAAAATGCTAAGCTTTTGATCTGCTTATACATCACGTCACTGCAAACCTTTTCCTTTCAACCTAGAGTTACATTCAAAAGCAGAAAGATATACAGCTGACGTTTCGAACTGCATGACACTACGATAAACTAGGGTTTCTCTAGAAGATAAAATACATCATAAATCGGTGTAACACTTACCTCATTTTAAATATTACTGTCTCCTTTTATCAGGTAACACTATATAACCTCCTTTTACCTCCTTTCTTCCCATATTTTATTTGGTATATTAATTCTGAACAATGATCACAAGCAGAATTTTTTTTTAATTAAAATCAAATATATGGCCTTAGAGGCTTAGGTTATCTGATAAAAATATTTTAATTAAAAAGATACCAATTCTTTTGGCTCCCTGATGAACTGATAATAATTGAAATGTACGGTGTTAATTTTAATCTGCAACCAGTCGTTTAAAAAAATAATTCTTACCCTTTTTCAAAGTCAAAAAGAAATAAGTAAAAAGAAATTCCTTAAGGGGAAGAGGAAACTGGCCCGATGGGCATTTTATTGCAGATTGTCAAAAAAACACCCAATATTAGACAGAGCTTATTACATTTACTTATAAAGTTATTTTATTTTATTTTATTTTATTTTATTTTATTTTTCTAAGCATAAAGAAATGCTTGTCTGACTACAGTAACTGAGTTTCTATTTTCATGGCACTCTACCCCTAGGGGAACTTCATATCTCTTACAAATGTACTTTCTTTACAAAATGCTGACTCTGTCATGATCATTGGGACACATATTTCACTACAGTGAGGCTTCACCCCTGGGCCTTGTACCAAGGAGTGTGCACGTAACAAGGACAGATTTCACAGGGAGAAAACTCTTTGTATGTTGGGAATGCAGATGTTGTGTAGCAGCCCTGCAAAATCCCATTAGAGAAATGTTGTTTAAGGAGACGATAGCAGACAGCATTCTAACACTTCAAGAAAAAATCAAGATCACACAAAAAAAAACAAGAAAGAGAGACGAATGTCCACTTTTTATATTTTTATTTATTTATGCTCTAAGCCACTAGCAGAACAACTTATTTTTCCGGGTATTTTTAAGAACTTCTGGATCAAACTTCTATAGGAAAATTGATTTTAGTACAAGCTTTTAAAGACGGATCAGAAGGTTAGGAGTGGCTAATTATTATTTTAAAGAGATACCCAATGTAACATGAATTTGAAAGCTGACACTGAAGCAAAAGTATAGATCATGAGTGACAGCTACTATATAAGAGCTTCTATATAAGAAAAGTTGAAAATGCCAGATACAGTGCATAAGTTACTAAAGGAGTTTTTTTTTTCCTTTTGAGATTGTAGGACTTAATTAGATATTAATTCCAGGTGGGATGTTGCCTGGAATTCTTTCATTTGTAATGATTGATTTTTAAGATCTAATCCATTTTTATAAATCACTGGATGAGCATGACTTCATTCAGAAGAGTGATTTAATTCTATTGTGACTGTTCTGACCTTAAATATTAAGCAAACATGGCATAGTAAGTAAAATACTCTTCTAAATAAATAAATAAATAACATAATTTACATTTTTTACAGAAATTTGAAGTTTGTTTTCTAAGTTTGACAGTGATTATGCAAAATCAACTAACTACAATCAAAATCCACTACATTCAAATAAACTATCATGCTTTGGTTTGTGTTTTTAATGTATCAGCTTAGGTTGATCTACACATTTAAATAAAATTAAAACAGTGAAAAGCTTGGGAGCAGAGACAATCTGTGTGTGCCACTGAATACCCTGTAAGAGCAAAAGCTGTTTCTGTGCTACCCACAGAAAAAGTAGCATCAGCTGTGCACAGGAGCAGACCAACTACACTGAAAGTGTGTGTGCAAATGTCAGGATATGGAGGGATTACCCCCTCCCTTCAGTGTGCCCTCTGCCTAACCAAACACCTTATTCAGGCAGTTTAATAAGTATTGCAGCTTTCAGAAGTGCAGGATGCTTTCCACTAACATGAGGGGGAACTGTTGGCCAGACATCATTAGGGAGCTAAATAAGATCCTCAGAATTCAACCACAGGCATATACTTCTAAGTATTTTGTTCAGCAGCCTTAACCTTTTAAAATTTCTTAATCTATGCATAGTTGATTACTGTCATTCTTTCCAAATATTCCTGGTCAAGATTATTCTTGTGAGTTCTGTAAATAGTGCCTAAAATTTTTCTTGTGTATCAGTTTTCACTTTGCACATGTTTTGCTATGATCTTGGAGTAGGGAGAAGAGGAAGACTTATTTATGCATACTCTTTGTTATTTTATATTGTATTTCAGTGAAAGTTTCAGAAGTTTTAACAAGATTTGTAATTTTTTAATATTTCTTGAACATGTAAATGTATTTATGGTATGAGAAAGGAGGAAACTTGAGTTGGTAAATCAATGAAATCAGAAACCAGAATTTTAGAAACAGGTAGAATCAGGAAACTGATTTTGATTCCTTGACATTAAACTAAAAAGTATTGGTGTCTGAAGTGGTGTTGCAGTTTTATCATCATTTAATGTTGTAACTTGACACTTTAGTCTTCCTTATATCAGCCTAATTACCATTAGGTAACCATAATAACAGAATTAAGGAGGCATTCAGGATAGATATTTTAAATTAACACTAACACTTGGTGAGTAGTATTCTTTCTTTAAGATAAAATGCATCTGTTATGGACTCCACAAAAAAAGCATATTCAATTGGAGTATTTTAGTCCCTTTTAGCTCTGTAGTAGGAAAAAATGAGATCAGCGTAGACATCTTATCTTCACTAGGTCAGTGTCGTGGTTTAGAAACAGGTTTGTGGCAACCAGATAAACTGGCTTTTATTTGCCTTTCATCTCATGTCTACAGTGTTTGCTCCCCAAGACAACTTCAATAGGCAATATTAAGAGGTTTGGGCTGCTTAAATATTATGTCAGTCAGTCTGTGCTTTTCTTGAGTATAGCTTAAAACAATGTACTTCTTCGCTCCTCTGGTTGGATTTTTTTTCTTTTTGAAGAATAAATCTTTTATTATCTCCCTTCACAGAAGGGCAACATTTGTTTCTTTATTTTTGTATATGAATTTACTACAACAGATAACAGGATATTGCAGTCTTTGTGATGATTTAGAAGCAAGGGGGGGTTCATTCTTTTTCCTTTTTTTTTACGTCCTGTTTCTTTACCTCCTTTGCTTTTGGTTTTGCTCATGTTGGATTAACATGCACATGTGCTGTAGACAGTCTTCTGGCTTGCTTGCATGCACACACATGTGGTGCATATACCAACAGGATCCACCATGAGATCTGCATGCATTCCTGCAATTAAAACTGCTCTCATTTAAAAATAGGGCTTATTGACATGTGTCACTACAGACAAACAAAAGGAAAAAGAAACAACCTCAAATTCAGCATTTCCTGAGAGAGGAATTCTCAAGAGCTAATATCTGGGAGAGAGGTCTGTTTTTGTGACTGCTTTTCACTTCCCGTTTCTCTACAGGAGGAATCCTAGTACTGTGTGGGGTAGGCTTTCAGCTTTGAAAAACACACACACCCTGCAGAGACCGCACCCTGAATACGTGCTTGTTGCATATTTTGGTGATAATCAATACGTGTTGTTAAGACAACTTTTGGTTTTCTGATATGGAAGCAGAAATAATCATATAGATCACAGAAAAACAGAATTTCTAAAGACCGACATTCACCAGTTAAAACGGCAGTTGAATAATCTGCTAAAGGAGTACGTTGCATAGTTTATTCTAGATTTCTGTAAATAATTTTATTGTTCTGAAAAAAAAAGTCTTAAAAGAAATTCAGAGGAAAATAATGTGAATTCTTTTGAGATAACATTTGTGATTTTGATTATATGTAGAGCAAAAATGAAAACTCAATGAGTTATGCCTGAGTTCATATTTTCTTCAGAAATTAGTTGTACTAATAAAATAGTCTTTTTCTTAAGCAGGAATAAAGAAAAACATTTTAATTACCACAGAATTTGAGGCAAAGCTTTGCATTTTATAAACTTCTATAATTTTTTACATAATTTTACTTCCTCATCAGAAAAAAAAGATCTGCTTCTAACTGTGCTTTACTGCTAAAGGTATGAAAGTCTGTTAAAAAGTTAAATTTACTGCTAAATGTATTACAAAAGTGAAATGTTAAAACACTGCATTGGTATGTTGGAAGCATTTAATTTTGATAGGCATGATGTATAGCGAGGGAAGTAAAGTACTCAAATTATGCTGTCTTTGAAAGACCAGGTAATTTAAAAGTAGATTATCCAATGAGACCGAAGTAGTAGTTGTCAAATTTTCAGGAAGTAATTAAACAAGCAGAGGGTCTCTCTTTTTTACTGGCTGTTTCTGGGTTGCATAGAGATTATGAAGAGAGACAAGAAAAATGACAGAGCAGGCTAAACAGCACATCAAACTCCCCTTGAAGAAACCTTTTTTTTTTCCCTTAGTGGCTTTCTGAATAAGCTAGGTAATGTTTTGTGGTATTTTTGGTGCAGGTATCTGGTAAAATGTGCCCTTTGAAAGAGACACCACAGGCAACTTCTTTTTTTTTAATACTTCTGAATGAAATCTGTGCTACTCCAAAAGACTTCTTTCCTGTATATGGTTTGGGCTTGTTTTGTTTTGTTTTGTTGTTTTGCTTAAGATTTTTGTTTAGATCTCAGCTCTTCTGGTTGACTGCCACCTGGCCCCCTGCATTTTCTTTCCAAAGTAGGGCTACGATTGCCTGTCCAGCTGCCCGAGGTTTCACACAGCTCCACACCACTCACAGAGTGCCTCAGTCCTTCTCTGGCACACACAGCCCCACTTTTGCTCTGCTTCTTCCAGTTTGCATGCTGTGACATGAAAGAGCTGCCCCTGGGTTTCTCAGCAACATAACCTCAGGCAATGATCTTGGGTCTCAGTTTGGCTAAGAAATTTCAGTGCCTCAGAGGAGAAAGCAAGATTCCAGAGCAAGGATGCAGCTAGATGATAAAAACCCACCCTCTGGCCAGTGTAAACATGGAGGGCAGGGCTATGTCTTTTTATTTTGCAAATTCAAAGATGTAACCATTTTAGGAATCAGCCCTCCAGTATCTAGGTATTAAGTGCTGTATCAAATCAAGAGGTTTTCTGACTTCAGGAAGATGAGAACAATGAGTGTCCAGCCCTTAAAATGGACACTTATTTTGCTTATTCTCAAACTTTCATCCCTCTTTCTCTGTATATTTCAGTACTGCAGATGCAAGAAGAGAAATCACAATGGTACCAACATACAAGGTGAGGAAGCAGATCAGATTACTTTGAGAAATAAGCTGTAAAACCCACTCCTGATTTTGCAGGAAATGTCCTGCAGTGTCCTGTGCCCAGATTTGCCATTGCATCACACACAACAGAAGGCACCACCTGGGACCATTGAGAGAGACTCAAGGCCAATCTGACTGGCCTCCCAGAAAAATATGAGGGAAACCTAAGTATTTTGGTTAGCCAGATTGACACTGCAATTACCTACATGTAGCCACTTCTCTCTTGACTTCTTCCTGAGGCATAAAATTTCTGCTGTGAGTGTTCTGTTGACCTTGCCCTTTTCAGTTGCCCAAAGAGCTGATTCTCACCCACAGCAACCAGGGCTTCAGCCACTCTCTCGCCTAGTGCTAGGAAACTTTCTGTATTGACAATACAGCGTCAAAAGGCTTTCTTCACCTTCTTTTTTTTGCCCTTTTGTATGGTAGACTAATGCAAGATTTCTCTCTAAGACATAAGGATTTATATGTGTTTACCTTATCCATTCACTGCTTTAAACTGTGGGGTGTAGACTACTGATTAATGTTGCTAACTACTGAACAACTGCTGCTGTGCTCCCTAAGGAAGACTGGAAGTCACCAATGGGATCTCTTGGAGTCTGTAGCTGTCTGTGCAGCAAATAGTGTGATAACATTTCCATAACTAAACCTTATAAATGAAGTGAAAATTAAATCCACACTTTAATTTTAAAAGCTGGAATGTGAGAAATTGAGTAAGAATAATATTTTTAAAATTTTTTTAAACCCTCACCTTAAATACTTTCAGTTCCATGTCTCATGGGTGGGGGTACATCTTTTTTAAAACTAAATTACATTTTTAAATTATTATTTTATCAGCTTCATGTTTCTGCATGAAAACTGCATTTTCAAAACTATTTCTGGTAGCTGGAAAATTGAGATTGTAGGAAATTATGACAGTATGACAGTAGATGGAGGTGATAGTTATTTTTCTAAAGGCTTTCTATAGTCACAGTTATAACGGCCTAGAGTAAGCTGAGAGGCCATTGATTTCTGCAATTGCACCATCTGATTAGCAGTGTATGCACGACTCTAGATAGTGTTGATGACATTAAACAGGACCTTTTCAACCCAGATATGCACTGAAAGAATATTGCACACCAGTTGTAAAAGACACTTCTGACTGCATCCACAATGTACAAGAGAGGTATCAGAAAAAGCACTGGTATTTGTTAGAAATGTGTATATATGCACATCGAATTTCAGGACAGATCTGTTAACAGACTGCTTTTTTTTCCTTAATGGAAACAGCTGAATGGAACAGATTGTACTCTTTGGAGTTACCAGCCTGATTTTTTAATGGAAATGATGCTGGAATCAGTGTCCAGGAAGAGGCTGACTTGTGAAGAGACTGAATTCTTGCAAACAAGTTTGGGACTGGTGGGGAAAGGTTCCTCTTGATACCATGGAGAGAGGTACCTGAAAGGTCACGTTTGAGAAGAGAAATGTTTGAGAGTTGCTCTGCATGTGGTAGTAACACTGAAAACTGCAAACTGCAGATCATCAGTGTGTTTTCATGTGGAGAACACTATGAGAGATATAAAATTGGAGCTGGTAATCACAATTGTTACTATTGTGGGTGAACGAGGGATTAACAGAAGGAGTAAGATTGATTTGTATGTGTCTACATGAAAGCATGTATCCAGAGCACCCTTTGGTATTATGTACCCTCTGAAATTAAAGAGCTGAATTCTTCAAAGAAGTGCACTGTGAATAAATTCACAGCTCCAAGGAAAGGGTTCAATCATATGCATTATCCTCTGCATTTGGAGACTTATTGGGCATTGATTATAAATGCAGGGAGAAAAACCTGTGGTTGTATGTGAGACACCAAAAAGACTTTTCTTGAGATTCGTTTTCAGTCAATTATCATATTAGGTTGGAATGACAGTTTCAGCTTTGCCCCTAAATAATTAAATAAAACTGATTTTGGAGGCCCCGTTTGATCCTTTGGCTTCTATGCAGAAAAATGTGTGCAAATACACTTGCCAAGGCACCTCATTTAAAAGAAAACTCCAAACCACTGTCAACCCTTCTTTTATTACCCCGCTAAAAAGCCCTGTTCTTTCTTTCATCCCGCGGCACTCCTCGAGCAGCACAGGATATTTGCAGGTGGGAGGAAAAAAAGTGTTTTTTCTTTTCACCAGTTTTGTTTGCACCTTTCCAGTCTTGCTGCCCGTTTGCCACTGGTGCTGCAAGAGCGGCCCGCTCCCACTGGTCCCCAGCGCCACGGGGAAGCCTGGCTCCCTGCCCGCAGCGGGACAGCTCTCCGTGCCGCTGAGCCTTTCGCCCCAGTTATTGGGCTTCTCCTAACACTTCTTTCTCTTTCTTTTTGTCTTTCTTTGGATGGGGAGGCGGCCGGGTGAAGGTAAATCTCCCGCCGGCAGGGCCAAGGGGAGCCCCTGAGCTCCCCCTGCTTTCCCCGTGCTCTGGCTTTCCTCTCCCTGAAGCCCTGTGTACACAAAGGGCTCGCTTCTGCCTTTCAATTAAGTAACCGAGATTTATTTACTTTTTCTCCCATCCCTACACGTATTTAGTCTCTGTAGCTCCTGTCAGCTTTGGGATTGGATGTTCTTTTGATTTTTTTTTTTTTCTTTCTCCCCTCTCCTCCCGATTAAGTTATTTATTTGCATTTCCCCGGAGGCAGACTTAAATCAAATATCCGTGTAAGGGAGGACTCCATCCAGCCTGTCTCCTACGCCCAGCAGACAGACGCGTCTCGGCCACCCCGCCGCTCCGGCCGAGCGCCTGACCCTCGGCTCGGCAGGGCTGGGGCTCCCGCGGCTCTGGGGGTGACCGAAGAGCCCCAGCTATCTGGGAGGCTTCCTCCCAGCACGTCGGAGGGACTGGCTGAGCTCAGCCTCAGTACATACCCTCAGGGGAAAAAAACCACCAACAAAAAAGCCCCGACAACAGAAAACACACCAAACCCACCAGCGCGTTGCTGGAGAAGGAGGGTTTCCCCGTGTTTGAGGAGCTCAGGCGGAGTTGGGTGACCCAAAGTGTTGGGGACAGCGCTTGGCACCAGCGGGTCCTCCGGGGCTTTCCCGGAGCGCCTTATATGGCGGGGGCGGGGGGCCCGGCCCGGCTGCGAGGCCGAGCCCCAGCCGCGGGGAGCGTGTGCGTGGGGGCGGCCGCGGGGTACACGCGCTTTGTGTCATTCTAGGGGGCAGAGGGAGAGGACGAGACGGGGATCTCCGAGGAGACCCCATCCCGCCAGAAGGGAGAACCATAGCAACCTTCCCGGCCACGAAAGGTAAATGAGATTTGGTCTCTGTAGGTTGGGGTTGTGTTGTTGTTGTTTTGAACTTTTTGTTTGGACTGGTGGTTTGTTTTGTTGTGGGAGTTTTTCTCTCTGTGGGTGTGTCTTTGTGATTTTTAAAAATACGTGTGTTTTTTCATTCTCTCTCTTTTTCCATCCTCTCGTCGTTTTGTGAACTGCACGGACCTGCCGGGGGAGGCTGCTATTGGCATCCCGGGGAGCGCCGCCGCCCTGTCCCCGCCTGCTGCGTGTCCCCGCGGGGGGACGGGCCCCGCCGGCGGGGGAGCAGCGCGGGGACGCGGAGCGCCCGTCCCGGCCGGCGCTGCTTGCTCCCGCCGGCGGCCCCTCCGCCTGCCGTCCTCCTTCCGCTCGGCTTTGCCCGGCTCCGCGGTCCCTTTGCTGCCGGCCACCGCGGGCACGTCCCCTCCGAGGCTCTATGCGTGACTTCCGTGGAGAAGTGGAGGGGAGTAAAATCGAGGAATTATCTGTTTGGCACTGAAGAGGGGAAAAAGGAAAACCGCGAGGTTCGGTCACCTGCTCCGCGTCCTGACCGGAGGAGAGCCCGGCCGGGCCGGGGCCTGCGAGAGCTTTTATTGCCCATAAATAGTACCGGGGGAGCGGCCGGTAATGCGATCAGGAAGGGAGGCATTAGGCAGAACAGCGCTCAGGCACCGGGCGCCTACAAGCGCGCTCTCTAAAGACGCATCGAGGCGAGTCGCAGTAAAGGTTTTATTGGTAACTGAGAAGCGCCTCGCAGCCGCAGGTTTGGCATTAATGACCGCTTCGGTGGGTAGGAATTACACTGCCGGGCTGGTGGCGAGACCCAGCGGGCAAAGGGCGCTACGCGGTAGTAACACGTATTTACTAAAGGAGTTACTGCCAAATGAATGCCGGGTTTCAGTCTTCGATTTGCTGGATAAATTTTTGAGTAACTGTGAAAGCAGGCCAATAACATTTATAGAGGAAAGGAAAATATTTGAAGTTACAAACTTCTCTAATAGCTGAAAATTAACTTTTGACAACAAGCGGGATTTCCCCTCCTCGCTGATTCAAAGAAACATCTATACTTAAGTTTGACCCTAAAAGATCTACTATTTTAAAAATAACAGCGCCCCGCAGGGCAATTTTCCAGCTGTAGAAGAACCTTTAAAACCAAACCGCAGTGGTGCCTGTGGGCAGACGTGTTTAGAGCCGGCGAGAGCAGAGCATCCCCTATATTTTTATTAGGATTTTCGGGTATGCAGGGAGGACAGGAATGTTATTCTCTTCCACAGATCCTGAAGTCCTTCCTACAAGATTTTCTTTTTGATCCGCTTGTTGTCACGTAATTAGTAAAAGGAATTACCCGCTCTGGCGCTGTGCCTTCAGGTAGCAGAGGTGTTAGGTGTGTAAACTTCGCATTTTCTGAATGTCTCCGGCTCGCCTTCCTCCTCCATCAGCAGCGGTCCTTTCAGGGGGGTTAAAATTTTAATTTAGTTCGTTGTAATTCAGCTATGAAGGGGTGTGTTATGTCGCTGTCTCTGCCCCTTTGAAGTTAACAGACTGGTTGCAGTGACTTTGCCTCTCCGGGCAAAGGCAGAGGGGGGTTTTGTGGCGAGGCAGAGCTGCCGGCAGTCCTTGTCCTGCCTCCCGGCCCCCCCGCGGCAGGGCTGGCACGCACCGAGGCACAGCTGGGAAAATCCGATGGCGCGACCGTCAGAGCAGCTTCCATTGCCCTTGGGAAGACTCTCTCCTTTTGTCTTTGAAAGTTTCTCACGCGAATTTCCCCAGGTGTACAGCTGTATTTTAATATGCTCTGGAATGTTAACGTTACCTTGGGGAAAAAAAAAAAAAAAAGATAGAAGAAGAAAGCGAAGAAAGCAAAGGCACTTGTAACTAACCAACCTTTGAGTTTTTTGCCTTTTCTCACGTGAGGATTTAAGCTCTAAATTTTATCCGTGCAAACGGAAACGGTAAATATTGAGGTACGGATTCATAAAGATACCTAAATGAACACATAGCTTTAGTGTGATTGTGTGCGTATATATATAAGCAGTTTTGTTAGAGCACTTTCATTGAAAAAGAAGAGAAGCTGACGAAACGATTAAAAGATTAAAACCTTTATCAGATTAAAAGCCGTCTGTTGTTTTTAAATGTTTAAATCCTTTCATCAGGATTATGGCTGTATTCCAAATGACGAAATAGAAGAATTTTGCTTGTAACAGGGGAAAAAAACCCCAAAACCAACAACAAAAAAAAAAAAACCAAAAACAACCAACAAAAAAAACCAAAGAAAAAAACTACTCCACCCCCAAAAGATTTTTTTCACCTTCCCACCGCCAAAACAACAACAAAACCCCAAAGCGTCGGAGAATTTTTTTGTTTTATTTTGCTTTCATTATTCAATGCTAAGACTTAACAATTACAGTTTGGAAAACCCATTTGAAAACAGTAGGGCCACATTAAAACAAACGTCTGGCCAGCATTAATCTAGTGTTTGGAAAGCACTTGACAGTTGCGAGGGTTCCCCCTTCCCTTCCCTTTCGTTCCTTTAAAAGTTACCCCTTTCAAAAGGGCATCACAAACCCTATCTCTGCTTCTCCAGGTAGACTCCCCGTCTCTCTTTCCCTTTTCATGAAGGGGTAAATTGAAAAATCATTTAATTATTTTCATTCTAATCGCCTTAATCCCCCTTATACTAGGAGCAAATGATGATAATGGGATCCACATGGAAAAGACCCCTGGAGGGGGGGTTTAGGGCAGGGATCCTCCCGGCAGGAGCCTTGGCAGGTGGAGATGGGAGGGACGGGGCGGGGTGGGACTCGGGGCTTTAACATAAATAGAGCATTGGACTAAGCCTCCTCAAGCTGCAGGCAACCTAATTGTTATAATTTTTTTTTTTGTTTCAGGTGACACGGCTGTAAAGTGACGCGGTTGTCACTCTGGGGGGACAGGCGACCCTCCTGAAACAGGAGAAGAAAAAACAAAACCCATCCTCACTCCCCTGCCCGCCATCCCCCGCCTCCTCGGAGCCTAAGCAAGGACAAGCTGATTAATTTTCCCGGGTCGCCCTCGCAATCCCCGAGGGCCGCTTCGCTTTGCCGCCATCCGCGGCCGGTGACCGTGCAAATCCCTCCGGCTGCGAGGGCTCCGCGGCAGCCCAGGGATGACGAGGAGGAGGTAGGGCAGCTCCCCGGCGGCATGACTTGTAAGCAGCGCCGTAATAGTACTCCTCTCTGAGGCTGCAGGAATAGAGCCAACGGCGAGATCACCGGGTGCTGGGTTTTCTTTGGGCGTTTGCAGATTTATACAAATACGGGGCCTGCCGGTTCTTATAAACAAGTTTCAGGACACAGTCAATCAATCATACCGGCAAGCAAGCAGACCAGGAGCCTAGGATATATACAAGGCATAAATATATACATATAAACCCTGTCAATTTTGGAGTAGTTACAATTTTTTTTTCTATAAGCCTTTCTAAGAGAAACCATATCTAGAAAGATTCTGACAAGTCAGGAAATCACAGTGGAAAAGTAGAAGGTATTGTCAGGAAGTTATGTTACATTGTATGTTTTAATACTAGCAAGGGAAACATTGGAAAAGAGAAAGAAAAAAGTGTCTAAGCAAGTCGAAGACTAAAAAAAATTATTATGCTTACAGTCAGAGAGACAATTTCAAGAATATGTGGCTGAAAAACATGAAACTTAGCCACTTTAAAATATCATGCAATAGACAGCTCCATAAAAGACATGAGTTAACCAGATTTTCTAGTCAGCAAAGTATTCATGTTGCAGTCACTTCTAGTCTTTAATTTGAAACATATTTGTATCTAGGGATAGGTCCTTGCAAATGCACTGTGTTGTTTTGTTCTGGTTTTTTAATGATCTTTTGATAACAAGAGCTCTGCACAGCATGGAGTTTGTGTTCTCTCTTTCTGACACTGAGCCCTTTTCTTGCAAAAGGACCTGTGTGAACAAGGAATCCATAGAATGAAGGGTGCAACAGGTCTGAACATCCCAGCAACGCAGAAAGAATAGTTGCGTATCAAGGTAGGAGAAAGATAATTAAGTTTCAGGACTTAGAAGGACATATTTTGTGCTGGTGTAAATTAGGAGTTTCACTGAAAGAGAGGACTGGTTGGTACTGCAGAAATTGTGTGTTGCTCTTGTGCTGCTGTGATCCAAAACTGTGGCTCCTTCTTCTGGATAGTGAGCATTGAGGAAGGCCAGGGGAACAATGCACAGAGAGCAGCAGTTGCGCTGTAGGAGAAAGTATCAAGAGGAGCTTTTCCCAACTGCTAAAACCTGTTAAACAAACTTGTAAAATTGAGGATCAGAGTGTTGGCTTTGCCCAGGAAAGACATTATGACTTCACTGCCTCAATGGAGCTATTGTCAGGAATAATTTTATTTTTTTTAAATTACTACATTTGTTGTGTAAGTTTTCCTATCAAGAATAAACTTGATATTGGGTCATTTCACTCCGTGGTTGTTTTCTGTTAAAACAAATCCTATAAGGAGCCTAAGCCAAATATTACTGGTGTCAGGAGTGGGTTTTGGCGATGACCTTCCAAGCTGACTGGGTCTTAGAGACATAAATAGTAGGAAAATTACATCATTGCCTTCTCAGAAACTGAACGTGTTTAAAGATATGTATGGTCAGCAGAATAGGGATTGGACTTACATCTAAGACCCCCTCCCTTCAAGGACTTGTGTTTAATATGGATTGGATCACTTACTTGTTTAAAGGCAGTTTCATATTCATGTAATTGTTTATGTTTACCACCATATAAGCGAATGCGTCGTCAGTCACAGCTTTATCCTCCTGGACCCAATGTATTATTTTTCATAGCAATATATAACCTTGCCTTGATTTGTGATGTGTAAGACTGACACAATGTGTGATAAACGCATTAACTGACAATTTCCAGTTAAAAGAGCACATAAAATAAATAACAATAATTAAAATAATATCTGAAGACTCTGTAAATACTTACTAATTTTGATGTGATTTTAATGTTATGGAAAAATTGTGAAAGCTCACACACTTTTTACTCTCAAAGATTGTTTTTTTTTTTGGTTTTTTTTTTTTTTTTTTTTTTTTGTATCCCGGGCTTAATGATTGTTAAGACTACTATAAACAAGCTTTTGTGGAAATGAAGACAGTGAAAAAGGAAGAAAGAGGGATAGATGTATACAATACATATGCCCAACAGTATCAACAACCCCACCTCGTCTGCCCCATATCTGGGCTTTCTTCAGCCTTTGAGTATTCCTTCTAAACTCTGTCATATGGCAAGTGACAAATGTCTTTCCAGAAGGTCTTACAATGCTACTGATTCGCCAAAGACTGCTTGTGAGAAGTGCCTGCCAGAGCAGAGAGGTTACCTCATCAGCCTACTAACACACAAATTCTCCTTTGCTCCATTATGTGGTACGCCTGCATACTGAGAACTGGCTACAACGGGGGTCAAGTCAAATGGGTACTTTTACACCTTTTCTTTTACACCAATATATTGCTACACCTGTACAGGTGGGACTCCGCTATTTATTTTACAGATCTCCTTTACCGTCATTGAATTTTACTCTTTTCTCTGAGGTTAAATGCTTTTTGCCACTACTTCTATGAACTAACAGTATTACTAGCACTACTTGTAGTAAGCCTCCAAAGTCTCAGCCTGCTTTTGGCTCCTTGTCTCTACTGAGAATAGATCATCCAAGGAGATGTGAGGATACTGCTTTGTTTCAATTGATAACACAGTGACATCTATCACCTTAAACAGTGTATTGAGACCATGGCTCTGTTAGAAGGTGAGTCATTAAAGATACTTCTAAGTCTTTACTTCTTCCAATGCAATCACATCCTGACTCTCCACCCTTCAGTTACCAATTTGCTTTTGACAGAGGTGGGGCAGTAACTTTTCTAGGGTGTAACTTGTTAGGTGTGCAGTAAGGAAAACACAGATAAGCTTCTCCTAGTATTATCTCATATTTGTCTTAGCTCAAATATGTGGTGAGCAACTTCTAAAACAGTCTAGAGATCACTAATTAGCATTCATGAAATCAATTTGAGGATGATTTTGGAGTGAATTTATTGACATAAAACTACATTTTGCAACATGGGCTTCTTCTGTTGCTTTTGCATAATAGATCTATCTGTACTCAGAAAATATTGATACTCACTGAGAGTACATCGTAACTGCTAATTTCTCTTGTTTCTGTTATTTAACCACCGTGAAGAAATTACACAGAACACTTTATATTTTAAAAATAACAAGATTACACACTATTTACTAATTTGGGGGCAAGAGGTGTAGTTTGCAAACAAAGACTGCTCAGCTTCCCTGTGGACAGCTGTGGAGAGGTTCAGAGGTGTTGGGCAGGACAGAAAAGCTGTTTATGTTACTGCAGGAAAGAGGGAGGATGAGGCATGAATACATCTGGGACCAGGTATCCTCTTACAGAGACCACTAATCTCACCTTTTCAAAACTTCTGTCTTGATCTGCATTAAAACCAACCAAATTTTAGCTTTAATGGAGTCTTATCAAAGAGAAATTCCTTTGCTTTTTTCTGTTTTACTAATTTGAGTCTTTAGACTCAGGTTATAAATCTTGATTTATGATTGACAATTTAACTTAATACTACTAAATATCACTAATTTAAAAGAATTTTCAATACATTTCAGAGTCTTTATGATTTAAAAAAAATCTACCTTATACAGGGAGCCAGAATAATATCTATGTCTATTTACATCTTCAAATTAGCCCTTGAAGTGCTGTGATTTTCAGTATGTTATGCAGCACTATGCACACTGTGAACACTTAATACCAAGAAAGGGAAATAATATTTTACTTTTAAAAAGTTGAAAAAGAATTTTAAAAAAGGTGATTACTAGTCATGTGCCTTCTGTATTTTATTACATATATAAACCTTATTTATAGGGAAAAAAGACTCAAGCATTTCTTTCTGTATTTTTGCATTGATAGATGAATGTTGAGTACTTACTTTAAATTTTCCTACTATTCTGTGCGAAAAAAAACCCAAGTCAGCTTCTGCTAGCAAAAATCAGAAATGGTACTGTCAGACTTCAGACAGTGTGGAACAGTAACAAGTACATTTATTGATATAAATTCCTAAGTAGAATATAGAAACAAGAAGTTACATTTAATGTGAAAAAATACAGCATCTTGATTGTTACTAAGAAGCAGGCTGAGAAGTTCACTTCTTCAGCACTTGTAAAGAAGTCCTGTGATTTCCTCTTTTGTTTTCTCATGCAGGTGATTAATGCTGCAGAACTCAAGAAGTTCTCCAGTTATAAAAATATATTTCAGTTCAATTGTGTTACACATAATTATGACAATTAGTCTGAATTCTTGATATGAAGACAGGGAAACTGTGGCTCCCTGTGGTAAGAAATAGCTAAGATAAAAGTAATGCAAAGAATACATGTGCTATCCTGCCCCATAAAGGGGTGTGCTCTGCCTGGTGCAGCAGAGCAGTACAAACTCTTTTTCACCACCTACATCTCTGTGAAGCCTGCAGGACTTTTTGCCTGCTGAACGAATGGATAGAACTGGTGTATAAAGGGGTCCATACGAGTGAATGTAAGGTCAGTTTTTTGATACAGCATTATGTGACTGCAGGAGGACTTGCACAGCACAGGCAGACATATGTTTTCTCAGAAGGGAAAGGCTGCTTTTGAAATTGAAATAATCTTTTCAGTCTTTGTGTATTTCATGTGTAAGAAAACACAATGCTCAAACTGTAGACCAACAGAACAAACTTCCACAAGGAAAGCAAAGAAGACAAATTGTAAATAATTTTCAATATCAACCTTACATTTCAAAAGAATTACTAATTTGCTTATGTTATGCTCATACATGAAAAGTATTGCAAACTTGTCAGATTTTAGCTCTTAGCATACACATACACATTGATGCATCTGCCTCAAGTCCAACAGAGCATTCCTTGCCACTCAGCAACCTATTGGCATGCATAGTGCTCAGATGATGAGTTCCTCCTAACAGAATACAGTATACAGGTTGAATAGATGATCTTTCTCCAGAAAATATTAGCTAAATGAGCTTCAGTACGTATTTTGTCCCTTTTAAAGTATTTCTCTTCTGCAAGGATTATAGGATTTCCCATAAGGTTAATAATAATGGCTATGGTTGCTCTTAAAAACTTAAAAATTTAAGTTTATACTGGTCTCCACTGTCAAAAACAGACTATTGAAATAACAAATGAGGTTCACTTCCTCAGAATGTGTAAATGTCCCAGCTTAGAGTTAAACTTTCAACAGCTGAAAGACAATACCATTGACACGTACCTGGCACTAGTTACTTGGGTTTATTTTTTCCTGGAAAGCAGTTTTGGGCGACAGAGTGGCGTCCGGGTTTCCCAGGTTGTTGTGCTGACAAACTGCAGTGGTGGTAAAGGCAGGGAGTCTGACAAAATCTCATTAATCATTTTAAATTAAATCCAACATTCCACTCCAGCACTGCCAAGAAGAAAGCTAACTTTTACAAATGAATATTCTCTCTGAAAATAACTGGTATCCTGATCATATTGCTTTACAAAAATACGCTTGATTTCTGTAAGGAACACATTGAGTATTTTTAAGCTTAGAAAACGCATTTTTTGGACTGCTAGGAATCTGAAAAGTGCTTTTTGCTTGTTTTCTCTATTGAGGTCTATGAGTGAACCACACAACTGAAAACTAAGAGCTTTTTTTTCAATGGATTGAAGGGTTTTGCTTTTCTAAAATTTTAAATGCAGAAAGTTTGTTTTTAATGCAAATGAATTTCACATGGGAAATGGAAGTATTCAATTTAGATATTTTCTCTCAGCATATTTATATGAATAAGAAAGGAAAACTGCAAAGTTACTAACATTAATATTAGCAAAAAGACTGAGGTGACGATGGAGCAATGTGATCTCTTTTAGGTTTTTTACATACACACTTCTGTATCTACTCCTAGCTATTTGATTACAATTTAATTACAGTATTGTATGGCAATTTTGAACTTTGAACATCTCATAATAGAGTACCACGTAAAATTTTATCTTACTAAAATCACGATTACATGCAGATTATAAAAGTTTCTATTTCTCTTTAAGGCAAAATGAAACCATAATGTGCCGATGTGAGACACAGGAAATACTTTATATCTGTTCTTTGCCCACTTTAATGGTGCTTTTGGGCTTAGAGTGGTAGATTTTTCAATGGCAGAGAACAAGTCATCAGCCCTAATGTTCATTAGTTTTAATACATCCATGAAATATTTGAGAAGAAAAAAAAATCCTAATCCAATAAAGGGCAAGTAAATATGACTTTCCTAAACTTATTATAATTTTGATGTCTTAACATGATCAAGTAGGTATACCTCAATTTTGTTTAAATACTTAATACTCATTTTCTAAAAACAGAACAATAAACAATATCAGATTGCACAATGACATCCTTACACAGAGAACAAAACTATTACCACTTCAAAAAAGAGCAATTCCTGTTGGTAAACTTGTTTATGTTAAGAGCATTAATAAACTGCAGAATACTGAAGAAGAAATAGTAACATTTATTTGTCCAGCTAGTCAGTTTATTTTCTTAAAGCTGTCTTCTGAAACGGTTTACATTTTTTCTTCTTCCAATGTGGGGGGTGGAAGGGAAAGGTTAAAGAGAACAAATTGAATTTTTTTTCCTGAATGCAAATTTCTCACTTGCTTCAAAATTGACAAGCATGTCTCAAACTTGTATTTGTTTGGGCTTCTGTATGTTGAAGCAGCTTTATTTTAAAAAGTCAAAGCTGTATAAATGTATTGTTTAGCATTTGAATGAAAAGTATTCTAGACAGAAATAGAGTCTGAGAAAACAGATAATATCAGATCCTGTCTATAGCAAGCCATGTGAATGTCTAATATATGTCATATTCCTTCAATAAATGCAATCAGAGCCTCAGAATTTAATAAAGGCAAACATGACCTGCATTAGTGTGACACTTTCCATGGACACAGGGCCACTCATTTTCCCTGACATGAAGAGAAAACAATTTTCCTTGTCACATCTGTGTATACTGAAGTTACCAAACTTTTAGAAATGGCCATTCAGAACAATTCCACTGTCTTTTAGGACCAGAACAGCGAGTGTGTGCAGGGGGATGGGCTGCAGGCTCATTTCTTCCCTCAGCACTGTGTACAGTGCATACAGTTAAGAGTTAAGGCAACACCACATGGCCAAAGTTCAAAGGACATGCAGTGGTGGAGTCACAATAGCTTGGCAATCACTTTGTAGTTATAAGCATGATCATGCTCATGTAATTAGACTTGAGATCCTCTACAGAAGTCTTCTGAAGTGCTTGATCAAGTAGCTATTTCCACATCACATCGTTTAGTGACACCTGGATCAATGAAATACCATTATTTTTAAATGTGCGTGGAGACACCAAGTGCATTGAAGAAGATGCTGTCCAAAACTTTAAGAGTTTGTGGAGGGCAACCAAGAGAATTTTTCTCACTTTTTAAGAGCACAATTACACCAGCTGAACTTTTTTTCTCCTTTTAACACAGAAAATTGTGTAGCCTCATGTAAAGTCTAGATTGCTAAAATGCAAAAAATTCTTTCTCAGCCACTTTAGAGATAGACTCAAACTGGAAAAAGGACAGAAGAAATGTCTATATTAATCAGTTGTTTCTTGGTTGCCTCTGAGGGAATTCACACTTGGCATGTTGTGTTTGCTGTTTTTTGTTCAACTCTGCGTTAGTAACTAAATGTACAGCATGAGTTGGGTGCTAATCCTCTAACACTGTTCAAAATCCTGTCGTGAAGATCACATGCTGTTATCTGCATGTCATTAGGGTTTTGTTTTCTTTTCCCCTGGACTTGTCTTATGGAAACTTGAATTGTATCATCCTGTTTCTAATTTATCTTCTTGGCTGCTACACAGGCCTTCAAGTTTTCTAAACCTTGCTAATAGATGTACTCATCCATTCCAGAAAAAAACATGTTCTGTCTGGCTGGAGGCTTTGCTCTGTATCAGGGTAACTGGAACTTAAGAGAAATGCAGACTAACAATTCATACTCTCTTATTAGTGCAAAATCAAAACCAGTATCACTAATGTCAACCTAAACATAAATCAGAAGAGAATTAAGCCTTGCTCTGCATTTGTGGTTTGAGAAGAAAATATTTTCTAATAAGAAGAGTTCTAATTTCAAAATTCACTGAATTTTTCTTTTAAAGTGTGTAACTTTTGAGGAGTGTTTCTTAGAAAACTATATTCTGCTGTCTCCACTTAAGGTCACTTTAAGGACCCCAGAGACACTTGTCCTTTATTGCTGGTTTTACAAATTATGCTAAAAGTTTTCCATTTTTTTTTTTTTTGCCCCTGTAACACAGGAGCAGATATCTGTGCCTTAAACAAAGCTCCCCACTGTACTATGTACTATTTGTGTTTGAGATTAATTGACTGCTGCAGAACACATCCTTGGACTTTTTGAAACACATGAAACAACACAGGGTGAGGAGTAGTTATCCTGAGCAAGGCAAGTGATACTGTAAACCTGTCTGGAATATGGCCGCAGTACTGCTGGCTCCTGGCTTTGGCTGTGTGTGCTACATAAGTGCAATGGCATTTACACTGGATTAAATGGAATGTAATAAAAAAGTACTTTTTTTGCATGCATTTCTGTTTGTGGAACAGAGCTATAAACACTTGAAATAGCAGTAATAGCTACATCTTTTTCCTCCCATCATTTATGTAGGCCTTGTATGAACTGTCATTGTCACGACTCTTCTCACATCTAAAACAACACTCTCTCGGTGCCAAACAGAAAGCAGCAGCATAGGCAAAGTGCATGGCTGTGAGGTGTCATTCCTGCATTCAATTCAGATTAGTTCTGTTTTACAGATTAAGAATACCTTCCCACCTCACCTCACGGTACGGCAGGGAAAAAGAAGAAATATACTTGTTACCATGATGTATCCAGATGCTACTGATAGCTGAATATTATGTAAACAAACATAATCAGGAGCAGCTCTTACTTCAACTGCATGTTACATAAATTTAAAAAAAGCTCTGCTCTGTGAGTTGTCTGAACAAAAACTAGGCAAATCCTTATTTAATTCCTGCACATGCACAGCAGTTGCACTGCTAATACTCTCCACACTTCAGAAAATGTCAAGACACAACCTGACCAAGTAATTTTTGAAGTACTTCCATAAATTTAGAACTGTTTAAAATCTAGCTACATGACAGCTTTAGAAAGTAATTCAGTATCTGACTCTGAAACAGCTCCCCAAACCTGCACAGTCACTGCTCTAATCTTGCACCGTCAGTTTTTAACAGCCTTAGCAATGAGTCATCTGGTATATATTTGCCAAGGCATTTCCATCATTAACACTTCTAGACTGAGGGAACCAGTTGAAAGCAGCAACATGTTGGTCACTCCTGCCACTTTCCCTGTTTAGATTTCTTCTTGCTTACTGCGCTGAATAGGTGATTGTAGTTGCCCTGTTTCCCAAAAACTAGTATCTGCAAAAGGGGTTATGTACGTAAATCACGTAAGCCTCTCTGCACACTGCATGATTTCCCCTGGCTACCCCTGTATGGCATCAGGGCTCATCTAAAATAGAGCCTGTAATCTCTAAAATTGAGTGAATGGCAGGTGGGCAACATGCTAACTCAAGTTAATAAATACAGTATAAAATACCAGCTTAGATATTTTACAAGTGTTCTATCATCTCCTAGAATAAACTTTATTGTAATATTCAGACCAATGTTCCTCTAACTTAGGTATCTGAGGTAGTCAGCACTGTAAAAAAATGCAAATGGAAGTCAAACACTAATTTAAGAGATAAAAGGAGAAATTTTAGTTAAAATACTTTACAATAAAATAATTATGATTATAAATCTCTTTAGTTAAATATATACACATTACATGGTATTCTAAAAAGAATGAACTTATTAAAGTTTCAAGCAGATCTAATGCACAAATTCACCACTTTGTCAGCTTAGACTGTAATGTCAGTTTAACATTCATAAATGGCTGTGTCAGACTAATGGCATTGTTTTGTGCAAAACTAAAAAAAAATTATGAAAAAAAATTCCTTCTGTTCCTACAGTAAATAGATAGAAAAGGTAGTTTACACATACACACACTTATACACACAAACTTTGATTGCATACAGAGGTTAGAATGACCAGCACTAAAATAACCCCCATCTCTACAAAATAATTAATATCTGGAATCGATGTAATTTTTGAAAATTATAAATTTTAAGTGCTAGCAAATTGTGCTTTTAGGCAGCCACGTGGCCAATAAGGTAGATGTTGTCATAAAGGTGCCCTACAAAATCTTCACTAATATTCTGTGCAGCTCGTCGCGTATTTCGGATGAATTCCCTCTTTGACATTTTGTTCTTCACGTGAGGGCTTGTTAGATCAATCGAAAGAAGAATCAAAGAGTAACACAGTACATAAACTGCATCTAGACAAGAGAGAATAAATAAAAAAAGTTTAAAAAAGAAACTGTGATCATTGAAAGTATTGCTCCCTGCCTACACACACACATATACATCCAACTACTCAGAAGGGTATCCCAGTGAAATAAAATTTAATATGGAACTTTCAAAGTAATAACGTCAGCACACTGCCAAATGAGAATTTACAAATCTCTTAGTATTTCTACATAATCCAAAAGCCACTAAGGGCTTTATGTATTTTCATTTAAACAGATTCTTAAGTTTGTGTAAACTGAAGACAACATCCTGCAAAAGCTTATCTTCTAAATATGTAAGCAGTTCCACTGCTGAAAACTGCCTCCCCCAACCAGTTAGAAATGCTTGTTAACTTGATTATGGCCTAATATTCCCTTTCATTTCTGTGAGACTATCCACAAGGTAAAATGTTAAGTAAGACTCTGCAAGAGGAAATTCAGAAATAGGAAAAAGCTCAAGTACAGACAAAAATGAAGGAAAGATAACATGGAAATAAACCCAACTAATCAGCTAAAAAAGAATCAGTACGTTTGTTTTTGGTTTTTAGTTTTTTTTTCAACCCAAGTGGAATGCTGACTCTAAACGGAACCATTTTGTACTTTCAGAAATACTTGTTTAGGTGCTGATTTTAGAGCTATCAGAAACATCAGCATCGTCCAGAAGTATAAAGACTGATCCACTACTCATTTTTGCTTACCAGGGCTAAGGCCAAGCTCTCTCATCAAATCAGGGTTACAAGCACAGAATCTGTGAGAGAACTTTGTTATGAGAGTTTCAAGGTACTCCCCACGCTCCTCAGGAGCGTGAATGTGTCTGAAGAACTCTCTCAGTGCATTTGGCAAGAACTGATTTCTGAAGTTGTGCAGCGTCACGAGGTCATCCAAAACATCTCTCCTGGTAGAATGGAAACCCACATTATTAGAAAAGTTTCTTTTAACTGTTTAAATACAAAAATGTGCAGATTTTAAAAACAAAAATTAAAGCTTTAGAATAGCATGAGCTTTTGTTTTTTGTGAAAGGTGAAATTATCACTAACAGTACAAAGATAATATAAACACATGTTCTTTGCTTATTAGTAGCCAAATATTATAAAAACACACATTAACCAGAATTCAAAATTTATACATATATTCAAAGTCTACATAGAGGCTTTGCTTCCTTTAAAGTGACAAAACCACTATAAAAGACAGTAAAGGGAACAGACTCATGTGTGCCACACATTTTGATGTCTAAATTGTAACAGGAGTATCTTGTTAAAACCAGGCTTCAGCTAGGCAGAATTTGCTCACGTAAGTGATCAGGGTGTGATGTTCTCAAGTGTCTTCCACTGAACACAGAAACATCTAAAAGATTCAGACCACACCTATATTAGCAGATGTGCAAAAGACAGTTGAAAAAAATTTAGAAGCAAATTTGAAGAATATTCTCCTATGTTTAACCTGATTTTTACCTTTACTCCATCTTTACTAAGATGGGAGTTTCAGCATTTAGAAAAGTAGTTTTTATTTTTTTAGTTTTTATTTTTAGTATCTGATTATGCTCTAATTATGAAGGGCTGATATATGGTAGTAGGAGTTGCTAATATTAACTTGCAATCTCATCCATTAAATGTTTTTTTTAGTATTGTCTAAAAAATTGATAAATCTGAAGTTTTACAGCACAGGACTGTCAGTGGTGGTAAACACTACAGACTCCTTTTATTCCTTTAGTAGTACAGGCTGAAGAGGATGAGAACCAGGAAAGGATTCCTGCTAGAACTGCTGTTGGCCCTCTGTTCTTCCTATCTAGGTGCAGTTACTATTCTCCTTCTCTTTCATGATACTGCCACACCCCAACATGATGGCATGAAAAAGCACTGTGGAGACAGAAGAGCACGCTACAGCAGGCAGAGTATTCCCTTCTGTAGCTCCTGATGTCTCCAAGAGGATTCTCCCTTCCATCTCAGAAGGTGTGCGCAACTTCCAATCAAGAAACATCAGGCAACCAAGTAATGGTTAGATGACTCAACATTAGTTAAAAAGCTACCAACCCTTGATAAAGTGATAACTACTCTTTCTGAATAATGCACACAGAGGGGAAAAAAACCTCAAGTCAAAAAAAGCAGCAAAATATCTATGTAAGATTTTGTGAGGATGTGAGATATATTATTTATAAGTGGTGTTTTTGAAGATTCGTAATAGTGTTACAGTCACATAAATACTTGAACTAACTGTTCAGATTTAGCAGAACCATTACCTACTTGCATTTTTTTGCCTTTTTACATCCTTGAAGTTGCATCTCTACATTCAAAATATTGCTAAATGTGGCTGTACATTGAAAATTAACAGAAAATATCTTAAGAGAAATTTGAATTACCTTTCATCAAGGTAGATTCTCAGCTTCTTCCAATTCAGTGTTCTTGTGCAAAAGATAAACTTAGCTATTTCTTTCGGTGAATCGTCTAGTATGCCTTTGGACATAAAGTAGTTGACTCCCTGGGATAAAATACATGTACATATAAATACGTTTAATCTTCATAATGTATTTAGGAACAAGTATTGTACTTCACAATGTAGGAATGTAGTCCTACAAATTAACTGATTTGTTTTGCAGAATGATTCCTCCTCCTCTAAACCACATTTCAACATGCAGAATACACTCTAAAGTTATAAATCAAATGCAAAGAAACAATTTATTGTTATGGTTGAGATTTTACATACAGTCATAGTAGAAAATTTTAAATTATGAACCCCATAATGAGCATGACAGGTCTTTAATAATTTCTTTACAGCGTATATCTGTAGTTTGCTTTTCATACTTTTGTAATAGTATTTAAAATGTTGCAGGGACCATAACTGGTAATTTCGTAACTTTTGCAATAAGAAAATCTTAGCCATAATATGTTTAGTCTTTAACATCTTCCATTAAAACAGTAATGTTCTCACATGTATACAATGTATCACATTCAAATAGATGCATTAAATGCATTTGTTTAAATGTGTAATAATGCAAATAAACACAAGCACGCTGATTTCAAAGCATAGGTAAGTATCAACATATATAAATATGCATACACATAAATAAGAACACTATGCCTAACATAAAAATAGTTTAAAAATACAGAATTGCATATAATTTATACTCATATTATGATTTCCAGAATTTTCCACTTTGACCAAGCACACATTTCTTATAGAATAAACACAACAAATTTAAAGTATTTCAGTGATATTCTGGATTCTCTCTGGTCATTGAAATATCCCAAAGCATAAAACTATTTTCCTTACAATCTCAGAAATCAAAACCCAACTAATGGATTTAAAAAATGTTCACATTTTTCAACAGCAAAAATCTAAACCTAAGAATAACTAACCAAGTTCTTCTGACGCAATTTGGCAGGGGCTGGGAGCAGTTCTTAGCATTTGTTACAAAGAACTGTTACAACACTTAAGTACAATATATCTTGACTATAGCATAAGGTTGAAATGTAAAATGAGTAGGAGAGTGCATTTCTGCATAGAATAATGTACCAAGGCCACAACCTAAATCACCTTTAAAATACTTCTGAAATATTTTTTCATAAATCTTCTGATATCAAACTTCACAATATTTTGTAAGTCTGCCCTTTTAGTTTACATTACAGCTATAAAGATGGAGGGGCAAGCTGTCATTCAGTGTATAAACTAAACTTCCCAGTGCTCTTGAATTTTGTGTGAAAAAGAAATAAAGGACTGATGGAAGTTTGGAACACTTTGTGAAGTGGCTTAGTGAAGCAAAGTCTTAGTAGCATCAAGCAGGAAAATAGTTAGAATATATGTTTAAGAACACAAGTTAAAAGCCAAGAAACACCTGTAGTATTAACTAGCTATTTTTACCAGTCCATAGTTTTTGCTTATATATTTATAGAAAATAGCATTTATCAACATACATCTATTTTGTTAAAATAACGTCTTACAAAAATAAATAAAAATATAAAGGTTTTTAATAGGTAAAACAAAAAATCTAGCAATGTTATGCCCCAATTTTAAGAAAAATCTTTTTTCAGGATGACAATGTAACATGTATTGCTCTACAGGCTTGCATTTCAGCCCAAATTAGATCATATTTAAGTTTGTCCATAATATGGATGGACAACATAACATTAAGTACTTTCTTGAACCAGAAGTAAGTAAAAAATTAAAAATGGGAGATTAAAATGAACAACAAGGATTTTGGCAACTTATATAAGATGAGCAGCAGAATGTCTCCTTTACATATATCCTGATTTAATGAGATTTATGTGTTTGCTTCAGTAATAAGAGTTTGCTTAAGGTTATACAAACTGAAGCCTGGCAAGGAAATCTTGAGTAGCATTTGTGCTGCAATTAACAAACACTTCTGCAACATATCCAGAAAACAGCTGGCATGGCATAGAAGAGGCAGGATGAAAATTATACCTTTTTTAAGACAGACAATGGGTTGGTTTCTCTGTGACAGAAAATGCCCCAGTTTCTTTCTCATGCACTAGCTTGCAACTCAATGTAGGATCTCCATCTAATAAGCTACAAAGTCTTTGCATTACCATTCTCTATCTCTAATTCCCTCTTTTCCCCCACCACACATAACACTTGACAATATCTTTCTCTGTGAATGCATTTGCCTCAACTCCTTCACAAGCAAACGGTATAAATAAAATATACTTCACCACATGCCATTGTTTTTAGTTGCTTTTTATTTCATCCTAAGCTATCAAAAATACTTTGCAACAGTAGAAGCTCAATTTCTCTTTTAAGTTCTTAAATTTTGTCTCACAGCAAATGAAATTTATTTACAAGATTTACAGCATGTCATTGAATCTGCTTTTCATAACACTGTAAATACTGCCTTGAAAACCTCTCAGAACCCCTGCTTCAAATAAATCACTTTTGATAGCTAAAATGGTCGCTTGTGGCATATATACTAGCTGAAATAGTAGCTCTATGCACTATTAAAACCTATGCTAAGATTATGCATCAGTCAGCTGGTGATTCTCCTAGGAAACATTTGACTGCAGTCAAGTAGGCTGTTCTGTGCCATGATCTACCAGGTCTGAAGAGGCCTTTTTAACACTCGGGAGACATTGCAGAATGAGCACATACAATAGTTTTTAAATTCTGATTCAGAGCACTATAATGCTCTTAGCATTAGAGAATTAGGAAAGATGACTTAAGGGTACTTGCCTACCTTGCCTCTGTGGCAAGCATGTTATCTCTGAATTTCAGACAGCTCTGGATAAAATATTAATGTATGGAAGTGTTGATTTAAATTATATATGCAAAAACCAATTTTAAGAATAGACTAATAGTAACAACAAAAGCCATTTGTTGTATTTTGGTATGTTATTTTTTTACAGCTGCTTCTTTTTTTTCCAGGCTCACAATGCTGTTTTACCAACGTATTACAGCACTGACACTCCTTGCTTGCTTTCTACCTGTTTCCAATTTCCATTTGTTTATATTCATCCAAGATATCTAAAATGGAAAACTTTTCTTTTTCAGTGTTGGTTTCCTTTCTGCATTGACTTTCTTCTTTGCTAAGAGTACTATCAGAGCACTTCAGGACAGCACTCAACATTAAAACTTTCGTAGTTGCCTTTGACCCCTCTGTTTAGATATGCATACAAAACAAACCAGACACATCCTAAGTTAATGGCACAGAAATTTTGGAATCAGTATCTAGTATAGCAGGGTCTCAATTTCTGTCCGTGATTCTAGGTAACACTAACATTATTCGTAAATAATAATTAGACATGGATGGTATTACTGTTCCCATGTTTCTAGGGAAGTACACTATCTTAATATATTTACTGGTGCATCTTCTGGAACAAAATGCACAGTATGGATGAGATGTATAATACGTATTTTTATGATTGTTTTACTAAGTTACGAATCAAGTCATTTGTTGACAAATGTGGTCACAATATGTAATATACATTTCAAACAGTGTCTCTTTCACTGTATGTCTTTAAAATACAGTCTCGGTAATACAAACTTATGATGGCAGAAATTGCAAGTAGAACGCAGAAATATTTTTCATGTTACACAGAATCCATAACTAATAATCCACAAGATTAAACCACTGATTTTAATGTAGAATTATCAAAAGGTTTCAGCTCACTGTTCCAACTTTTTTTATAAATCACACAAAAGAACATCTTTCCTCTACAACATATGCATACTCATAATATTCTTCAGACAGATAAATCAATGCATCTCAAAATTGGCTTGCTTAGTAGATCACTATAAAATAGGATAAGTTTCAAAAAAACTTGCTGAGAAACACAGCACAGTAAACATTCCATCATCTACAGACTAGCAGGTAAGGTAGCTTTATACAAGTGGCTAACAATTTATAACCAGGAACAGGTCAAAAAAACCTGACCTCCCTGACAAAAACTAAGGGCAGTTTATAGTGAATGAGACAATCAGAAGAGTGGAAAGCCAGGCTTAGTGTAAGCACTGTCTTACTGTACTTTATTATTATGCTACGTAAAGGAAATCCTGACCTCACTGAGGACAGACAGTTTTGGTATAGTACAGATTCCATAAAAATAAATGCTTTTAAATAGATCAGTTAGAACCATTAAGGATGAAACAAAAAAATAGATCTTCTTTCCTGACCAAACGATTCTTGTTTGTACCTTCAGTTTCAGTTTTAGCTACATAGCATTGATCCGTGTAATAAACTTGATAAAATGTTTTATAGGGAGTTAGAAACTGGATACGAAACAATGGGAACTAACTTCTGGTTGCTTACAAATTCTGAGTCATAAGCACACAAGATGAAATGAGCACTGCATGAGAAACATTTCACATACATCATACACTCTTTAAAATAAAATACAGCAGAAACCACATAGGCAGATTAAACAACATAAAATTTATATTCAAGTGTTAATACTAACACTAAACCACCCCCCTCTCCAAAGAAACAACAGAAAACAGTTTCCAAAATCTTGGCTACAATGGTGGTGCCATATGAAAAAAACCCAACAAAACCAACCAACCAAAACAAACCCCAAAAAAACCAAACAAAAAAAACCCCCAACCCAAACATGCACTAGAGGATTTTTTTTCAGATTACGTGTCACATGTTTAGGCACATCCTTTCAGCAGAATGTGAGCACCTGCTATGAATTATGCAAGCTCATGCACACAATCAACACATTAAATTACAGCAGATATCACAACACCATGCACACAACAATGGCTAACCAGAGAATCCTACCACAAAGTGTGTAGATGCTCTTCCCTACCCCGTGAGCCACCGCTAGCTCTGGAGCTGTTGCTGTGGAGCCTGGTTACCCATTTTCATGACATGGGCGGTGTCCTTTGGAGAATCTTGCTCCTGTGGCTGTAAGTATTCCTATTTTTATAGTAATTTGATCAGGTCTGTTATCAAATGTAAAGCAGAGTTTGGCAGGAAATTCGGAGACACAATTTGTAATAGTGGAATGTCGTATCATATATTCCAGTCACAGTGTCCTTATAATAATAATTCTGCCAATATCACAGTCGTAAACAGTAAAAGCAATAGTATTTGTGAAGTGTCCTGAAACTCAGGCCCTGAATGATTCCTACCAGGCTATGGTGCTCCACAGGGAGAGAGGAACAGAGCCCTTAGGAGATACCCTGAGGTTCTCGTCTCTCATTGAAGCAGACTGTTTGTACTACTATTGTAAAATATAACCATAATGAAGAACCAAGAGTAGCATAATAAAGTTAATACCTAATTTAGGTATGCTGTAAGTTAGCTCTAATTTCCAGATCTTAATTTCCTTTAAAAATAATGAATCTTCTATTAAGTGCCTTTTCTGAAAGTTCCAAATGCTTTAAACATACCAAGATTACTTTAAAAAAAGTTAAAATATAATGGCACATTATAAACTAAGATAGTTAAGTGAAAAATTATGTTAAAGCAAATTGAAATACAAAGAAAAATTTGGATGGACAATGCTGCGACCAATATACTTGATACATTACTGAAAACATGTAAATTACCTAAATACTGCATTTTGTTTGAAAGCTTTTACATTTATTACTAAATTTGTGACAATTCTGCAGAAAATCAATACTAATCACTCAAGTGGCCAGGTGCTGATGTCTTGATGCTGCTGTATCAGAGTTCAAGGCAGAGTTCTACCAGAGAAATTACAAAATACTCTATTTGTGACTGATAAAAGTAATGGTCTCTTAATTAAGCAGAATATGAGATAAAGCAAGAACTTAAACGAAATCACATTATTTCAATGATTCATAGAACTGCTTTATTTATTTCACCCCATGGTCACAAGTTCACACTTCCTGTATCATATCAGCAGAGTGAAACTTGCTTCTAGAAGCGTATCTTTTCATATCACAATCCTTTTTGTACTTCAGATTTATTCAATTACCACTTCCATGTATACGTGTAACTATATGCAGGAAGTTAATGCTATTTTTGCTCAGTACTGTGTACTCTATTTTCCTAGGAAACATGAAGCAGGAGTCTGGTTTTATACACAAAGACTCTCTCTGTCACTTGGGCATTAACTATCTCCCAGGCAAAAGCTGTCTACTCTCAAACTGTTTTCTTCTTTGAAAGGTGACAGACTGAAAGCAGAAAATGACTTTTCCAGTTAGTTACATGAATTTGTAAATCAAAACCTTTCAGTTTGACAAGCAAATTTTTTTTTAAGATAAATTTATGTTGTTCTATAAGGAAAGATTATGCACAACAAACACCCACAGAAATTAAATCAAACTGATCTTCAGGGTAGTTCAGCAGCACATCTTTTTCATATTTCAAGATTTGCTCCTTGATAGTGGAAATAGGTAAAAATCCCCTACAAGAAAACCTAATTGTCATAGAAGTAAATGGACTTTATACCTCATCCTGCTTTGCCTGAAGTGGAACCAAACTCATACTCTGCATTTTAGCATTTTTATTTATGTAAGCATATTGTTATGCTCTTACAATTCACCACTGTCTCTTCAGCTAGGATATCTGCCTCATTCCAAAGTCAATATGTGGTTATGAATTTATGGCATCCACAGAAGTGTACACAGCACTTAAGAGGCAAGTCATGTAAATGATGTGCACAGGTAAAATATTCAAAAAAAGACAAGAATACAGCTGTAGCTCAGTATTAACCATCCCTACAGTAAAACAAACACCTATTAAAACTTTGTTTTTATATGACTATAATTAAAAAACAACAATCACAATTACTGTAACTGTTTATTACTGTCAGCAACAGTTCACTTACCTCATCAGGGTTGGCATTAAAGGTGAGACTGCCCTCATCTAGCTGCATATACAATTTTCTAAAAGAAAATCCTAGAGGCGGATTCTTATTGTATATAGAACAGTGACCCCAAGTGGATTTGCACAACCTATGAAAATAGAATTAATCTATTATAAAAATTCCTTTCTGAATTTCACAGATTTTACAGAAGCAAAATGTAATCAACACTGCAAAGCTAAATACTCAAACTATAGGGAAAGTTAGAAGTAGGTTGCTTGTAACAGTTTTTAAGTCTTTTGCATGTGTTTTTCTAAAATCTTCAATTATATGATTAATGTTTTCTCCTCATAGAGGTTTTGGTCTTTGAGTGCAACCTCAAAACATATCCCAGTAGGTGGCATCATGACAACCACACAGCAGAGACCTCTGGCAGAAGCTGAACTCTGGAGAACAGTAAGAAGTTGTTCTCTTGCTGTACTGTGATGGATTAAAACATTTTGTTTCTTTTATTGTGCCCCAGCTGTGCAGTGAATTGGACACCACATCTGTACACAATTAGGCCATTAATTCAGCACTTTCCCCATCTGTCCTTTTTCACCCAACTCTTCTTCCTCTTGTCTTGGCCAATCCTAATGACTAGATCCAGCCCCATCACTCTCTATCTTCTATAACTTTTCAGCTTCTTTTCCTTTTATTCCACCCTGACTCCTCAGTTTCATCAGTTTCTATCCCTCATCTCAGTTTCTTTGATGATGCCATCTGAAATTACCTTTCACTTTCTACGCACACTTTAGATTCCTTATTGAACTGGTAGTTCTGCTTCAGCACATCTGCCCTGTAACTAATCAGGAGCAATGTTTAGGACCCAGCAGGTAGTCACTTGGAGACATGGCAAATATTCTGTTTTCAGTTCAGGAACCTGGGTCTTATTTGGACTGAGTTCAGAACTGCAACCACAGTACTTGCCAAAGCTTAAACACACCCTTATGTGTGTGGAATAGTGAAGATTTTTACAGAGATTATGCAAATTGAGATTTTTATTTATTGCTAATCAGGACACATTTTCATTACCAAATGAAATGTGGTATGAATGTATTATTTGGAAAGATTTAACAAAAAATGATTTAACTGTTTCCCAGAATAAACTTCAAGAAAAATATGTATTTTCCCCCCATATGGTAAGAATATATAGTGTGTGCAACTAAGAAGCTCTAGTATCTTCAAGCTTTGGTCTAAGGAATTTATTTGTATTTAGGGTGGGTTTGATACCAAGAACTGAGCACAATACAATGCATATTGATAAACTTAGAAGCTTACTGATCTCCTTCACCAACATTCCTGTTTCCTATCAATGTAACAGTCCCGAATAGCAGAACAACTGTGACTAAGAAGTTATACTGCATTATCCTTTTTGTAGGTTCAAAAGCCTGATAGGAAGGGAAGCTGCTTAATTCAAATGCAGCAGGCTAAGGAAATAGATGAGGGAAGGAAGAGATATAGAGAATAATGAAAGGAAAATAAACAACCTGAACAGCAACCCAACTGCTATAGTAGTAATACTGTCTCTTAAGGGAGAAGAAAATGTTGTGAAAGAAGTTACAAGTTCTGCTGACCATCTACTCTAAAGATAAATATGATTTCATGAGTCTTTCCTAGTGCTGTAAAACATAAAATACCAGAGAATATAATGTTAGTTACATTTTGATATTACACTATTTTATCTGAGAGAATGTTCCTTTATTTATTTCCCAGACATACAAATTCTGCATATGTTATACATGAATGTGTTTTGAGTGTTAGGCTGAAGAAACTTCACTTGAGAAAAAAAGACCTTTTCTTTCTTCCCTCTATAACCATCTTCCAAAAAAGATACACCTAAAATTGCTACAAGCATCGTAGATGAGTTCTCATTCCATGCCATTTGGAAGTTTAGCTGAATAGGTTTGCTTGCTTAAGCTAGACATCTGTTTGAAGTTCAGAGAAGTAATGATACAAACACTTGAGATGTGCTTTTAGCTAATACAAAAGTGAAGACAAGCCCCTGTTTCTTTTCCCCATGCTAGCTCAAAAAACAGGTGTATAATAATATATGTATATTATATATAATATGATAATATATGTATACCTGTGCCAAGCACACTTGTATATGTTATAATCTTCAGTAATAGCCCATACTAATTAGAAATCCAGAATAACACATTTTTAAATGATATATGTTTCCTCTGTGTCAATCTCATTTAACTTAGGAAACCTTTGCTAAGGTTAGAATGACAAAAAGCACTTACTGAGACAAATATAAAATCTAATAATTTTTACTATGTCCAGGTGATCCTTCTTTGTTTCATGCTTACCCTTGCCAGAGGAGCTCATCATTAGCAAGATCCTGCCAGACACATGATGCTAGACAGAGATCAGTTGCATTCAGGTATGACAAAATAGTAAAACTAAGCTCTGGTGGCAACATTTCCAGGTTAATGAATCCTTCTTGTTCTTTAGATTTCCTTGTCTTCAACAGGTGGTAGATGTCAATGCCTCCTTGGGCTTGCTTGCGATGGCTCGTACTGGAAACATTGTTAGCAGGTATCCTCCTACCATGCTCTCTGGTAAGATAGCCTTGTCCACTGTATCCTTGCTGTTGCAATTGTTGGTTTCTAGCAATCCTCCAGAGTCCCTGACCCATCTGCGAGCCTGCTGGACATAAAATCCAAATTAAATGTAGACAGTTACTCGTAAACATTTTCAAGACAGACTCGGCACATATGTAAACTTCTAGGACCAATCTGAATAGATAGAAAGTGAGTTCTATCAAAGTTATGCTGACCAGGTAATCAGTCTTCACAAGGCAACTGAAGAAATACTGAAAACGAAGCCCATAAAAAAACCTGGAAGATGTTTTTCAAAGTTTCCATGCTTGAAGAGCTACAAAATTAACAATAAGCTTCTGCAAAGTGTACCAAATATCATCTATATCCTATGTAAGTTAAGAAACCTTAGGCCTCAGTACATTTGGAATCTTCAGACTTCCCTTAAAATTTAATAAAAATACTTTATTTAGAGTCAATGAAGTGCTATAAAACATTAGGAGAAGCAAAAATATATTGGGTAGCACACAAGATGAGGCTGTGACTGACACTGAAACAAAGTTTAATGACTTCAGGGATAATGCAGTAAGGATTTAGAGTGTTCAGAAACAAGAGAATAAATATCTTTTCAAGGTTTCTTACCTAGTAGCATAACATAAAGCCTTGAGAATAAGGAAAATACTTATACAGAGAATATCACTGCAGAAATAGTATAAAAAGCCTTTCTGTAATGTAAAAAAAAATATATATTAAAAAATATATTTGCTATTTTAAGGACCAACTGAAGAAATTTCACAGAAGAAACAAAATGAGACACTATTTAAACCATTCTACAACCAGTGGCTGAAAATCCACAAGCTCTATTTGTGCAGCTATTCACCAGCTTATACGCCATTTGTTAGAACACGTATAATTTTCCCAATCACATAATTACTTTCAGCTTTGTAGTAATCCAAGATGAATGCTTTCAGAGCCCACTCAGAATACAAGATGAGCAAATCCATTGTTATAAAGCCTTTTAAGTAATGGTGCCAAAAACTGTATTTTAAAATTATTTTGAACATAAATTTTCAATCTTCAGATTCAATAGACCACTCAAACGCATGTTTTCAAACTTCCAATAATGTAGCTTTATCTAGTAATTGAAACCTCTTAATATCTTCTTGACTGTAGTAACTACCACAGTAAAAATAACATCACGCTTATTTATAAATCGCTGATCTTCTCTAGCTCTGTCTGGTTACAATCACAGTCTTGATTTAAATTCAAATTATGTCTCCTTCATGTTTCTTTGCTACTGCATAATAAATTCTTTTGCAGTGTTGACAAGCATGATAGGATGCTAAAAGTAATCTAGATTAATGCTGTATTAGTACTGGATTCTAGTTCATTAAATAAAAAGCAACATGTACTCTAAACATTCTCCACTTCATGGTAACTGAGCCCTACAGCTGCTGCTTTGCAGCCACGATTATCCCAACAGGATAACGTTCCTTCCTTCGATGCAAGCTTATCGAAGCTGAAGCTTCGTTCATCGCAGATGCATTGCAACCGAGGCCTGCTGGTCCCTCCCGTAACGTGAAAGCCCTTCAATCCTGGCTCCGGGCAACCAAGCTGGCGGGTGGAGGCACAGCCCGTCCCGCAGGCCCAGAGCAACCCCGGGGAGCCGAAGGCCGAAGCTGCCTAAAGCCACACCGCGTCCCGAGAAGTTCCGCAGCCGTGCCGCCCTCCTCCCGGCTCCCCCCCGCGCGCAGCGGCGCCGGGACCCGGCCCGGGCACGGCGGCCCCGCTCTCGGGGCACGGGCGATCGCGGCCCGGCGGGTGCCGCCCCCGGGCCCCATTGGGCCGCTCCCGGAGCCCCGGCTGCCGATTGGCCGTGCCGCCCGTCCGCCGGCGCCGCGGCACCCGCGGGCCCCTACCTGTGCCAGCTCGGCTCCAACCGCCGCCGCGACGAGCCCAGCCCGTCTCCGTGCGAGGGCCGCGCCGGTCGGGAGGGGCTGCGCGGGCCCGGCGGCGGGGACAGGCGGACAGGCCCAGGGATGGAGCCTCGGCAGGGAGGCCGAGCCCGCCGCCGCCGCCCCGACTCCTGCCCGGGCAGCTCTGACGTCTGCTGTTGTTGCTGGAAGTGACGTCCGCGAGGAAGGACGCGCGGGAAGCGGAAGTGGCCGTCGGCTGTGGCGGCGGCAGATTCGGTGTGCGCCCGCCGCGTTGGGGAGCGGCTGCGGGGCCCGGCCGCGCTGCCGAGGGAACGGCGGCGCTCCCGCCGCGCGGGTGAGCGTCAGCATCGCTCTCGGGCGGGGCTTTGTCCCCGCCGTGCGGGCCGGCGGCGCGGCCCGGCTCCCAGCCCAGGGCTCTCCCTCTCCTCGGAGACGGCGAGCCCCGGGGGAAGGCCCGGTCTCCGGTTGTTGTAGGGGCGAGGAAAGGCGGGTGTGGAGCCCCGGTCCTGCTCTTGCGAGTTTGCCATAGCGCGCTGGCTCCGGGACCGCAACCCGCCTTACCGTGTTCTGGCTGGGACACGCTTTTTTTCCCTCTGGTGTTTCGCTGGCGCCCAGAGCAACCAGCCTAGGAGGCACAGTCTCTTGTGCGGTTCGCTCGTGTGCAGGTGGCCTCTGTGTGGCTGGCACGACGGCGAAGTCCGGTACTTGTCAGTGGCGTTTTTGCATCTCTGCGTAATGTGGTTTTCCCCCCAGCTGCCCGCCCTAAGCAACAGGAGAGTCTAGATTCAATTCGAAGAAATCGAAAGTCTAGTTGTTGGGCGTTTCAAAGACAACGTTTACGGTGTTAACGTACTTGGTAACTTGCACGGGGTAGTTTTTTTTGTTTGTTTGGTTTTTTTTTTTTTTTTTTTTTACATTGATTCTTTGAATACCATATGCGGTTTTGAGAATTCTTCTTTGAGCCACTTGCTTAAAGTTGTATGTTATCATATCTTGAAACTTTGTTATACTCGATTTTACTCTTGATAGTCAGCACTCTGTAACTTCTGTAACTAATTCCTACAGACAAAAGCTATGTACCTCATTTTACTGTGTTCACCTTCCCAAGATTTTCTACCAACTTGACTTACTTTTTTTATTTTTATGATCTCTTAAGTTGTTTTGTAGTGACAGTAGTTACCAGTTTTTACATCCAGACGTCTGGTGTAAAAAGAAAGGATTGTTGATACTTTTGGGAAACAGCCTATATGATTAGGCAAAATCCTGTGTGAGTGTCTTCTTGAGTATTTGCATTGCAGATTAAAGCTTCAGTTTTTTGTTAGACTCTTTGAGATTTGTCTTACTATCTAGTTAAATTTGCAAAACCATAGAATGGATCATATTGTAACATAATGCAGGAAGAATAGCTGCCTCAATTTCCAAATAATTGGTTAAATTCTTCCAAGTTTTCAACAATAAGTGTTGTGTACTTTTGTTTAGCCAGCTCTACATTCCTAATAATCTTTCAGATATCTTTGACTTTGGTAGTTTGTCACATTGAAGATTACTGCTTGATCCTATTTAAAATGAATGAAGATGATGGTTGATTTTAATTGGTATTGAGCTGTAGTTCTGTGCTGTATTGTAATGCTTTGGAAAAAGGAGTGTCTGGAAAGGGGGGCAAAAACCTTTGAATTTCAGTGGTAATTCTATTGTATTTGTAATTTTGTAATTTTTGTGTACATATTTTTTTTGAACAGACATACTTTCTTATGTTTATTTAATAATCTAAAAGAAGAATAGCATTTAGAATAATGGCAACAGGAGACCTGAATGGAAGTTTAAGAAAGATAGAACAAGGACTTCGCTTGTTAAATTATCCAAGAGATGTGGATTATACAGTGTAAGTGGCAGTGTGGAAATTTATGCTAATGCATGATGACAGCAAGACCTCTAAACAAGATATGTATACGTATTAGCATTGCCCCAGTGATAAGTAAGCAGAACATAACTGTGGGAAGTTGGAGTGTGGTATATGTGAACTGGAGTATAAAAGTATGCAGTTTTAGTCTTCTTAGAGCAGTCCTAGAAGTGTATCACTGTCTTGCTCCTCTTCTGCTGTTCTTGCTTTGCTTTGGTTAATCTCTCACCTTTCTAATTTCTTTGTAAGTGCTTGCAAAACTTCCTTCAGGAAGTTTTGTCCTGTAAAGATTAGAAACAAAAAGGTCTTGAATGTTGAGCTGGAAATGCTGGTGGGCTTTAGACTTGACAATGTTTAAGTTATATGAAGATCACAAAAATATTTTTTGAGCATTTTACAAATAGCAGCAAAGACTGCTGAATGAGAAATGCCTGGACAAAAAAAACTTAAAATGAAAGATGTTTGGGTATAACATGCTGTCTGTATTGATGCCTTTCAAGTTTTTGAATTCATGTAATGAAAGGCTTTTGTTACCTTCTGCTGTTTCTTAATAATTCTGTTTCTTAATAGGTTAGTGAAGGGTGATCCAGCTGCATTTTTACCTATCATCAGCTATTGTTTTACATCTTTTTCAACTTGCATAGCAGAGCTTCTGGTAAAGTGTGATGTGGAACTGACAGCAAAGAGTGACTTGCGTTTTATCGAAGCTGTTTATAAGGTATCTCTTCATGTTCTTTGCAAAAGAAACGTGGGTTTGACTATAACTTCACAAAAATTAAACATCTACTATGAGTTTTACTAGGAAGTGAAAATTTTTGGCAATGAACATGAATTTTAGTTCTGTTAGGATTTAAGATGAGTACTAAATCACTGTGTGCAAGTGTTTAGATTTTAATGAAAATAAGCATGTGTCGTTAGCCAAATTTTAATTTTGAGACAGTTGCAGAAACAGTAATATTGTTAGATGTTAGTTTTGAAGAATACAGAAATGTTTATTGGACAATAAGATTTATAGAAGTGACCTTGGCAGAAATCTTAACCACCAAAAAAATCACATGAAACTCAAAAAACTGTAATGAAAGCGCAGTTAAGAAATGCAGCTATTTTAAAACACTGTGCCATTTTAATATATAAGGTTGAATACTTAAATGTTTATAAATTGGAATCAAATTCTTAACTGATTGAAAATCACTTTGAACTATTCTTAAAATATACATGAGCACGTTTTTATGAAAGGTGGATTGATGAATTAAGAAATAGTGGCTTATTCAGACTAGTTTTCCATCTGAGAGACTGCTTTACAGAGGGGTTCTGTGGGAGATTTACTTTGCCCTCTGATGCATTTGCTGAGATTAATACAACTTTTTATTGTGCGTTCACTTTAAAAAGCTTTTGGGTTAAGTTTTTTAGTATTAATTTCTGTAGTCATTTGTTTCATGTATCTTAAGACTGTGAGTTAAAGTTTACAAGAGTGATGTGATTGAAGGAGGAGATATGTTTTAAGGCCTTCCTTTCTGGAAGAGGAGGTATGTTTAAAGCCTAGGTAGAAGAAACAGCTATATATATCTTTAAATATATAAAAATAATCAAATGAGAAAAAGCTTAACTGCTGAAGTGCATAATGCAAGAAAAGATTGTAGTAAAATAAGAATATGGGCATGCCATTTCTACAGCAAATTGTGAGGTGATTTTGAAAGTGAAGTAAACTCTTATTTTTTTGCAGTTTCTTCGAGATCAATTTCAGTATAAACCAATTTTAACAAAAGAGCAGTTTCTTCAGTATGGCTTTGCGGAAAGAAAAATGCAAATTGTTTGTGACATTATTAACTGTGTGGTGAAGAAACATAAGGAGTTGAGTAACTCTAGTAAGGTACTGATCAAATGGTTACCTTTATTGTAAGTTTCTTTTGACATGCTTGATGCTGCAGATAAACTGGCCTTCGTCTTCTGTTTGAAGATGCAGCATTGCTCATGGACCAAATAATGGAAAATTAGTATGAAGTTCCATTGTAAGATTCTTGAATGCTTTCATTCAAGACATGAAGCTGCCAATACTTTGTAGTATTAAAAAAAATATTAGAATGAAGATAAGTCTAATACTTGGTGCCTTTACAGTAAGTGATGCGTTTTCTTTTGCACTTCTTGATACAGTGAACATGTGAATCAATAAACTTTTCAGATGAATTTAAAGGCAAAGCAAAATCATCTGATATGTTGAAGTTCCTTAACAATTTAAACATGACACTTGTATTTGTTTCTCAAATCTGATTATTTTTATCAACGATACTTGTAGTGGCATTTTTTTAATCAGTGTTTGTTGTGTATCAGTCTCTGCTTTAATGAAAACAATTACCAGTCTTTATGTTTTACAGGATTTTTGTTTCCTTTGAGTTTATAACAAGTCTTCAGGACTTCTGTATACTTAATTTGTCCGTTTTGAAGACATAACTACATTTTTTTTGTATTTGTTTTACTTTCAAGTCTGGTGCAAGTTGTCTTTTCTATTATAAAACCATCTTTGATGCAACCTAGCATAGCCATTAATGAGTATAAAAGTATGGCGTTCACTTCTGGGTCTGTGTTCTCTATAAATTTGGGTCATATTTAATTTTTTTTAGACATTATTGTACTACAGAGGTTTAAATGTGTTTGTGTGTGTGTGCCATGAAATATTCCTGACTGTCATTGATGGTGGTAGAAAGTGGGGTGTGGAATCCTGAAAATTTTCCTGTGTTATTTTCTTCTGTTCACTTTGGAGGTTAAATCCCAAACGAGGAAGAAAATCAGACCTTTTAAATCTGAAGTATGGTCAAATTGTGGTAAAGGTCTTGCTGATCCTAGTGGCAGTGCTCTGAATTCCAGACAGGTATGAAAATAATTTTTATGTTTATGTCTGAAGGTTAATCTCATTTGTAGCAACTCAGGCTCCTGCTGAAATTTGTGCTTTTGTTTAGATTTTAGTGCTTAATCAAACCAGTTTTGAGGTGGGCTGATGTTTGTTTGTTTGTTTTTCCCCAAAGTGTGGTTGGCTGAAGTAATAACTGGAATACAGAGGATGTTGCCTCTCTCTTTTACTGAGTAGTTGATTTCAAAGTCTTAGTGGTAATGACCTAGTGCTGTTGTTTGTGCTATATTTGAATTATATCAAGTGTAAGGGACAGCAATGGAAAAAGATAAAATCGGACAAAGAAGCTATATCATGTTTGAAGAGTGAAGTGTGCTTGGCCTAACACGTGTTTTCAACACAGCTTTCAAAACACTTTTTGCTCTTTTGTAAGAATCTGTTCAGCAAAGATTTCATAATGTAGCGTTGCTCTTGGCTTTGGTTTTACAAAGGTGAGATGATTATGCATTGAGTAAAAATGATTATACATTATGCTACTCTTGACATGCGAAGGAGGCAGCTTTCCTAATATTTTCTGCTAAAAGGGTGCAGAATAAAATGGTAGAAAACTTTTAGGACTATGGCTGTCTGTTAATAGGTGGTGATTTCTATTTTTAAGGAAAATACTGCTTTTATCAAGGAAAACTTCACAAATAAAGTATTTGGAATGGCTTCTCTGTCTCTTCTAGTTGTTTAATAGTAGCACTGAATAGATACGTGTGTTTTAAGAATACCCTAGTAGAGCAGAGTTTCAGCTTAACTAAAACATCGAGGAATCTGTACATGTTAAGATGCTGCACAGAACTAATAATTGTGCATTGTTAATCATTAAGTATTTTATTTTGTTTTGTGACAGTATCATAGGATTTAATCCACCTAGAAAGAATTGCAAAGTTTGTTTTCTCTAAGGGAATCCTTCAAAGGAAACTAATGTGTACCTCGTAGGGCTATTTTGCTGACATTTGTCAAGAAGAAGGGAGAATTCTAATCTTCCTAGCTAAACTTTTTTTCCTTAATGTTTTAATCATGGTTTTGATGTTGGAACTGTCTATACGTATGCATTTCACTGTATGTAGTAACATATTTTCCAGTCCACACTTAGGAATCTAACGGGCCTTACATTAAGGGAAGACATCAATGTCTTCATTACTGTTTATGGAGAGGAAACAAGGTACACAGTATATATGGTGAAGTGTGTGCATATTTATTTTACAGTTCCTTCAAGTCTGTATGATTCTTTTTTTTTTTAAACTGCCTGTTGTTGCTTTCTGTATTTTGCAACCAGCTGGGATAAGATAGTTGGATTTAAGTAAGTATTAAAATAATAGGTTGTATGTGTCATTACTTGGCTAATTCATTCTTGTAATGAAAAACACCAGCAGTTTGTTGATTTTGTTTGTTTGTTTTTTAACATACTCAAAAGAAGCCTCTAGTCGAACGGCACTCAGGAAAAGAAGTTAGTGGTGACCTTCATCCACTACCCCTTCCAGCACAGGGAGGGAATGAGGAAGAATTGTGCCTAGATCATGATATTGTGGAAGTTAAATGTGAACAAGTAAGAACTTCTATTTTAAGATGCTGTCTGCATGTATTCTTAACCATTTTTTACAGGATTTTTCTAAAGGGATAAAGGTTTTTACATTATAGTTATACTTCAGGAGCATGAGCTGATAGTTATTTAATAAGTGTATTGAAAAAGTTGGAAAAAAGAAAAGTCAGTTTAATTGTACCGTCTCTTTCAAGCCACAGTTCTGTCAACAGCTTCTTTTAAAAGCTGAGTTCCCTGAATAGGCATATTTTGGTAATTCTGGAAGAAAAATAATTTTATAATGTAGCAGGATGTGGTTACTGAACTTGAAGATTGCACTTAATTTGTTTGATCAAATGATGAATTGTATCTGTTTTGAAATTAGAGGACATGTTCTTATTGATATTTTCAGGTCATAGAAGATAATTTAGAAATTGAGTTTTTAAAGAATCAGCTTGCGGATTTCCAGGAAAAGCTTCATAAGCTAGATTGGATGGAAGATAAGCTACGAGTTTTAGAAGAGAAACTGCAAGGAAAGGTGATCATAGATGAGAAGGACTGGAATAACCTATTGAATCGAGTTTTGGTTCTTGAAACAGAACTGTTGTTACAATCCAAAAAGGTATGCTAACTTCTTTTAATTGTATAACAAAAATTGCCCAGACACAATCTTGTTGGTCTGTTTCTGCCCTCCCTGCCTCTCGATGTGTTTTTTCACTGGTTTTAAAAGCATGGTCTGAATGGAAGTGCTGTTTATGAAGTTGATGGTATTTTTTTCTTAACTGTTAAGTTCTATTTTCCCTTACTCTATGAACCAAAGCTCTCCATTGGAAACTGTTTCTTTGTAGAAATATGTTCTCATTAGTAATGATTCAATGTCATTTTGTTTACTACTGAAGTTATAGAAGGAAGTTTTTGAACATAGAGTCTTCATTCTATACAACTGACAAAAATAGATGACATGCACAGTGGAAAATGCAGGGTTAATCAAAAAGTTAATTCTTATTTTAATCCTATTTTTAATTTGTGGGTCCTTGAAATTTCTACGCTAATCAGTGGGGTTTTTTCTCCTATTTCCACTCTCTTCCCCCACTTCCTATTTCTTGTCAGTGATCTTCATTGTATTTTTAAATGTATGAAAGCACTACAGTTGTGGTGTGGCTACATTTGGCATAGCAAGTAAAACCTCTTGTTGCATTAAGACTCCTGGGTTATTTTTCATGCTGCTGAAAGGTCTGTGTGTGCACTTTATGTAATTTGAGATATGTACACATGTAAATATTTTGAGTTGCAGTGACCCATAGCATCACTTTGAAATTAATCACCTGATCCAAAAACTGTATTCTCACATGCACGTTGTGTATCCTTCAGATACTGTCAGATGCTTTCCCTAGAAGTTGAGAACCCTTGTGGAAAATAGTTGATCAGTGTTGTGTTTTTCTCTGCAGTTGTAAAACTGCTGAATTTGTTCATAACCAGAAGCTCTGTGCATGTTGCTGACCCCACAAATTTGAAAATGTTGCTAATATTTGTATGCAAGACATGTTTTACTGTGTGCCTTGAAAGTATGGTGGTTATGCAAAGTTTTGAAATGGACAGGTGTTCAGACTGATCACTAGGTTATTTCTAAAGGCTGTAGCTCAGTTAGTAAGGATGGATATTCTCAGACACTTTATAAAAAAGAGTAGCTCTAGTAATTTACTATCTGAATTCAGATTCTTATGGATCAGTAGACATATGTCCAAATAATACCACCAATGATAATGTTTTTTTTCTGGCAGCAGTCTCAAGAGGCTTTCAGGTGAACAGCCACAGATAGTTTTTCTCCTGTTTCAAATGTATTCTTTTCAAGAAATTATTTTAGCACATGGGAAAGCTTGTGTTTCAGACTAGATTTGTTCTTTATTTTTGTAAATTTGGTTTATTACTGCTTCAGTAATATGTTTATTGCAGTTGTTCGTATGGTTGGGATAGTATTTGGAAAATACTCTCAAAAATACTGCTCAGAAATTTCTAGTGAGATAATTATATTTCTGTACTGCATGTTACTGAAAGAATTCACCTGCAGAAACAAGTTAAATTATAGTTCTGTGTGTCATTGTTGCTGGTCTTTTTTCAAAGCAAAGTTAACTGGTTTTACATATATAAATATACAAGGCTGTTTATATATGTATAAATAGTCTCCAAAACTAACTGTTTTGCAAATAGACATTTGAAAACTGCTAAGAAATAATCCTTTGGGCCACAGAATTTCTGCTTTTTTGTTTCATGAAATTGGATCCAAGTCATGCTTCACGCATACAGAACAATTCAGAATTACTCGTCCCTTACTTGTGCACTTTTCAGGGAATTTTTGGCATCTAGCCAGCATAGCAGGAGCACTCTAAGAGCTGTCTCTTGTTGTTGTCAAAGTAGCAGCAGCTGTGCATTTAGCTCTGGGAAAGTCTGAAAGCTACTAAATCCATTTCAATGAAAGGAATTGAGCAGGCATAGTCAGTGTAGACTCTATTTTTGTATTTGTGAAGAGATAGACATTATTACAGGTTTTTTCCATCGTTTCCCTATACAATACCTACTATTTCTCCCTCATTCATTTATTTGGGTATAGTATTCCCCTGTTAGCCTATGTAGTTGATTCACAATACGAAGTGACATATTTTAAAGGCTGAGATGTCAAACCATAATGATAACTCATTGGTAAAAAATGTCTGATTGTTTTTTGAGTGTTGCATTGTTTTACTTTGAAATTAGAAAGGTGAACTCAAAAATACTATTGTTTCCTTCCTTATGAACAACCTTTTTAAAGTTAAGATTGATTTAAACTGAGAACATTTCTTAAAAGAGCCCTCTCTCATTTAGGAGCCTGGGAAACCAGCTTAAAATAGCCTTCTGAGTTCCAGGCATTTAAGTGGAATGAATTTGAGTTAGTCTGTAGGCTATTTTTCAGAACTGAGGACTGTATTTTTGAATAACAGCCAGCGGTAGAAGACACACTTATTTTGTTAAGCTAATGGCAACCAATGTTGAGATGTAATGATTAGTACAGTCTAAGAGCAGTCTGATTGTCCATTCTACTCATACCTAAGTTATATGCACTGTATTTTGGCCTGGTTTCGACCTCTTTATGAACAGCAATACTGATAGGAAAAAAATCCCCATGAAATGGACTACTGTTTTAATGAAGCATATGTATGGAAATGTTGAGTTTTTTTAGTCCTATGAAGATATTTGTGCAGTGACAACGTTTCTGGATGGTGTAGCAAAAAAATGCATACATACTTAGTACTTAAATATACTTTTGTTCAGTCAGAAGATGATTTAGACAGGGTGTATGGCTAAAATGCAGTAAACTTGTATTTCAGAGAGACTTACCTAAAAAGTTCAGCAATATAAATCAAGAAAGTACTTCTAGAAGCATTCCAGTTTCTCTTGGTGAGTATTAATGATTTTCCTTTTAATTAACATAAATATGCTAAACACTTCTTGCTGACCTTGACTAAAATAGTTTAAGTAGATAACTGCAATTTAATGCCTCTGAATTTAAAACCGTACTGCAGATTAGAAGTTAACCTTCTCCTCATTTCAAGTTTCTAACTTACTCTGTAGAAGATTCAGTTGCTATAGCATAGTAAGTAATAGTTAGAAATAGCTACTAAAAATATTAGAGATGCAAATTTAATTAAGGTGCTGTTACTAAAGCTGTGAAAAACAATACTGTCATCTGAACTTTAAAGCAGTTACCATCATGTTTTAAAAATGCTCTGTTCTTAAGCACAAATTGAGTTATTTTTACTGCCACTAGTATGTTTTAAGTTGCTGTGTTGTTTTTCAGCTCACTATTGAATGTTTTCTGTATTTCATCTCTGAAGCACTGAGCAGCTATCCAACTGGCATTTTTGTTAAACTTTCTTATTTTGAAGAGAAAGACAAAATCTTTTTCTTCCATTTCCAACTTCCACTTAATTTTGATAACATAACAAGAAGTGAGCGAAGCCTTAACTGGGAAAGAAGTTAAAAGCATTGCCTAGGCCATGAGTGATTCTTCTGTCTTCCTCAATGGTAGCCCTTTAGCCCTTAGCTCTGTTAGCTCCCTTAGCTCCCCCTGTTCTTCACTGACTTGGTCTGTTTCCCTTGTGGCAGCTGTTATTCTTACCACCCATGGTAAGGAGGATATTCTATTTTCCGTTCTCACAAATTAGGCATTTTTGTCCAGCGTTGAGCTCTTGAATTGTAATTAAAAGGGAGTCTCAGTAATTCAGTTTCCATGGAAATTAGGAAAGCAGCATCTTGGTTATGTCAAAGCTTGTTTTTATTGTGGGGTCTCAGAAATGCTGCCCATTTTACAGGGCATAGAAATCTTGCAGCATGTTTACTTCCTTTGAAAAGTTTAGTGGTGTGTTACTGACACTTGAGAACTTTGTAGTGAGTAAACAGGCAGAAGGTCTGTAAAAGAGAATTTTCATATTTTCAGACTCTTCAAATTCTTCTGAATTTGTTATTCCTGCTTTTCTAAAATTCAGGAAATTTTAGGCATAAAAGTTATTGGGACAGTCTTAAGTCTTTTATCTGAGAAGTAGCGTACTTGGAATACTTTCAGGCTCTTTTTCATTGTAGCACTCTTCAGAAATCACAGATGTACAGAATAAACAATTTTTAATTTTAGGTATTTAAAACCAATTTAATATGAATTTTAGATAAAAAATAGTGTCGCTAAGTATGTTCCAAAGGTATGATATATATAGATGGTGACATTACTAAAAAAATAGGTATGGGAAAACTTTTTTTTTTCTAGATACTAAGTTCTCTTCCCTGACAAGAGTAATCTAAAATTGCAGAGAATATCACAGCCTTCCAAAAGAAAAAAAAAAAAATTCTGCTGCTTATAAGACAGGTTACTTAGCAGAAATTAAAGACATGTTTGAACAGGCAGTTTACAATAAAAATGATGTAAACCATATGAAATTACTATTAAATGTTTGGCACTGTAATCAGATGTTCATAAGCTTTGATTTTACTCTAATCAGTAGAAAATAATCTTCTTAGTAATCTTTGGAGTTTGCTTTGTGTATATTATATGTATTATACATCGTGTAATACTGCACTTGTTTTAAAAAAATGAGAAGCCTATTTTGGACTCTCATAGTAGCTTTTTCTTTTCCCTCTCTAAACAATGCATTCTCTTCTGTTATTACATACTGTAAATCAAGTTATTCGATAGCTGACCTTGCAAAAGAGAGCAAAAAGGCAAAGGTGACATAAAACTGAGTATTTCTCTATAGATACAGAGAGGAATGAGGAGATGCCAGAGAGTCATCTTCAGTCGTCTGGATGCAGTTCACTATTATCCACAGACCAATCTCCCAAAGACATGACCATTAATTCTTGTGATCTGACAGACATTTCAAAGGTAACTAAAACTGGTGAATGCTCAGTAGATTTCCTTTGAGGTCAAGAGAACAAGTAAGCACTGGTTTTAGTTGTATATACGGATAGAAAAACAAGGAAACTATGCAAAACTACATCTAGGTCTGTCTCATAAAAATACTTTTATGTATAAACAGTGCTTAAAGTTACATTTTCTCTGAATTTTAAGTTGAAAGTCCATCTGAAGAATGTCAGCTTTGAAGAGTTTACTAACTTTGTTGCTTTTAAATTGTAGGAGACAATAAGGCAAAGAATGGAAAAGATAAGTAAAATGTAAGTAATAGGAAAGGGCAGCAGGAATTTATTTCCCAGGAGGGAGTTGTACTGGACTAAGGCATACAGAGAATGTACATATGTGTTCCAAACCTCAAAGGTCTCTACGTCAGGTGTGGCATTTCCTTATGGCTTTACTGGATAATAAATCCACTTACAGTTCTGTATTTGCAGGATGAGTCACTGTTTTGGTTTCTAAAAAGCAATAGAAAGCACTCTTAATAGTATTAACTAGAGATTAAAGAGTGTTTAGAGTTTGGTTGATAAAAAATAGGAATATTATTTATCTCCTGATTGAAATTCCCTGGTAGTTGCAACTTTTCTTCCTGAAAAATAACTACGTTACCTTAACTGGCTTTTATTGTTTAAGGAAAAGTAAAACCAATTTCACCCTAAGCATTACAATAACTGTATTAAGATGAATTTTGTATTAATCCTGAGATCTCTAATGAAATTTTTTGTTATATTTTTATTATATTTGAAGAGAAATGCGTTGCTCTATAATGTTTCTCTAGCAAGAGATTTCTGTTCTCCAAGTGCGTGGCCTATAAAAAGCTCTAGCCTTTTCTGTGATTTTAATTTTATTCTGTGGGTTGCTTCTTTCTTTGTGTACCTAGGGTTTATTGTTATATGGTAGGCATTTAAAATAGGAACCAATTGCAGAGGAAAAGGGGGGGGTGAGAGAAAACTTACGGTTTCATGCTGCTTGTTAGTATTTTAGGTAATTAGAAAGTTAAAAGCAAGCCAGTTATTTCTTACCTTATTTTATTAAACACATGTAAACAAAATTTATTTTCAGAATTGAAGAAACCTTCAAATTGCTCAAAACACCAAGTCCACATCTGGGAATACCTGAAAGCACAGGTCTTCAGACCTGGTCTCTGCAGACTTATGGATACCAGAAGTAATATGTATATTTGTACAGCATTAAATTTTTAATATATCAAATTTATAATGATCACCAGTGCTTTTATTTCGTTGAATAAGTATTTTACTCATGCATCTGTGTATGGATTTCCCTCCCCACGACCACAATTTTAGGTTTTAAAGACTGTACACATAGCTTCTTCCCCCCTCCTTGCTCTTTTTGTAAATTTAAGTCATTACAGGAGTGTATTCTTGTGTTGACATTTGTTAGCAGTGTGCTAAGTAATATGTTTTTTAAAGTGCGGGCTTGAGGACCATGGTTTACATCCTGTTGGAAACATTCCAGCTGTAACTTTCATATTACACCCAAGAGGCATTCTTACATACCATCTTACCATCTGTACTGTTGAATAAGTCTTAATAAAAAACTTACATACACAGTTTCAAATATGTACCTTTCTTGCTTTTTTTTTATTTTTAAATATAAGTTTTCATGCTGAGCTGGAGAGCACCAACACTTTATGGCTTCCATTAACGCTGACAAAGTGAGGGTCAGTTTGATCCTAAACACTAAAATGTGCAAGTAAGTCCACAGACTTTGACTGCAAGAGATGTGTTGAGTGTTTTAGTGCTCTTACCCAACACATTTTAAGACCAGCAGCACAGATGGAGACCAGCCAGTATACAAAGAAACACAACATTTTCATTATTTGAAGCCATATTAAGATTTCTGTTTAGAGACATAAGTAGATGTAAGACTTCCATAAACATATGATCAAACCAAAGATGTGTAAGGCTTGGTAAGATTTATTTATTTATTACTTTTTGTAAATTGGTAGCCTGTCATATCAAGGTTCCTTTGTTTTAATACTTCACTTAAAAAGATTTTTTGGAGTTTAATATTACAAAAGAATTACAATTTTTTTTTGGGCACAGTTTGCAGATGAAGGCAAAAGCAGGTATTTGACATCCTGTAAAAAGTGATTTCTGTGTTTTAACAATAATTATTTTTTTGATAACCATATTGAATATAAATGGACTTTATTTTAAACAGAAACAGAAGAACTTATGGTGATCTGTTATGTTACATAAACTAGTTCAGGTTTTTTTTGATTTCTGCAAAGGACTTTTTCAGTTGTTTAAAAATAAAACTAAAAAGATTCAAAAATTACATAGTAGGAATGTGTTTTGCTTCTTAATTGAAAATAGGCCTTGCAAATCACTGTTCATTATTCTAACAATGAAATGAAATGAGGTTTTCTTCTAAATGTTAGAGCAATTAATGTCTTAAAATAGGACTACAGCCCCATCTTGTGGAAATCTTTATAAAGTCATCAAAGAGGTAAAAATTAATATTTCTGTCTGCTTTAAGTCGCTATGGTCAAATATTTTGAATTATCTCTTTTATTTTTCCTCTTTGTCTTGGAGTCAAAGAGGCTTTTATGTTCAGTAAGATATTCATTCTCTATGATATTTGATAATGTTTGTGTCAGGAACCAGAGGAATGAATCTGTTGTTTGTTGATGTCATGGCAAAAATGAGAAGTGTTAGTCAACATACTTGATTCAAGTTACAGAGACTTATCATTGAATGCATCTGGGGAATGCAGCAAGTGTTAGAAAAAGAACTTTCTCTATGTGTGCAATGCAATATCATCTCTATTCAGTGGTACAAAATTGAAAATCCCAAGTTGTTCAACTATTTCCTCCTTCCAGCAGCTTATATAGTCATGAAAAGCTAAAATCACGGATATGGACAAACTGAAGTTGGAGAAGTGCATTATTGTCTTGTAAAGGTTAATTTTTCTGGAGAAACAGGAAAGTAAGATGATCAAAATATGTTAGAAGCTACTAATTGTGGAATTTACATAGTTAACTTTTTATTAGAGATGCTTAAAATTCTTTACTAATCACTAGTGAACAGGACTTGAAACAGCTTTTTTCTATCAGCTGCTTGTTTTGACATTGGAAGTTAGGCATAATTTCAAACAGTTGCAACTGTAAAGTATTCTACCTTAAAATTATTTATTTGCTAATTATTTACAGTTATCTTTTCAAACACTTTATGCCACATATAGTTCCTGTTCAGTTTTTTTTCTGGGATCTTTTTTAACTCTGTGTGATGAAAATATCTTAATTCACTTATAATCCTCAGACAGTAAATTATGCTTCCTCAGGAAAAGTATTATATCTGCAAAAATTGTTTAATGATGGTATTTTGCTTCTGTATGTAGGCAGATTTCTGTGTGCTAAAGGTCTGTGTTGTGGTCTTTGGGACAATGCAGTCTGTCACCTGTGCCAGAAGGGTGCTGGTTAAAACACTTTTAACTCGAGTGTCCCAAACGGGGAAAAGAAGTTGTACCAAAACTGTGATACTCCTTCACCTGAGCATCTTACAGCTTATTTAATGAGGAGTAGTAAACTTAGTATCTCTGTTTAAGCAATGTGACCTTACCTGAGAGAAAAATGCTGTTATCAGTCATTGCAAAACTCATTGTCTTTAGACAATCTCTTTAGAACAGATGCTTGATTTGGAAGTAGTGAGGCTTTTTACTCTCTGGGAGCAAACTGCTCTAGTTACAGGTTAACAACAATTAGCATTAGCGTGGAGCACTGGTGTTCTAACACAGCATTGTGTATTGGTTTTCCCTTCCCCTTTCCCTTTGCCATTTTATTGTAAAGAAAACTTACGCTGTAAAGCAAAATCACTTGATGATAGACTCAAAATCAACAGAAATATAATTTTTCCAATGTTAGGTTTGTCATTAGTTGTTAGCATAAGCAATGTCAAAGAATATTATACTTCAGGGTATTTTAATCAAAGGTGTAATTATATTTCTAAAACATACTGCAAGGTCTTCATAAACTTTCACACTTGTGTGTCTGTTCTCTTCTTACCTGGTGTTGCTGCACTGCATTGAGTGCATGTTGAAATATGAACTGGGATTAAGAGTTAAGAGAGCCTTGAATACTTTCCATGAATGCTGAGAATAGTTTCACAAAGCTGAAGTTTTTGGCAGCTTAAGGGATTTCCTCCCAGTGCTGATCATTCCCATCTGTCTGTGTTATCAACTGTGTTTTGTAACTGATGTGACTTAAATGTACTTTTCTGAAAATAAATAGTGAGGGATATTGGTTGTAATTTTTGGGGTGGTCTTTTTTTTTTTTTTTATTTTTTCTCATTCACATCAGCTCTGTGATCAGCTTATGACATTGCATCCAAATGTTTGTGCCTGAACTTTCAGTTGGAGCAGCCTGCTGTGCTGTCAACAGCTGCAACAGGAGAGAGAATGGGTCAAGCTGGTGTTTTACTGGTGAAGGATATCTTTCTCTAGAAGTGGAGAAGTTCCTATGCAAAGTCCAAATGTGCATATTCATAAAAATTTGTTTAATTTATTTTTGAATTGACTGAATGAAAGAGCAAATGTGTGTCTGAGAAAAACATGGAAAATAGGATTAAAGGAAATCTAAATCTACAATTTGGAATTGGGTCAGTTTTCAAGAGTTGAAATAGCTCTGTTTATTACGTGTGCTGGTGTTATTTATTTATTTTTTTTTCCCTTGGCCAGTTTTTTTGGATTTAGAGCCTTATTTTTCATATGTTCAAAAAAACCTGAAAAACCCAACCCTTTCTTTGCTGTGTAAAAATGACTGTAAAATATACAGGCAAATGCAAACCCAATCCTTGGGGAATATTCTTTGAAATCTTTTGTATTGTGTAATAAACGTGTGAATGTGTAACACATTTAAAATATTTCACGTAGGCAATCACACTGTATTATAAAAATAGGAAACAAACTCTTCTTTCAACCGTAGTTTAACTGTAGTGATAAACTAGGCAATATAGTTAATGGAGTTTGAAGCATTTCATTGCTGCCAATATAAGCAAGTTTCAGTATACGTGAAGACTCTCCAGTTATTTTTAGTGTGTGTTCATTGCTCCATAGGTGATCAAGTAGAATGCACAGTGCCTTTCTTGTCATACTGACTGATGATCTGGTATTGCATAGTCTTTGTCCCTGTATTGTTGTGTAAGACACTGATAGTAATTTCTTTGTCTGCTTTCTCCAACTGCAAAATTAAGAGATTCCCCTTGTTTTTCTCTTGAGTATGATGTGGTTTGGTTCATTTGGTTTATGCCCACTAAGAATTACTTAGGAAAAAAGCTAATGGTAAAAAATGTAGTCTGTTTTTTTTCTTGTAATTGAAACCATCCCATTGGAACCTATTGAAGGAACTAAGGGTAAGTTCATGAACTTACTCAAGCTTATGTATTAGTGGTAACTTAGGCTCCGACTTCTTGTAGTTATAAAAGTGGTTGACAGCTGTGATAATTTCAGTTAAAGTAGTTGTGCTTTTGTGTGAACTACAGAAAAGTAGGTGCTGATATGGTGGAAGATTACTAGCCTGAATACTTTTATCAAGTTCCATTTTAAGCTGAGATATAACAATTTAAGATCAGTGACTCAAATTTTCTGTAGGTTTTTTCATATATCACTGTTAGAACATTTTTGCATTCTCTATATTACATATAGCCTTTTTCATGAAGATACACCAGCAAACAATATATTGCCTTAAGTATTTTGTGATTGAACATCATATTCAAAACTGCAAATTCTTTTTGTTTGAAACTGACTTGGACTTACGTAATACTGTGTTGATGCACTGATCATGAATTGTCTTGAGTATGAAATATACACAGGGAAGGGATACAACTGTTATGTTACTTTTGCACAGAAAGAACAAAAGGCAGTTATTCTAGTGATTGAGAAGGCACTGAGATTAATATTATTTCATAGTTGTTTTAAAGGCTTCAGCCTTGAGTGGAAGTATTTTTGTTACAGGCATGTCTTTGATAAGTGTTTGGATTTTAAGTGAGTTTTCTAATGGTGTTGCCCCCATTTTAAAGATTGACATAAATATGTACTAACTAATACTGATCTAGTACTACAAGCAGGAACAATGATCTGTAGGTGTTCTGGTAAGGTTTGTAAGCTTTGCCGTACAGGTGTAATTTCACTTTAGCAATAAAAGATAAGTTATCTGTGAATCCCTTCTTACTTAAGGGGAGAAGCTGTCTTGAGTAAAGAGCAAACTGAAGTCATAATAGAAATGAGGCCTTGAAATATCAAAACCCAGAATATGGAGGTCTTTTCTGGTTATTGAAGTAAGGTCCACAGGAGATTCCTCTGGAGGAGATAAAAATGGAACTAGAAGGGAAGCTGTAAAAAGGCTCTGGATGAACCAAAAGTGGGTGTCAGCAGGACGTATTTTATTTAAGTAACGCTTTAGAAGTTACTTTCAGAATGTAATGTATCTGACAATCAAAAGGCTCTGGATGAACCAAAAGTGGGTGTCAGCAGGACGTATTTTATTTAAGTAACGCTTTAGAAGTTACTTTCAGAATGTAATGTATCTGACAATCAAGCAGCACAAAATACCAAGGAGGTGCATTTAATGGAAAGTATACTCATGTTGAGAACCATTTGAAATTAAAACAGCTCAAATGAGTAGGAAAAATACACTATAGTATGGTGGTCATATGCGTAAGACAGGGTTAGCTACCATAACCACATGAACAGACCAAGCAACCTTGTGGCTGCATACCTAATACACAAGTGCTTAGATCAAAATTGTTTCCAACCTGCTCTGGGCAGATCTGTTGTCTCAATCCTTCATACCCTACACTGGGCACCAGTTAAGGCTGTCCTGGTTTAAGAATGATATTCCCCAATTCAGTGCCCCCGCTGAGACTCTCCAAAACCACACTGCTGCTCGCTTTCCCTGTTTTGCCCTCCCCTTTCCTGCTGGGTGGGATGGAGTTGAGAATTGGAGGCAAAAAAGGCAAAGATGATGGGCTGAGACAAGAACAATTTACTAGGAACAGAATGAGATAAGAAAAATTACAGTAATAGCAACAGCATTAATAACCAAAGGGTTCAAAAGAGAGAGTGATTCCATGCAAAATGCTCACTGAGCCCAGAAAGAACCCCTTCTCCCTGGACAAGTGTCCATTTCCCCTGCCCTCAGCAATGAGGTGAGGTGGTATGGAAGAGCCTCCATGTCCTAATCACACCCTCGCCCTGCTACTGCAAAAAATTAACCCTGTCCTGGCTGGAACCCGGTTAGACAGCAATATTGCTTCAGCAAATGATTTCATAAACCTTTAATCAATGAAAGAAGGTGGAATGTGACAGTATCTTGAATCTTGTACAAATCACAGACATGTAAATAAGATGAGAAAACTTAATTTGACAGATTGTCTAAAACTGCCCAGGTGTCAGAGAGGGTTTTTGAGCTTTAGGTAGTAGACCTTTCAGACCTGTGCTGACTGACCTGAGCAGCACACTTTAGCACATAGCAAACTTTAAAATGTCCGCCGAAGTTGTCTTGGTTACTCATGTAGCTCCTCATTTACAGTGTCTTGCATTTTTATCACCATTTGAGTCCCATCAGGCATGCTAACAGTATTTATTTCTGTTATGCTTATGTATTTAATGTCTGGGGGTAGGGGAGCGGAGAATGATTGTTGGGGATTTTGTTGTCCACCTGAGTGAGGTTTAATGTGAACACTTAAACCACAGCTGTACTCAGAAGCATTAGGTAGCTCAGGTAATCACTCTAAGTCCATGTAAATAAAATTGTAACTGCAGCCAGTGCGAGCATTCCTAAGTTATCAGTAAATTCAGGAGCTCAGGTCCTGGCTTGTTGCTGGGGCTAATGTTGAGGTCAGCACAGGCTACAGGACCCAGGAAGTTTGTGAGTCAGAACATGCCATTCTCTGTTGCGGTAACTGTGCTCTTGCTGATAACTGGGCTAGTTTGGTAATTCCAGTCTTAACATCTTGGACAGCAGCATATACATCATTAACTGAATGTGGGATCTGAAGGTAATGCTGCTCTCGCTAGTTCGTGTTATGCAGTTGAAATATCTCAAGCATCCCACCATGATTGTTGTATGTGTACTTTTGTGTCTATCTGTGGGAACTGAAGGGACGAATATAAATATCAATAAAATATTCAAAGCATAATTAATACTGGCTTTTAACAGAAATGATAAAATCAAGTAAGGATAACCTGAACTCAAGATTTCTTTTTAAATGGACTCAGTGCTTTCCTGTTAAAAACCGAAGTTGTATTTGGAGTGATTTAAGAAATAGTATCCTGTTTTCATGTAAAGTAAGCCTGTAATTCATGCAAAAATAATCACAGAATATACTGGGTTGGAAGGGGACGCACAAAGATCATCATCCTGGCCCTTCACAGGACCATTCCCAAGAGTCAAATGTTTTTAAATGTGAATGTTAAGTCAGACAATTTGGGAAAGGGTCATTCTTTTTTGTTGCTCCAGTGTTAGTCATTGCACAAAATTAAAAGTTGACTCTTACCACAGAGACCCTAAAGAAAGCATATAAGGTATGATACGTATTTTCTATTTTGGTGTAGTTTATAGGAAAATGTAGACAGACTTGCAATATAAACAGTTTAGTCTTTAAGCTACATTTTTTTTGGTAAAAGATTGACATTTGCTGCTTTTTCCAGATAACAGTAGCCAATGTTGTCTTATCAGGAAACAGATTAGTTGCAGTTCTGTAAGTCATGGAGAAGATAAGAACAACTTTGAATAATGGAGCAATGGTGCAACAAGGTCCTTGTGTTTGAGAAAAGATTAAACTCGACACTACCCAATAAGCAGACAATCAGCCTTTTTTTCCACATAAAATTTCTCAATCACTTAGAAATACGAACTTCAGATAAAGATGGTAGATTATAAAGCTTTATAAAGCTTTATATAAAAATATATAATCTTAAACTTTTAATCTTTAAAATTATAAAGCAGCTTGTAATAGAGTATTTCAAAATGATGTGGTTTTTTATAGGAGAAATTCAATTTAATAATCACTTTTTTATTTATTGTTCATGTGGGCCCTTATTTGTAACACTGAGTCTATGTTGCAGATATAATTCTTCTAATTTAATATTTTCCAATGTCTAAGAAAAGATATCCAAGAATATTGTCTTAAAATCTCTATAGAAATTGCTGGGTTACATTTCTTGCATCTCTAAATGTGTATCTACTCCCTTGCTAAGAAAGATTTTCTTGATGTCAGTGACGAGCACATTGTTGCACATGATTCCAGCTCTCTTGCTATTATTAGCACATACGTCATTTAGTCCTTATTGTAAGTTCAGGTAGAACTGGTTTTGTAGCTGAAAGGGAGTTTTACTCGCCTGTCACTTCCCTTCCTTATATCTGGCCTACTAATGTTTTCCTTCTTTACAAATTGAAGCTATGCTTTTCTGTTTCAGAAACTGCTTCTTCAGTTTAATGTCTGGATTACATATCTGAGGAAAGAGAGAAGAGCAAGCTCATTGCTTCTGCTACCAGTACTAAAGCTGATTCTCCTTTCTGGTTTTATCTTCACATATTTGTTTTTTGTTGAAAAAGAAAAAGATCGACACTGCCCATACTTTAGTGTAAACAGAATTAATTTTGTGATTATGTGAAATAAAAGAAAAAATATCCCAAAGCAGGAGCTTTAAGAAATATCAGAAATACAGTTTTGGCTGTATTATTGTAATATGGCTTTTAACATACCTGTTACTCTAAGCTCTTATCTTTTTTGAATAGCATTGCCCTTAAGCAAATCGTTTTTCTCTCCTTCAGTAAAGAAGAAATTGTTAATGGTGTTTATTACGGTGTCAGGTGAATCTGTGAGTATTTTGCTTGCTAATACTTTCTTTTATGCCCTGAATTTCAGAAAGAGACAGCTATTGTTGTGGTGAGTTTTGTGTTCCAGTAAATTTAGGAAAAAGGGAGGGAATAAATAAACAGGTTCAGTCAAGTACCATGGCAAAAGTGCTGTTCTTGTTACCTCATTCTATTCTATGGTAAAGATTCTGTATCAATTAGGATAATTTTTCAAAAATGACCACTGCGGACATTGTGCAAGGTCTTGTAGAATGTGAACCTATGAGAGGCCATAGTCTAGAAAAGGTAAATCTGGGCAATATCCCGTGGGAGCTGTAGGTAAGCATACGAGTAAAATTGTGACTATGTTTGTTTGATTGGCATGGCTGGAGGGAAACAGTAGAGACAAGATACATAAACAGTAAACTTCAAGTACGAAAACAATGCTTGCAGAACAGAAACAAGTCAATAGAAAAGGAACCTGAGTATTTCCAATGTTGTTTGGATAGGTAAATGTTAGCTTGGGATTCTATATAAATCATATTCATGTCTTCTGTTTTCTGTTGGAAACCTGGATTCTTCAAAGCAAAATGTAATATCTCTGTTATTTTCCAAAGGGGCTATTTTGCGTTGTATCTCACTTTTGCATAAGGAGATTAAACTTAGAACTTACCATTGCAAAGCCAGATTTGTCATATATCTTCTTTAATGTTTGTCAGCATGGAAATATTTCAGCAATTTTTTTTTCACTCAGTATTTTCAGTAAATATTTTTTCAGTATTTCTGTTCTTAACAGCCTGAATATTATCAGCCAAAATGATCATATCACAAGATAACCACCTCTTCCAGAAAATTTATGAGTAGATTTAGATTTTATATTTCTACTTTATAATGGTAGGAGCAGCACACATTAAATCTTTGTTCTACCAGCCTCTTTTAAGTTTGCTTCAGCTTTTTGTTGTCTGACCCTTAACAAAATATCATTCTAGAAATTACAGACTTGTCATTCTAGAAATTACAATTTTGAAATTAGACTTGTATATCTGTATATTTTTCTTTCTTGTTCCTCCTCATTTATCCAAGCAAAACAATTTTATCTTTTCCCTTTCTTTTTTACCTTCCTTAGGTCAAACATTGGGTTCTTTTTGGCGCATTAGGTCTATATGAAATGTGATCAGTAATGGAGAATATTGGAAGCATAATATTAAAAAGAAGTTCTCAGCTAAAAATCCAGTTCAAATGAAGGTGTTGAAGAAGGGGTCTGCTTCTCCTTTTGAGTCCTTTGAGGGTATTGTATACCTAATGCTTATATGACCTGAAGAAAATTAGACATTTGTCACAGAAAAACTTGATGGATTCTAGGGAATGAGCATAGCTATCACATAATTGCAGAAACTCCAACTTTAAGCTGAGTGCAGCATCCTTCAAAGGGAATTGGATTTCATACTGTCAGTAGTGTAACATAACTTATTACTTGGTACTTAATAACAACTTTAACTTGGAGGTAATGATTTTACATTTAGACTCCCATTAAAAAGATAAACACCTTAAACTGACTGCTCATCTCACTTAACCATATTGTCTGTTTAGTATGAAAGACTTTATGAATTTTTTTCCTTTCTTTGGGTTTCAGAGGCCCTGTGTGGTACTAAGCTTTAACAACTTGTCTGCCTGAGACCCTAGGGCCACACAGAAACGTCTGGTGAAATTGAGGAAGATTCAAAGCTCCTTACATAGCTAAAATTGCATCAGATGACCTGTGAGAAGTAGGTACCACTGCAAATTCAAGTTAATGTTAGGATTCCTGTCAGCAAAGGCAATCATTTAAGCCCTTTCTTGCAAAGCAACCAAATAAAGTATTACTCAAACATCTGTCAGCAGAGACTTGAGGTCTAACCCTCAGCTAAGCTAGAAACCCATAATGAGGGACACCTGGTCCAAACTGCTTTTGCTTAGACAAAGCTTCAGCACTTCTTTGATATATTGGTAGGCCACATTTGTGACAATATAATTTTCTAGAAATAATCTGTCCAACCTAATTTATACACTCTGATTAACTCTTTTTCATTAGGCTTTGTCATTTATCTTCACATTATAAAAATTTTCTGAATCTGAATGTATTGTGCCTTTCTTTAAAACTGTTCAAATTTAATGTGCTAGTTTTCACTTGTAAAGCAATTAAGTATTTAATAATTCTGAGATAAGTAGAAGCCTTCTGATCTCCTTTCCATATCCATGTACTATAGCAAACCAGCAGAACCCGCTTCCTTCCTTTTCTAAAATGTAAATATTACACTATTTATCCATAATATTCCGTGTGACTTCTTCCTCTGCTTTAATGTGCATGTTTGCTAATTCAGTCTTTTGTCACAGGATGGGTTTATGCTTCTAGAAGTTTTTCAGAGCTCAGGTTGTTCTGAAAGCTGAGGGCTAAGAAGTAAGACTTCACATTGCATTTTCAAGTAGGCCAAAAGGGGTAAGGTGAAGGGCTGTTTTTAACAAAACAGTGGATAATCATTGTCACCTCCCTAGAGAGTTTAACTGCTGCTCTTGACTAGAGATGGGATAGTTCATTTACATGGAAAAAGCATATGAAAGGCCATTAATAATTGTTTATAGAGCATGATGGATGTCGCCTTATAATTACCACTATTCTACTGGTAGTAACCTGAATCTTAGAGTTGTCTTGGGAAATAAAAAAGTCGGAATCCCACAGAAAACAGGATCTTTGTCTCATTTTTTTTTCTTCTGTTAAATGGTGCTACTGTTAAAAAGCTTTAAAGTAAATACCTAGTTGTTAAAAACTGTTGCTGAATCTGAAGACTTTTTACACTGGTGTTCATTTTGTTATTCAAATTTGAATTTCATGGATTTCTTATATTGCAAAAAACCTATGCTTTCTCTTTTAGCCTTTCTGTAAGGATCCCTGATTCTTTGTTTCAAGCACTATCTAGAAACCCTTGAGAGCAATTTAAATTGCCAATTGCTTAAGGAGTGGATCTCTCTTGTGGTATGACAAGGCAGGATATTGTTTTGAGGAACACATACAGCCAGAATCCTTAATTTCTCAACCATTTAGATAGAATTCCTGAGGGACCTTAAAGATCATCTAGATCCAGCCCACCTACCACAGACAGGGACACCTTCCACTAGGCCAGGATGCTCAAAGCCTCATCCTGCCTGACCTTCCAGGGGTGGGGCATTCACATCTTCTCTGGGAAACTTGTGCCAGTGTCTCATCACCCTCAGAGTAAAGAATTTCTTCCTAATATCTAATCTAAACCTCCCCTCTTTGAATTTGAAGCCATTCCACCTTGTCCTGTCATTACATGCCCTTGTAAAAAGTCCCTCTGCAGCTCTCTTGCAGGCCCCTTTCAGGTACTGGAAGGCTGCTTTAAGGTGTCTTCAGAGCCTTCTCTTCTCCAGGTTGACTAACTCTCTCAGCCTGTCTCCATAGGAGAGGAGCTCCAGCCCACTGAGCAGCCATGTGATCTCCCCTGTAACTTGCTCCAACAATCCATGTGCTTATTTTGGGATCCCAGAGCTGGATGCAGCATTCTGGGTGGGGTGTCACCATAGCAGAGCAGAGGGGCACAATCCCCTCCCTCAGCTTGCTGGTCACAGTGCTGTTGATGCAGCCCAGGGTATGCTTGGCTTTCTGCGCTGCAAGTGCACGTCTGGGTCATGTTGAGCTTCTTGTCAACCAGAGAAAGCAATCTGTAACCAAGGAAGGTCTTGGCAAACAGTTTATCAGCATTATTCAGGCAGTCTAACCCAGCAGCGTGTCTACAGAGCATTTAAGTTAATTTTCCTTCTAATTAAGTAAACCTGAAGTGTATCAGTGAAGGATTACTTTCCTGGAATTGAAACATAGAACTTAATGTAAGTGACTGAGTTGCTCACTAATTGAAGCAATCAGTCAAGATAATGAGGGAGGATTTTCTAGTGAGTGGTAGTGGTGGTTGGGGGATAGGGGAGACATTCAGAAATTCCTTGGAAGTAGAAACATGATTAGTGGGTACAGACTCAGAAGGATTTGTATTAGGGTTGGCAGTGAAGAAGTTGTGCACTCTGCACTCAGGAATGATATTTGAAAAGGTTGTTGCTTAGGTTTGTTGCACTGAACTGTTTTATCCTCTCACTAAGCAGGTTTTTCTGATATATGGCAACCATAGAATAACTGTTGACTTAAAATGGAAGAGTAACTGCAATTCTAATTTAAATGGAATTGTTACTTGAGGGTGGAAGTTTTACTTGCTTGCTGTAGTTCTTACAAGTAAGTATGTGATCTGGATGGTGTTCAGCACTCATTAATCATGTTTGGATACCCCTTTTACAGCTGGATTTTCAAATCTGGTATTAAAGTTCATTTAACTTGCCTTCCAGAAAGTAAATATGTCAGTAAGTTTTGGTTTGTTTTACATACTCATTCTTCAGGTAGTTTAACTTAGTACAAATCTATACTGCATTCAAACTTTATTCAGAGTTGGTCAAGACGAGTTTCATTTCAGATTATAGAGTGATTCAGGAACACCTGGAGCCAAGATTTATGTCTTTACCTAAATTTTGAAAGTACTGTGTTTTTATAGCTCTTTAGAGGAAAGGCAGGAACTGCATTAACACTTGTTAGAGCAACAGTTAATGCAATGCTGACTAGAACTTAACCTCCTCAAACGTTAATGTTAAAATGTCAAAAAAAAAAAAAAAAGGAGGGGGAATAAATTTAAATACTTGTTCTTGGGAAATTACTTATTCTCCTTTAGTTAAAAAGTAGTCAAGTTTTAAAGCATTTGAGAGACATTATGGTAATGTGAAACAGGCTTGCTTCTTTATTTCCTGCTGATCTGGTATCAAAAGTAAAGACCTCAAGTCCTCATAGAAGCTATTTCATTGGAATAAGTATATGAAGATTTTAAAGCCTGACAGGTTATGTGCACCAGTCACAGACTTTGAAACTGATGTATTTCTCAACTGAAATGTTTCATTGAAAATTATCCTTTGCTTAGTTTTTTCTTGTGCCAGAGAGATTCAAACACAGTATGTTGAAAATCTAGGTTTCAAGTTGCAAGGATTTGAAAACATCTAGCTTTGAGTGCTTCTGTATAGTAATGCTATATCATTTAGAAAAATTGTATCTGCTTAAAGTTGTACTCATGTTTAAATCCTTCCTCAGAGATGATGAAAATTACAGTGTGTAGCCTCAGGTCCCATAATCCATACAGTGTAATTCCCTTGCTTAAAGTACGTAGTAGAAGGCCATGAGTTATAGAAATTCTGGCAGGTTTCAGCACTCTAGCCTGCTTTCCCAAATTCTTAAATAGTGAAATGATGCCATCTTTTGCTTTCTTTAGAAAATATCAATCAGCTGGAATTGTTGTTCATCACTGACAGCATCCATTCAGTATCATTTCACTTGAGTCAGGGTGATAAATCATACTCTGCAATTTCTCTGAAGAATATGAAACCATTCCAACACTACATCTGTTAAGAATATAATGCTAGTCTTTCCATGTGGCAGAATGTAGATTTTATCACAACAGCACCATTTAGAGGCATGCATTCCCGTATTTGAACATTTTGACTAAGCAAGATGCGTTACTTTCTGAATAAGAAACAAATATGTCTTGGGATAATCTCTTCTATTCAGTCTCTTCTATCTTTTCTCTATGAAAAGAGATTTTGAGATATACTTGTTTAAAATACCTTCAGGAACTTGAAAGCAACAAGTGTTTCCAGTGTTTCTGCAGCTGTGTGAAATGTTTTGCACGTCAAAATGAAGGTGATGAATTACGGTTACACAAAAGGGGCAAGCAAATTCTATTAAGACAGCCAGCAAAAGTTGGTTTTGTAAATTTCTTGAAAGTGATAAAACTTTTCCTGTTAAAAATCACCACAAAAGAAATGAAAATTATGTATCTGAATATTCATTTATTTTTATGACAGCACTGGGATGCATTATTTTTGGCTGCCTCAATAAGTATGTTCTGGAGAAAACCAAATTTTTTCAAGTATTAGAGCGACCTGACAAAAGTTGACAAATCTTATCTAAACAGACTATACACCCTTCTTTTCTTGCCTAAATCCCCATGACTCATGTATACATTATCTTGTCTCCTCAACCTGTATCCTTTCTTCCCCTATCCTAGTTTGTGCTATGGACGGGTTTTACTCCTCTGTAGCCATTGTGACCCTATGGTAGTCTGCATGCTCTGGTTTGGGTTACACCCAGTCTGTCCAAATAGACTGAATACCTGTCAGTAGTTTGAATGTTTTAGCTCCCCCACATCCAGCAGCTGGCAAACTGTTGTTTTTGTTAAATCTGACCAATTTAACGTTTCAGAAGTAGCTGTTAATTTGCCAAATGAGTGACAAAAAATTAAAACAAATCTAGTTCTGCTTGTGAGGTTAGCATGCAGTTAGTGAGAAATTAATTTGATAGGATGCGTTATAATGTTATCATGTTATCATAGTTTGTACTTTTAATTTTACACTGTGGCTGTAGTTTGAACAAAATTATGATCAACGTAACTAAGGATGCCTAAGCACAAAGCTTTTTCTCAAGAGCTGACGTTATGACTAGGGCATGGACTCAGACCAGCAGGGAATCTGAGACGTTTATTCAAAGAAACGAGCTGGTTTTATATACTGCTTCAAGACCCAAGATTTCCTTAAATGGTATTTTTCACTAAGCAACCTATCACACATTGCTATGTCAGTAACACACTTTCTTAATGTCCTTATTATGGAGGTGATCACGCGCTGTCTGCTCATCGGGCAGCTTCCGGCTGGCTCCTCTCCACAGGGCTCTTTGCCCTGTAGCATCTCCTTCCCTCAAGGTCAGGTGGAGACAAGCTTCTCTGTGCTGCCATGGCATTCTGCAGGCACATCCCACAGCCCACAGTTCAATTCCATCCTATCTCTTCCCACAAAGAGCCACCAGAATTAAAAAGAAATACTAAAACAAAAATTCACGTAGTCTAGAGCTCCACAAACTTAAACATCTCTTTTTGTCCAGTTCTAACCAGTACCGAGAAGCTTTTCACCCGGTCAGTATTCAAAACCAACCAGCTCATTTACACATAATTCCTTGGGGATTGGTCTGATAGATGTCCTTGGAGCCCACTTACTGCACTGATCTGCTTGCAAGACTGGTGGCAGCACTGGATGAAGGAAAGGCTGTGTATGTTGTCCACCTGGACTTCAGCAAAGCCTTTGATACTGTCTGCCACAGCATTCTCCTGGGAAAAGCTGGCATCCCACAGATTGGACAGATGCACAGTTCACTGGGTTAAAAACTGTCTGGATGGTCATGAGCAGAGAGTGATGGTGCATGGTGTTACATCCAGTTTTCAGCCAGTGACTAGTGAGGCCCCCCCGAGGCCTGTCCTGTTTAGTATCTATTGATGAGGGGAGTGGTTGTACATTCAGTACTTCGCAGGTGACACTGATTTGTGTGGGAATGTTGATCTGCGGGGGGGCAGGCAGGCTATACAGAAGGATCTGAACAAACTGGATTATGGGCTGAGGCCAGTTGTCTGAGGTTCAACACGGCCAAACACCAGCTTATGCCCTTGGGTCACAACAACCCCATGCCACACTACAGGCTGGGGCAGAGTGGCTGGCAAGTTGCCCAGAGGAAAAGAACTTGGGGGTGCTGGTTGGCAGCATCTGAGCATGAGCCAGCTGTGCCCAGGTGGCCAAGAAGGCCGATGGCATCCTGGCCTGTACCAGCAATAGTGTGGCCAGCAGGACCAGGGCAGGGATTGTCCCCCTGTACTCAGCGCTGGTGAGGCCACACCTTGAGTGCTGTGCCCAGTTCTGGGCCCCTCACAACATGAAGGACATCGAGGGTCTGGAGCGTGTGTAGAGACGGGCAACAGAGCTGATGAAAGGTCTGGAGCACAAGTTTTGTAAGGAGTGGCTGAGGGAGTTGGGGTGGTTTAGCCTGGAGAAAAGGAGGCTTAGGGGAGACTTTGCCTGAAGGGAGGGTGTAGCCAGGTGGGGTTGGCCTCTTCTCCCAAGCAATAAGCAACAGGACAAGAGGAAATGACCTCAAGCTGCGTAAGCGGAGGTTAAGGTTGGGCATCAGAAGGAATTTCTTCATGGAAAAGGTTGTTAACCTCGAATAGGCTGCCCAGGGAGGTGGTGAGTGCTCAAGAAACAGCTGGATGTGGCATTTAGTGCTCTGGTCTAGTTGGCAAGGTGGTGATTGGTCAAAGGTTAAATTTAATGATCCTGGAGGTCATTTGCAATTTAAATGGTTCTGATTCTGTGACTTGCCTTTTGTGTTATGGCTTAGAACATGTAGTAGTTTTCTCAGTGGTAGGAATGCAAATATCTGTCTCTATTTTCAGGAAGTGTCTTAACCACTGATCCGTAGAATAGTTCATATAAGAAGTGTGGTTTGGTGTTTTTTCCTGCTTCACAAAACTTTTCACTTGTTATTGCATTATATGTACAGCTACAAGGTAAGCAGTCTTGGGAAAAGCAAATGGAATGTAAACTGTCTCTCCATGAGCTTCCTGATGACTAGACCAGAATTTCATGGATTTTTTTGTCGTTATGTCCCTGACAATTTCCTCTGGATTACTTTATAGATGTCATCACCATGTGTGTTTTAAGAGAAAAATATCTTCCTTCCAATAATAAGTAGGTACTTGTAACTTAGAGAGTGTTTTAATCTGTGATCACAAATAGAGAGAGGCATTTAACTGTAGGTAAAAAACCTAAGCATGAAAGACTTTTTAACTTTTTTTTTGGCAAGAGTTTTCTATAATTGGCTTATTTCAGGGAGCAGCTTAAAGGAAGCAAGGAATGGCTGGGGTCAGGGAGGAAATGCATGGGAACATCTTAAACTGGCTTTACTGTCTGAAGACAAGACAATGAATCATGGAACTACACTTTAATACAGATGTTTGTATTCCTTTGAGAGAGGAGCTGGTCAAGTGCTTAAGTGGTTCTGCAGCACCTCTAAACTTTTTAGATGTGAAATTACAATTTATTGGATTGTGGAGTGCTTCACAGTCCCTATCAGAATGATGTACTCTCAGCAGTACAGAAAAATTAATTATTGTTATTTAATACGTTTGCATATAGTCCCAAACGTAAAACTGCATAACCAGCAATTAAGGTGTTAAAATATAGGTAATATAGGTAAAAATACCCCAAACAAACAAACAAACAAACAATCACTAAAAAACCCCATTTACATATAACCCAAGAGATAAGAAGTACTTTGGATACAAGTCTGTGGGTTACTTTTTTTCTTTTTTTCCCTTTTCCCTCCAAGAACTGTTTAAAAAAAAAAAAAGCATAAATTCATCACCCTGACCAAAAATTTCATATTCAGGAAAGAGATTTTGTGGGGAATTAACTCTTCTCCCTGCCACTATGTGCTTGGATCTCGTATGCATTGTTCACTTGGGACCTCTGTCAACACAGGAAAACAGGCAAGATTATCAAGTGAATTGTAAATAGTTGCTTAAAGGAGAAGGATGGGAAGATGGGGAGAATTACTTAAGGAAGATCATTTTATGCTACATACTTGCAGGTGGTAAGTGTGTGTATTCGCTGTTCTTCTTCTTGAGCAGTCCTTGCTGAGAGAGATTATATGCATCATCTTACTTCCCCTGATTTAATTTAAATTTAAACTCTTTTACTCATTTTGTCTCCATTCAAATGGCATAAGCACAATAAAAATGAGGATGCCTTTATTTGCAAAGAGTACATTTTGTTCTGCTTTTCTCTGACTTGTTTCATGTTTTCTTTCTAATGTCTTATTTTTTTTTCAGTTTTCTTTTGAACACATGCTCACCTGCTTCACTGGATCCAAAGCTACTAATAAAAACACCCCATAATATATAACAGATGCAGAAGTGAATATAAGTGGAAACAGTTGAATAAGGGGAGCAGACCTAGAGCTGTCATCGAGCTCTTCACAGTCACTAGATATTTTTTCACCTGCTCATGAAGTGCTTGCTCAAGATGTGTTGGCAGTGACTATATGTTTCATCTCTCACCATTTTTTTCCCCCTCCACCTCAGGCTTTTTCTGAGAGTTTGTGAGTATATTAAATTCATCTTTAAATCCTGCTAAATGTGCTAAACAATATAAAGTGGTTGCCATTAAAAAGACAAATTTATGTGCTGCCAATATTTTAACTAGGACCTCCTTCTAAAATTTGTCCTTGGAGACTTTCTGGAATCCTTCCAGCTTGTGCGAAACTGGTGTGGAAGGGTGTATGTCAGCTTGGTGAGGAGACCACTGGAGGGCTAGGAGATCTTTTGTTTATTTTTCTTTATAAACAAATGGCATTTCCACCTTTCTTCCCAGAATGCATTTACATTTTGGGAAGAAATGTGGAAATGCCATTTGACAAACATTTTATGCAGTACTTTGAGTCTGTGGACTAGTCATGGTAGACATACAAGACCTTTTGAAAATGACTGTGGTTCTGTGTGTAAACTTGTCAGAAGAAGAAATGGTATTTATCTTTCTTCAAAAATGTTTTTGAAAGCAATTGATAATTGCTGTTCTCTATCCACATGCAAAAGCTGTGTTTACAGAATTTTTTCTAGATATGTGAAGGAAGTTTTGGGCAAGATGGCTTTAAACAAGATGCAGAGAAGTTTTGATTTGGTTACAAAATTAAGTACTCCAGAAATCGTAATTTCATATGCATTCCTTTCCTTCCAAGAGTGTTTTCAGATTCCATTAAACAGATGAGGCTTTGTTGCCTTCTTTGTGTATACAAAAAAAAGAAAGTAGAGGCTATTGAAGCAAACTTAGAATCTAACAGCTGATATGTAATAAAGTCAGTTGCATTCTTTATTGTGAACTTTATCTCCATTTGTTGGTTGTAATAAGGTAGGTGGACAGTAAACTTAGGGAAGAAGAACCCTCTTGGTGGCCTACGAACATAATTCTGTTAGGTTAAACCAGAACTCTTAAAAAGGATTTGTCAATTTGGTTTCATTTAAATTCTGCTTACATGTCCTACAGTGCTTGGCAGTACAATGCTGGAGTGTGAAATAAGCTATAGACACATGTATCTTTTTGGAGGGCATGTGATCTGACTGTCTCTGTTGGCAGCGCAGAGAACACATCCCAAATTCCCTACCAGACCGTACAGACAGAAAAATAGTTTTGGTCTCCTTCCCTTTTTTCTCTGTCCTCTTTCTGTTATTCCATGTGAAATGAAATGCAGTGGTCCCAACAAAAAGTTATGGCATTTTTTTTCCAACTAAATTAAACAGTAGTGTGTCTGCAACTGAGTGGTGCATGTTCAAAGGAGTTCTATATTTTGTGGTGTTTATTGATTTGATCTATCTGTGTTCAGTATTACTGTTTGATTTTCTTTCTAGAACTGAGCTACAGGATCTTCTGCTTTCTATTCCACAGACCTCCTGAAACCACACATCTTTCTTTGTTATGCAGTCTAGTGTCACTTGCCTGTTTAGAGGCAGAGCAGGACAGCACTGAAAGTCAGTTTGTCAGTTTGTGTTACACTGTGCACTTCCTTTCTCCCTGCTCAATATATGCTTTTAAATATAAAGTTCAGACTAGTTTTGCTACAGAGAGACCTGTCTCTGTTTGTTCACAGATGCTTTGTATTGGGCATATGGACAAATTATAAGTGGAACTTTATTCTCTTTTGTTTGCAGCCTCTTTGGTTCTATGTGGTTGAGAGTTTTAAGTATGCACAGAAATAACCACACACTAAAACATATGGATCCAAGTGCTGACCTCAGTTACATCACTGTAAATCTGGACAGTAACTGTTATCATTCGGGTTTATGCTGGTGCTATTAAGATAAAGAAAGGGAGTGATTTATTAGTGATGAACGGAGTTTTTATAGCCATGTCAGTCTTGCACAAGTTTATAAGGTTAAGTACCAATACTCACAGGTTTAACTCTTTCTTTTATTATGTGTAAAAAGTCTATGGCAGGTCGTTCCTTGCATAGTAAGTGAATGGTATGTAAGGGTATATTAATTAAAAGTCCCGTTATTTGAGGAAATTACTTGTTGGATTTTTTTTTTCTTTTAAGTCTCAGATCTCTTGTATAATCTTTAATTGAACTAATTTATTATTTTTTATGCAATATTTTTGTCTGATATGTATCACTATTGCATGAGAATATCCTTGGCTCAAAAGAGGACCATTAGCAAGACAGTGAACATATTTGTAATTTCTTTAAGGGATACAGACACGTAAATATGTTGTGACACATTTCCTGGGCATCTCAAGAAATCTTAACCAACACTCAACAAGGGAGGGAGGCACGAGGCAAATATTTTTTAGGGATGTTGATTGCGGTTCAGAATTATCACTGCTGCTTGGTCTCGTCTTTTCATTCATAGCTCTCTATTTTTTCAAGCTGCACTGTAAAGGAAAGAGATAAATAGATAAATAAACTTCCATATGTAGAAAGAATAAAGAATAATATAAGTGAAGAAAAAACACTTGAGTCTAAAAAATTTTGTCTTGGTCAGTTTAAATATTTAATGAGCATAAAATACTGTGATCTTATGTCTTTTGAATGGTGCCTAATAGCTTAACATTGTGGGATACACTTAATTATTTTATTGATGAATGGTTTCAACATTTTAAGCATTTTAATCAAATAATGTGCAAAAATGAAACTTTTGTGAGAAAACTGCCAATAAAATAATTTTAAATAAAAGTCACAGAAAAGGCAGGAGCGACTGCTGTTATAAGGCCTGATACTGCACCACTGAAGTCTGTGCCAATAATGTCTTGTTCACTAATCACTGACTGAATAACCTGTACAATTTCTCTTTAAAAGAGCACCACAGTAATTTCATATTTAAGAGAATTGGAAGGCTCAAGCTATATTTATCAACCTCATCTGAACAAAATCATAACTTTTATGAGGAATGCTTAAAAAATAAATCCTTTAAGGAAGGTTCCTGGTTTCTGCATTCTGAAAAACTGTTTAATGTCCAAGAGTATAGCACTGAAGATATTGAGTGGATAATTTTTCCATTAATATAAGCAATGCATAGAAATTTGGAATTTTCCTGGGATACACATATGAATAAATGCAAAGTCAAGGCTTTAAAGCAGCCCAGAAATGCTTAGCTCTCTTGATGTCCACAGCTTTTCAGGGCCAGCACTACTATTACTTACCTAAAAGTGGTTATTTTCTTGACGTGCATATATAAAACTTTTATGAGCTCCCAAGAATCTGTGAGAAATTATGCAAGTATACTCTGGGGGAAAGGGGCACAAAACCCCCTAAAGGTGGATGTTTAAATAATACAGAGAAATTGTGAACTAACATCAAATCCTTATTGAACAGCGCATGGAGACGTGGTCCTTTCAAACACACTGAGCTGAGAGCTCTAAAATATTAAAGTGATTTCTGATGTCCAGCTTTAAGGCAATAAAAATAGATCTTCATATTTTTATGTATGAATACTTGGCTTATATAGTAATAATGGCCATCAGGAGGATGCTGCACATTTGCAGACCTGCCATTTTCTGTGCTGGTATGCTACACATATGTTTCTTACTTACTCATATAGTGCCAAGTCCTGTATTTGAAGTGGAAATTATTTGATGAAGATTTTTTTATGTACATTATTAAAGCATGTTATACATTGGTCAAGGCAAAGACAGAGATAGCTGACAGTACACAAAGTATATTTGGTCTTAGACCAAATGTACAGATATACATTTATGTGTATACGTTGCCTCAAAAGATTCAGCGTTTCTGTTAAGTGGTTATTTTCATGCTTGTTAACCATTTACTGAAATTTAATAAACACGTGGTTTCAGGATTTCTCCCACTTCTACCTGGATTTATTCTATCTTCACTTGAAACTCTCCCATAATCTAGTTCCACTTCACTTCCCTTTCTTGTGCCAAAAATGCCAGGCTGTTTTGGGTATTGACCTACCTTGGACAACAGTACATTTTCCAAAATGTCTCTGAGAGAATAACTTCAAGGTGTATAATATTCACATATTATTAATTGAATAATATTTATTTAAACAAATCAACCTATTACATAAAACTTTCCTATGATTTTGTTATTGTTTCTCACAACTGGATCTGCAGCTGGGGGGAGTGAGGGTTTCTGACTTGGGCCAGAATATGGTGCTGCAACTGCCCTTGTAGAAGAGCCTGAGGAGAGAGGAGGGAAGAAGACCAGGATGTGTATGGACTAATTCACATCCTTAGATAAGTAACCATTTAGAATTATTTCTTATAAAAAACATTTAAGCAGCTTTACGGTTTTTAAAAGCTTTAGTATAGTACTTGTCTGTGGAATCAGAAGTTTTACCTTTCCACTTGGTTTTAAAGCACATCAAATTCTCCATTTCGACAGACATGCAAATTTAACAGACAGGCCAACTTAATAGGCTATGCAGAAGATGATCTTACTTTTACAGGATAAAACCAGCACATTTTTGATAGAACTGAGTTTGTTGCTAATACAAACTCCAGCTTAGCCCAGCAGCTGTAAGAAATGAATGCATTGAAGTTCCCTATCCAACCAGTGACTTGTGGGTAGAGAACTACTTGGGCATTTTTTGGGTTTTGCTTTTGGATTTAAATGAGTGATTGAAATAAAAAATTGCTGGATTTTTGTGATCAGGAATTGTACTGCTCTCCAGGTATGTAGTCCTCTATGCTGTAAGGATGATTCTAACTTTAGTTTTACATTCAATTCTGCATGTAAAAGCCTTGGCAGCTTTCAGTCAGAAAATTTGTTGTTTGTCTTGTTCTGAAGTCTACCACACTGAGGTGGGAAGAATTTTATTAAGATTTTGAGGTCTCTTTGTCACCGTTCATGTAAAATACTATGTCATAGGAGCTAATTGTTATGCTACATACTTGAACTCTCTGCTTACTGACACAGAAGTTCTCTTTGCTCTTCCATTAGTAAATGTTATTTCTGGTCTGGGTAGGCCTATTAATTGACTCTCTCTTAGTTCATCATAATTAAGGAGAGTCTTATTGGTTGTTGCAATATTCATTCAAGTAAAACATCTTCCATGTCTCCCACCCCATTTTGCACAGTAATCTTCTCTGCCCCATACATGATGGGCAAAGGTTGGCTTGTTTGTGTTTTGGGGGCAAACAGGACCAAAATCGTCTCTTTTGTGGCATTCAGGACCTTAGCATTCAGTAGGCTTCTTGCTGAGGACAATAGAGGAACACTGTCTTAATAAAATGCTGTACAATCTTTATGAGCTCAGGAATGCCCATATATTTTTTATAGCTGTTTGGGAAATATAATGTGCACCACGACATCCTCATATTTGTAGTGGCCTGTGGAAGTGTGAGGAGAGGGATAAGGAAGAATATTTAGGAAGATTAACTTGAATACACAGTAGGTCCAGGTAAAAATGTGGAAGACTGGAATACGTGTTTTTTAAATATATCAAACAGCCCAAAAAAGAGGCATCAAAGCACATTTGCAGAACTTCAGACTTGATCCCAACTGTAGTTTTGCTGCAGTTATTGTTCATGCTGCAGAGTTTTGTACCCCGTGTTATGGTATTTTACTTTTTTAACTTTTACGGGTGGTTCCTCCAAGGTTAAAAATCTCAATATAAAAAATTTCACGAAAATGGAAGATTAAGCAAGTTATTATTCTTTTGCTGAGTCTATCTGTTATAACACCATTTGGAACTGATTAGTATTTATTTAACAGCCCTGAGTGAAAAATTCACACCTTGTGGTTCTTACAGCCTACAGTGGAATTTAAGTGTGATTTAACCTGTAATGGGTGATGAAATGCTTCCTTCATGTTCGCGGTGGAGCTATTCCCACTCTGACCATGAATTCTGCTCAGTGACAGCTCCTCCAAAGGTGAGAAATGTTGTACAGGTGTTACTGGGGCATTATTTGAGATACTGAGTAGGTGCTGTTTACATTATAGGCGAGAGGATGCGTTTGAAACGGGGATTTTACAAATATGGTTCTGGAAAATTGGAACATTCCATTTGGTCACTGAGCTGCATCAGTGTAATATGATTTTCTTCTCTCTGAGTTGCTCGTTTTACCTGAGTTGCACTTCGAAGTACTAATTCGGTGCAGAATCTGTCTCATCATTTTTATGTTCTATACAAAAATGAGTTAAACTGATACTTTCCTATTTAAAAAAAAAAAAAAAGTTTACCTGTCTGATAGGTAAGAGTAGTGTACTAAAAGAAAAGGAAAGGAAATTTCGTTTTGAATGGGTGTTTCATCCAGGAAAGGTAATCAATAGAGAATGGATACTTTCCACAAGATGGCAGTGTAGGTGCATTATTTTAACTTTTCTGAACTAAAATAAATTGTTCTGCAAAATCCAAGAGAGGATTAGTGGTAACTTAGCCATTTATGACTACAAAACAATTACTAAATGTTGTATTAGTGTAGTTATTCAGATCATGGGTGGTACAGAATTTCAGTAACTTCCATTACTGCTGGGTTTTAATATAATTTATTTAAAATACATGTAACTGTTTTCTTGCCCTTTGTTTTCTGGTTGGAAGCCATAATCACTCTCAGCAATAAGCATATTATATTTTGAAAATATCACTATTGGACTGATAAAGTAAAATCTTGCAAACTGGAGAGTTAATGCTACATTTTGTTTGAATTTGAGTCACCAAATGTTTGAAAACAGACTTCTGTGCACGGTTGTGTAGTCAGAATTTCTATGTGAATAGGCCTGTGGGCCTTTTCTTGGATGCCCATTTACCCGTGTGTGAATTCTTAAAGGCCTCATAATGCATTCAGTCCTCAACTTATTAACTGCTGTCTATGTTACAAGTTTAAAAGCAAGAAAGGATTATGCTCTTAAATAATAGAAACTGTGATTTGAAACTATTCCCTGCATGTTGTTTGGTTTTCATTTTTTTTCACTAAATGCGTGGACTTGGTGATATCTTGCTCTACTCAGTATCATAAAAATTTTCCACTTGTAAGTGCTCCAGCTGGCTTTTGCACACAGTGCTTGAGTGCTTTCAGTTAAGGTTAAGTGATCTTACTAGTAAAATGTAAGTTATTTAATTTTCTGGAATTTAACTGAAATAATCTCCCCCCACCTGTGTTTCCAAGTACCTGAAGAGGCAAATGGAAAAGAATAAAGGTCAAACCATGGTAAATGTTCAAATGCCAAATAGGACATTAAGAGCGTATTGAATCTCTACTGTAAAATTTCTGTTGATTTCAGTTTGTAAAATTATCATTGAAGTAGAAGTGATAAAAAGTTTCTTGGGTATTTTTTTGAGGAATGTATGGGTACCAGATGATTGCTACAGAATGCAATCTGACAGTGTAACAAACTCAATTGTATTTTAAATTCCCATTAATTTGCTTGTAAGCTGGATTGCTCCAAGTTGAGTGTAGCAATAATGAAAAGCCAGAATGTGAAGACTTAGGCTTCCTACAATTTGATTTGATTACAGCCATGGGAAAGTGGAAAAACATTGAGGGGAGCTTCAGAAATAAGGAACCATCTTTCATCACCATGTAAAGTTTAATGGTGTATATCTGTGCTGAATAGCTTGCCGTGTTGCAGCTGTGCACAAAATCTATTCTAGAGTCTTGGAGGCCTAACAAGTTTATCTTTGTCCTTTTGACCTATTTCTTATCTGGCTGGCACAGCCAAATATGTATGGGTTTCAGGGAAGTGTTGAGGCTTTTAGTGCTTTACACAGGTGTGTTACTGATTACCAGTACAGCTATTTTGTGTATTATATGTCTCTGCAAGTGTACTGAGGATGGAAAGAACAACTTGATAGTGTATGGAAGATAGAATACATTTGATTAATCCCAACAACCAGTGATTTGGTGCAAAAATGTTTATTATTTTGGTGCCCAGTAGGATTTGTGTTATGTTACCTAGGTTGTCATACAGTTTCAATATGCTTCAATTTATATCAGCTTCCAGGAATGCTGAGGAATTTGCTAGCTGACTGACAATTATACTGAAAAGTATTTGGAAATATGTTTGTCAGTGAAGTCATGGAAATTTACTGTACAGGTTAACTACTAATGTTTGTTTCATAGATTTCAGTACCTTGTTGAGGTCTCAGTCACTGCCCTGAGGAATTTACAATCAAAGATACATAGAGATAACAAAGCCGCATTGAGTTTACTTGGCGGAGAATTGTTAGCCAAACCAAACATGACACATCAAGCATGACAGATAGCATATACCTTGCATTCCATCATTAGTGAGCCAGTGAAAACAATTCAAATTTATAAATTAAATACAGGAAAAATTAAATTGGAATGAGGACTGGAGGAATAAGGTGGAAAATGAGGTGGCTTGCATTGCCCAGTGAAAGCTTTAAAAATAGTGGATTTTTATATTCAAAAGTGATATAGAAGTTGGAGACAGGATTCTTTTATTATTCACAGCAAACTCTTTGTATAGATAAGTCACCCAGAAAGGGTTGAGCTTCAGTATTGTGTATAAAAGTCAGGATGAGAGAATTAAGGTTTACTATTAGGAGATTTTCAGTTATTCCTCGGCATTTTGAATAAAGAACTGATATGAACTTTGTGTGTGAAACTGACTGCCTTCAGAATAGATTTTTTTTTCTTGAAAACAATTTGTCTCATTTAGTTTATTGGGTCAATGAGGCCCAGTCCTGGAGCTGAGTCACAAAGTGTACCAACATCTTGGCAAGTTCAGTGCCAACCTGCTTGATTCTCAGTTTTCTCTATTTCAGAACACATTACTTCATCACATCAGTGTCAGTACTTCACAGAGCATTCAAGTGCAAGTCCTGCATAGTTATGTGTGCTAAAATAGGCCATTGAATTTTAATCAGACTTAAAGCTGTCCTTTTGTATCTCATCCAACACTGATAGTGATGTGTTTTATCACTTACAAGAGAATTGCTGTACACAACTTGAATGTCTTGTCTGTAAAACCATAGTTATCTATGTAACAAAATTTTTACAGATCCATTGTCAAGGTCACCTCCATTCTTGCTCAGTTTTTCTGAACAGATTTAGACTGGCTTTGTGCAGTTAGATGGAAAAGATAAAGAATCCATAAGAAATAATTTGTTTCTTTATTTTCAAATTTGAAGATTAATAAGGTAGATAGATTGAGTAAATCCAGATTTACCTCATTCATCTTCAAATGTTCTCATTTGTTCAGATGGCAAAAGCTTCATCAGAAAAGAAGAGAGAAAAATTTGCAGGGGAAAGCTATGTGCTCTAAGGAAAGAGGCAATAATCTTTCCAGTCTCAAGAGCTTGTAAAATGAATTTTGGATTACAAAACCCTGACAACTAACTCCAGGAGCTTTGATGACATGAATTTCAAAGGGCTAAAACAAACCACTTTTAAACACTGGTAAGTAGAAGGAAGAATAGTTAAAAAAAGTAGGCACTGGCACAAAATGATAAGGAAGGCTTAGACAGCCTTTTCAAAAAGGGAACATGGTGTATGGGCTAGAGGAAAGATATGTCACTCTCTACAATTACCTGAAGGGAGGTTGTTGCCAGGTGGGGTCAGTCTCTTCTACCAGGTAACAGGAGAAAATGGCCTCAAGTGGTGCCAGGGGAGGTTTAGATTGGATATGAGGAAAAATTTCCTCACCAAAAGGGCTGTCAAGCATTGGAACAGGCAGCCCAGGGAAGTGGTTGAGTCACCATCCCCAGAGGTATTTGAAAGAGGTGTAGATGTGGTGCTCGGGGTCGTGGTTTAGTGGTGGACTTGGAAGTGCTGGGTTAAGGATAGGACTAGATGTTCTTAAAGGTCTTTTCCAGCCTAAATGATTCTATGATTATTGAGTGATCCAGAGCGTGAGAGAATGTGCATATTGTCCTTGCACAGAACAGGACATCAGACTTAATGAAGGTTATTTCTTGGAATAAAATAAAGTCTGGTTTTCACTGGGAGAAGGAAGAGGGATAATTACTAGCAATTAGGTTTGTCCTGTACAGTAGCTGTGTTTGTGAATATTAAATGTAATAATGCAGGCAAACCCTTATGTCTGGTAATCACACTCTGTGTTAGATTCAGTAGCAAATTTTTGACTTTTCATTTACTAAAGGAGATATGAGAAGCAGTGAAACGTATCTTCTTCTTTTAGAATTAAGACTAAGTTATTTCTTCACTTTGTCTTATCCTTTCCAGCTCCATGTCCAATTGAATAGAATTATGTTATTTTATTTAGTTATTTTTCACATTCCAATCACTTCAGTTAGAATAACACTTCAAAGGGGTTTGTGCTTTGCAGTCTAAGCAAGCTCAGGAGTAATTCAGATGACCTCCCCAGCTTGTGGATTGATGGACCTACGTATTTTTCTAGTTTTCCATTTCCTAGTGGCAAAATTTAGTGGGAGAAGCAGGAAATGGAAATGTCACTTGAATAAAAAAAAAATCCCAACACAAAAAATCAGCAAATCCAAGAAACTAGCTCTGCAGGAGCAGGATGTTACTTTAGAGCAGAGGAAGTAAGTAGGCATGTAATCGTTGGAGCTGGGTAGGGGTTGTGGCTGTATTATCTGTGCCACGGCTATTTCATACCTGTTGAGAGTACTGTACTTTGATGGGGTTCACAGCAGGAGATTTGTAACCTGAAGCTAAATAGTCCATAAAGGGATCATGCTACTGCATTTTTTGCTTCTGTGGTGCCTGAAATCCTAAGCAAAGCAGTGTTTAACGAGTAGGTCTAAGGAATACCACCTTTTATTTTACAGGTTTCTAGTAAAGTAGTTCTGGAGTTGTAAAGACCCATGTGTGGAGCCCTGACAATCCTGATTTGCTCTGGATTTTATTGTAAACATCTGTCACATGTGGTAGAGTAGGCTCAAGGTATCATCCTTTATTGGAGGGATTACCAGGCATGCACATATTTACAATATGTGCTTCAAAATTCTGGAGAAAACGGAATGGTGCAAATGATCTCTAGTGGTCACAGTGCATTTCCCTTAGTTTTTCTTAAAGCAAGAGCACAAATAAAGAAGCTCCTGGCTGATGATGCCCTGCCTGCAAGTGAATGATTTCCTTCTCTGTTTCCTTAGAAATTTGTAGGGCTCTTATTTTCTAATTCAATCTCAATCACTCAACAGCAATATGTTGTTGAGAACTATCAAGCATCTTGTCTGGTTGTTAATCCTTTAACAAATATATTTCATATTTCTGATTTTTTCTTTCCATTTTCCCATACATCCTGGAATCATACTGTGTTCACTAGCAATATGCTCTTTGGGATGAATCAGATGTGTTATGGCACTAGTAATATGGACTGGAGTACCTCACTGGATTCCCCATAATAATAATAATAATAATAATAATAATAGTGAGTATGAGTCAGTGCAGGAGTGGCTAAGATTAACTCAGAGTTTCGGGGAGCCAAGAGATGAATCATCCTTTGAAATAAAGAGAAGCTGCTAATAAACATTAATAGACATTTTCAGTTTTGTTTGCAGCATACCAGCACTTGCTGTAGGTACTGAGGAAACAACATGAGGAACTGAGAATGTCATACTAGCAGCACTTAGAATCAATGACTTAATGCATGTTGATTTGTCACTGCTGTAGATATTGGCACTCTCTACTGTCAAGATACAGCAATAAACTTTACTGGTTTTGCTACTGCAGCAGCTTTTTTTTCAGAGTCCTTAGTGTTGTTCTTTTGCACTTGAGATTTGCTGGGTGTTTCCTCGAATTTCTGTATGCTAAGTGCATATCAGCAACAGCTAAGCTAATTTATAGTATTTAAAGTGGCAAATGACTCAGATGACAGGAAATAAATTTTGATGTAGATTCACTGGACAGTAGAATAAATCTGTGTCTTGTTGTGACAGTCACTCTGAACTCCCTACTGCCCTGAAGCCATCTTCACAATTCAGTACTGAACTGTGCCCGACTGTTGACCACGTGCTCCCAGCTTGTGGAGAACTCGCTTGCTTCAGGTGAAAAACAGTGTGATGCTTACTTTTCTCAGCTGTCAGGCAATGTCTTTGACTTCCTTGCTAGTGTGGCCACTTGCAAGAGAGCTTTTATATTTTCTAGTCACTGCATGTGTTTGGACTGGTTTTATCTGGTCAAAGGAAAGACAAGGTCAGTCACACTTGAGAGTATTGTGATAAATTCTGATTGATATCCAATGTCATAGAGAGCTTTCTGCCCTCAGGAATTTTGTTCCTCCCTACACATTGCTCAGAGTGGGAGCTAGCCTGATGTGTAACAAACTGTCATCTCTTCCTGTTATATTTAAGGAACACACAGCTGCTGGTTTTGTTGCCTGTTCAGTGCCTCAGACCATGGTGGCCACTGCTCTTTGTCCAGCCAAAATAGTTTCATAGTGTAAGCTAACAATTTATGTTTCTTTTAGAAAGAGAAACAGGAGAGAAAACACCAATGATACTTTTACTGGCCATGCTTGTTCATGTCCTTGATTTTTTGAAAATTATTTATTAATTTTTTTTCAGTATCAGGTGTTTAAGTTGGCCAACACCTACTGCACAAAAAAAGATATGACAGGCACTTTCCTTAACAAACATACACTCCTGTCATCTGGGTGTCTGTAAAATTAACCTTTTCAATACATGCTCTTAAGCTATGGTTTTGGGATTTCTTTTAATCAAGAAGAAAAAAACCTGTAATTTTCATTGCAAATCCTCTTCTGCATTATTGATTTCTCACTGACCTTGTACCTGCTTTGAGACTACCATCCACATACAAAAATGTCCAACATTTTTCTCAGCTTTCATGTTTGTCTTTTTCAACAGAATTCTTCTGTACCAAGGTGAGAATACTCAGAAATAACTTTGCAATTTGTAATTTCTTTCAGTGCTCAAATATCTCAAATTCACCATGCGCACTGTTAAATGTTCATTAATTCCCTTCTCTCTCAAAAAAAAAAAGATTGGCTTGAAACCTTGAGATAGCTGTTTGGGTCGTGTCTGTATATGCCTGCTGTCACATGAAAAATTAATTAAAAAAATACTCTAAAGTACATACCTGCCTTTAGAATTTGATAATGCTTTACTTTCTTTAGGTGACAAATGTTGAATAGGTAGTGATTTCAGAGACTGTCTCCACCCCTCCTCTTAGATTTTTTTTCTCTTTTCATGGCTTATAACAACCCTATTTATAAATGGGTTTGAGCTGACTCTGTTTCATATTTGACCTATATAATGTTAAAATTCTTTATATGTTGTGATCACTTTTTTGTTGATGTTTGTGAGCGTAGTGCTTTTGGCTGGGATAGAGTTAATGTTCTCCACAGTAGCTTGCATGGTGCTATGTTTAGTATTTGTGACCAAAACTGTGTTGATAACACAGAACTGTTTTTATTATTGCTGAGCAGTGCTTACACAGAGTCAAGGTCCTTTCTATTTCTGTCCTAATGAACTTGAGAGTATTGTGCTGCATGTGAAGAGTTTATTGACCTATCCTTCTTACCTATTCAAAAGTGGGTACTCCTTGACTTCAATGAATAATCTGTTTGCATGGAAAATATTCACATGACAGCATATGAGTAGCTACAACATAAGATAGCACAGTGGAATTATCTGTAAGACAGATGGAATTAAGAACATATAAATGTTATTTTGTTTAAAAGAAATGTAAAACATTACTTTTGTGATCGGTGAACTACTTTTTTTTGTGCTGCAGGTTTTATGAAATCAATAGTTTTGTCCTGTCTAGCAACTCTCCAGAAAAGAGATTGTATTATTGTAATAACATGTGTAATAGTAGTGAATTTCTATACACCACAGACACAAGGAATCCTTCTACCTTAGAAGCTGAATTACTTTGTACAAGTACTTTATTTTTATTTCTCACACTATCTACTTATTATGTGTTACTTCAGTGGCATTTAAGCAGATTAACTTTCTTTACCTTTCAGATTTGAGTACACATGCATAATACTTGTACCTTTCCCAAGTAGAACTGGTGTTATATAAATCAGAAACTTCCTAAAACTGTGTGTTACTCAAGAAAACTATGCAGTTTTCCCAGGCTGAGGCATCTTTCTCCATACCTTCTTACAAAAGTTGTGTCAACTCTACTTAATTAGCATTGACGTGATATCAACTGGCAATTGTACAGGCTGTTCAGAGACCTTTGTGTTGCAATGTGGTGTTCCTATTCATTGTGGGATGACTCTGCACTACTGGCCTCCATCATAACAAATTAAACTTTAACCCATTCATGTTCTGGAAATAACGGGGTTTGCCAGGTACCACTACACTTCTGCGTAGGAGTAGAAACCTTTGTGGAAAGGTTGCAGCTTGGATAATTTAATGAGGAAAGACTGTAACCATTTTAGGATTTCTGGATAAATAGTTCTGAGACAATAATTAACAACATCTATATACACACAACACAGTTCACATTGTTGAGCCTGGAGTGAGAAATATGGGAAAGAAGAACAGTTGAGAGAAATGAGAATCCACTTTTCTTTATGCTGAAGATATATCAGATTATTATTAAGGTAGAAAAAGGATCAGAAAATTGCAAGACAATTTATTATTGAGCTCCCAGGCAGATGGAGTCTATTGTGTTTTTTCTTCTACTCTAAAGAGTAGATTAATACCTTCCAGTTAAATGTACATTTCAGAGTGGGAACATTCTTGTGGCCTTGCGAAAGTCAGCCAGACTTGAGGTGATTCATAGTAAGACTCTCCTTTGTGGGAATCCTGAATTAATCACAAAATACTTACGGAGAAAATAATGCAGATATCCAGCATCCTGTAAGACTGAACAGTGCTGTTCAAATTCTTTTTATATGGTCTATTTTCATTCATTTAGTTCTGCATAAAATGATACTGCTATGTGAAAAGGATATAAGCATTATACTCCCCCTCTTTCTGTTGCGTAATAAACCTTCACATTGCTCTTAGTTTGGAAATTTAAAGTACATTAGTCAGTTACTAATTATTTATTAAACAGAATAGTTGGCAGTGTAAGTTATTTTGGAAGTTTTCATCACTGTGCTGGTTCTCAGGGTATCTCACACTAACTGCGAGAAATTTTTGTTTACTTTTAGAGCACTTGGCGGCCTCTCTGCTGTCTCTCTTTTTTTGACACTCAGCTGTGACATGGCCTGCATCTCTGTCCCAATACTATTAGTTCAGATGCAAACAATGAGGAATTATTTAGTATAATCCACTGAGCTGGAATCCAGTACAACAGGATGAAGTCTGTAAAATAAAATTCAGATTTGAATATATGAAAGCTTCTTGAGAGTGAAATCTATGAAGAAAGGGACATTTGGTAGAAGTTGTGGAAATTCCAACATGGTAGATTTTTATAGAAAAAGCAATCTTGTCTGGAAAGTGCTGTCTATATTGAGATATGCTGGATGATCTAACCCAGCAGCATCTGTCTAGGTTTTTTTTGGAATGGCATAGAAAGATTGGATACAAAAGATATGGAGAAAATTTAACTTTGAAATCCTATATTACTGTTCTAATCATCTGATGTGATAAGACCCAGCAACAAGAGAAACATGAGCTTGTATTAAGGTGAACTGCTAAATTATAACTCTCTCCAAAGTTTCACCTAAATCCTTCTGCTAGGTTGCTTATTTCTCACTCAATACAAGAACACTTTTTCACTGAAACTTTTCCCAAACTTTTTTGAAAACTATGAATTTTTAACCACAGATTTTATTCACGTAACCTCAGATATCAGTGAATAACATTTTTGAAGTTTTGATGGAGAAAGTTACATGAGTTTGCAAAGGATGATATTATTATAAAGCTTATTTAAGCTTATTTTATGCTTAATTTTCTTTTCAGTTTTCCCAGTGGAAATACTCAACATTCATGTTGAAAAAGCTCCTTTTTCAATTTTCTTTTTCAAATCACATTTGAGATTACTTAGAAGAAGACATGACTTCTTACATGTAAACAAAGCACTAGAGCTGTGGAAAAAAAGTTAAATTGTTCTTTTGGTTGGTTTCATGTCATGCCTTAAGAGTTAGATGCGTTTTAGGAAGATCTCAATGACTTTTCCAAATTGTGTTGTCTGGTGCTGGGAAGCAGGCCAGGTTCACTTATAAAGTAGAGAGTGTGAAGGAATCTATTTTGATATTGCTCATACATTTCCATAGAAAGTTGTGTAATAATATCTGAATAAATTCTGAAATTTTTATGAAGGCCAAATACATTGCATAATTTGAACAATGTTGATATGTCCTGAGGGTGGTTGTAGAGTAGAAACTTGGTACAATTTGTTTCTGTATGCTGCCACTGGCAATCCTGCACTAGAAGTGTGTGTTTTGGCTGGGGAAAGAATGGGGTTTTATTGTTAGGCAATAAAATTGAGTAAGAGATGGGATCTTGTTCTGCGATGGAGAAATGTTGTCTTGGAGATTTTCTTTGAAAAGAGGTGGTCAAGAATACGCTAGGTGGTCAAGAATTTTCATGTAAACATCAAAGCCAAAGGACTAAAGAACAGGCTGCTGCTTTGTAGAGGTAACAACATTATTTGTATTTTTTTTATAGTTGTTTTGATGTTAGTTATCTTCTAGACATAAATCAGGTTCAGAGGGTGGGAACAGCTGTCCATGTTGATAGGGATATCTTGTTACTGCTGCCTGCTTTCTTCTGACAGTGATAGTGACTGCTATCAGAAACAGGATATGGAAGTTTGACAATTCCTGTGTACCCTCATCTATCTACTGTTTACGTAAATCGGAGGGAAATACTTTCACTCTGCATTGCTTGTAGTTTTGATGGAGAAAAGATCCAAGAAGACTAAATGAAAAGCCTGTGTGCCAGAAAAGAGCTTCATTAAACATGCAGGAGAAGCTGCATGCATTTCAGACATGTAACTTTTTTACTAATTTTTCTTTCCTCACCCTGTAGGAGGATGGAGCACAAAATACTTTTCCATTCGGGGATTTCATAAGAATTTTGATCTCTGTTTTTCTGTTTAAAAAAATCCAAACACTGTAAAATAGCTGCTGAATATTCCCACTAATGTACTCTGCCTGACTGTAGTCAGTTTTGGTGCTCAGGGTCTGCCCTGTTTATGGTGACAGAAATTGATAGATTTTCCAAGTTTATTGGATTTGTTTCAGTATAAATTTATTATCCTACATTGCATTGCATTCCACTTTTTTTTTCAATGTGGAAGTGTTTTAGGAAAAAGAACAAGATTAGAGTAACTACTATACAGAGTGTTCCCAAAAAGCCCAGCAAACAAAAGGAAGCCAAGATTGCGACAGATAAGGAATGTCATTACGAACATAGCTCAGGGCTATTCTGACTTGTGGCCATAAATGCAGGAAGCAGTTTTCCTCCTGGATCCTTTTTAAATAAAGGAACAAAATAGAAGTCTGATGATTGCAGGTATAGTGCGTGGGAGATACTGGAAGGTCATATAAATGTCTGGGCAATAGGATGAAGGTGCATGTATATGAATTCACAACTCCTAACTATTATATTTTCTTAGGATGTTACCACTAATTCACCAGCATCTGTGATGAAATTATATAACTTCTTAATAGTACTTCCTTTCTTAACAGTCAAATAATGTGGTAGGATGTCCCTGTTCTTATGCTCTGAACAGTATGTCCGCAGAATTGCTTAGAAAAACTCTTCAATTTTGTTTCCGTTATGTCAACTACAAGAACTACATGCAGAAGCTGTAGGCATTTTAATAATTAACTGAAGAGCTGTCAGGATTGATTAAAAATCTCAGACAAACACCATGTACATGAAACAAATTAACCCTGCTGAGATAATAAATGAAAAAAAAATATTTTCCAGAACACTACCTTCTTCTTTAGTACAGATTAAATAGTGTATATGTTTATCTCTACATGTACATTTTATATCTTTATGAGTGTTTTTTTCTATGATTAATGGGTAATTACCAGTTTTTATTTACAGCAAAACCAGCAGTACTCTCACTTCTTTCTTATAAGTATTTGTTATTTTTGTTTGTATATTATATGCATGCTCTTAATCTCTCTATAAATATGTTCTTTAAAAGGACTTTTTTTGGTGCTAAAATTTAGTTGTGAATTTTGCTATTGTGTTATTGACTCAACTACATTTTTCAGTTGTATTTCACAGTTAATTCTTGCAAATTAAAATTGACGTCATATTCAGCAAAAAAAAATATAGTTTATTGCTTCTCTGGCCATCTCATTTTCCAGTTGCATATTTCCTGCAGTTCACTGATTTTTCCTGATTTTTTTTTTAATTTATATTTTATCTGTAAAAATTTCCCCCTTACTCTTTATTCTGCATTTTAAATTAATTATTTCCCAAATCTTTGTTTGTACTGAACCCTGAGGTCAAACCAACTGCCTCCATTTTAGATTCAGACAAGCATCTTCCAGAACAAACAGAAGTGAAATTCTGGTGACATAAACAATTTACACATTACAGGAACTCTACCTTTAAAATTCAACCTGCAAATTGAGGTTCTTAGAATATGAAATTGCAACATTTAGAGTGAAATAGTCTTCTGTGTGGTAGATGGGAAAGAGGTTGATGTTGGTGGTAATGCAGGTTGTTTCATTTCTCAGTGTTTCCTAAAGAAAGTGTTGTTTTGCTTTCCTCCACTAATTAAGTGCTTGCTAGGTGCAAAGAGCAGCACTCATTGCATAAAAAGGACGGTTAAAGTGGTTAAAGAGCTACCCAGAAGCTTGTCACAGTGCTCCATAGCCACCAAGTGCCCATATGAATTTGTCTGTACAAAATACTCTCTCCTTTAAAGAAAATTGTAAAAGCTCATAGACTTCTTGAAGGTAGGACTTAATCTTTAATGTCTTCCTGTCTCAGGTGCTCCACTGTAAATTGTGGTCATTCATTTCTGCGCAATCAAGCATAGAAAATAAAGAGTAGGCTTCATTCATGTGAGAATAGGAACCATAGTAAAACATAACATAGCAGTGCAGAATGTGATTACAAGGCTGGGCTTTCTAAAATCTATTTAATTTTGCTTAAATTTCTCTCTGTCTGGATTCCCCAGCAAAATTATGGATAGTACAAAGAAAAATTATGAAGTAATTAGCATTCCAGAAATCATACAGTGGACTCTGGGGGAAAGCAAGCAAGCAAATTAAGTAATACATATTTCATTTCATTAGAGGTTAGAAATTGTGTTGTTCAGTATAAAAACAAAAGCTGACAGTTAACAATTTTTATCTCAAGTGAAGAAAATCCTGTAAGTTGAATCAGTTGAATTAAAAAAATTAAGCTTAGTTAATATGGGCCATTAACTTAAGAGTTCGACTCGATCATCCATCTGGGTGCCTTCCAACTCAGAGATTCTGTGGTCTGATGCACATTAGAAGGGTGGAAAGTTGGCTTCAATGGCTCTAGCTCTAGGCTGCTTTTCCTAGAAGAGGCTCAGCTACTTAACCCATATTCAGCAAAAGTTTTATTTCTGAAAAAGGGGTTCTTGGTAAGTGTCTTCTTGTTAAGAGAAATATTTTTGGTTTTGTTGTGGTATTAGTAATGTAAAGGTTTAGGGGCTGTGTCAGAACATGAGCTGAGTAAGAGACAAAACCAGAAAGCATGTGCAATATTTCTATTGTAATTTCTGGTGTTATTTGGAATTTCAATTTTATTTGTTATGACCTCCATTTTTCAGTCTGTTTTCTAGTTAGATTTGTAAGTCCCTTTGCCAATCCCAGACAGAAGCTGCTGGTTCTAACTTCTGCAAGTTCCTCTTCTTTAGTAAGGGCATTTTGAGGAAGTGGTTTAGCATCGATGTCAGTGGTTTGATAGATCCAAGGACAGAGTAAAAGGCTCCAACAAGTTCCGGGAAAAAAGAGGCACTTGAGTGTGGTGTAGCAAAAAAATAGGAGAAGGAAAGAGGTTGCCTGCTCCCGTAAAGACAAACCCTTTTTCATGTTCTAGTTCTGTCTTTGGCTGAGAAGGACTTGGTAGAAGACGAAGAGAGGACAGTCTGCCACTGCCTAAAAACCACATAGTACTTCATCAGTTTTCCCTGGTTTCCCATACACACTCAAAGAAGGTCATTTCTGCCAACCTTATAACAGGAAGTCAGGATTTATAATGAATGTAATTTTTCTGAACCAAACTTTTTTTACTCAAACTAGGGCTACTGATTTTACACTGTACTATTTCTTCTGGGAATAAATTTCACATGGAAATGTCCCAGAAAGCAGGAAATTCTCAAGGCATTTTACTTGCAATGTTTCTCTCCATCTTTTCTTTATATTTGGTTCATAGGACTTTCAAACTCTTCTGTAGCATTGGCTGGTGCAAGGTTTCTAGTGAGACATTCATATTTACTAAAAAATGGTTTCATGGTGTACTAGAAATCACAGTTCTTTTGGAAATTAATGATACATGGAATTCTGTGATTCAGAACATGCAAGTGCAGAGAAATGAAAGACTTTTTTTTTTTTAATAACAAGCTAGCAACAGACAGCTAAAAGGCAGAGAAAAAAACCTGAAGCTAAAAGAAAAAAAATTATAAATGTACAATTTCATTCCCTCAGAATTTCAGCAGCTATAAATTGGCAAATGTCATTTATGGTTTAGAAATGAAATATTTAGTTAATCCAATAGGCTTTTCTCCTCAGGCCAACTGTATGAAAGAAAAGCAGAACATGCAAGCCTGATCATGTGCTTATGAACATCTTTCTGCATGATCAGGATGTGGATTTGCTAGTCATCGTTGTGCCTCCGTGAGCCACACCAGTGCTGATGTCAGTGCTCCCTAGTGATATGAACTGGCTCAACCTTCTGAAAGTTGTCACACATATTGTGAGGTACAAAGACTGTTGGATTACTGTGGCGCTTTGCCGGCAGCTGGCTTGTTTAGAGGAACAAGTCATTGAGGAAGCTTGTAACAGGACCACATGGGATGAATATCTGGCAGTGAGGGAACAGGGGCAGTATGGGCATAGGCAGGTTCATGATTCCACTGTCTGTTCCCTTTTAACCTGTCATCCTAAATCTCAATACTATCTGTGTATTTAAGCATGTCTTCCAAAGCTGTGGCTTTTCAGTAAGCTCACTTTTGTTGCTTTTTTTTTTTACACAAGAAACAGAAGGTGGTGAACTTTTGTTGCACTTTTTCTCATGGAGACTACAGGTAATCACTTCACTACACGTAGAAGTGATTACCTGTGAGATGGGAAAAACTCCAATGCACACTTACTGAGTTATCTCAAGTATGTTCCTTATTGAAATAACTTAGGAATCACAGTGTTTGTACTACAGGTCACATGTTTATTACTACATATTGCCACAAATGATAGCAGAAACATGGTAATTCAGCCTTTTTATTGATGCCTTCTCCTGGTCTTAAAATCAAGAATCAGACACGGTTAGAAGGGAAAAAGGGATTTCACCTTGGTATTTATTTTAAGGATCCTTAGGTGCACTACGTCCAGGTGGAATGTGCTGAAATTCACACCTCAGTGCACACCCCTGATAGACCTGGTATAACATTATAGGTTTTACTAATTAGCATATCTATCAAAAATTCCCCAATGAGAGGCTCGAGTGAGCCACCCTGCCCAAGGAACCTTCCCCTGGATGGTTCTATCTTAGTTTACAGAATGTGTTCTGGAGAGGACCTTGGGGTCTGGGGCACATTGATCCCTAGCTACGAAGCTTCTAAAATGTTTAGTCTCTCAGCTTGACAAACAAGTCCAAGAATGGAGGCTAAAAAGCACTAAGAATACAGAAGTTATAAAAAGGTATAAAAGATGTATAAAAGAAAAGGTAAAGAATCATCATGGCATCATTATAAAGTTTCATTCATAGTAATGCAGTGTGACCTTCAAAAACCTGTCTGGCTACTTCAAATGTTTACAAGAGTAGGGAATGTTTGGTGTGCTGTTATATAGATGTTTTTAAATATTAATAGAAAGAAGGTTATCTTTCAACTCTTTACCCAATCAGTTTCTTTCCTTCTAAAAGACATTGTACTTTGAAGACTAATCTGTTTGCAATGTAGTATAATAAATGTATGACAACTAGTGTTCACGAGAAAACAGAAATAATATTTGAGTATCAGTTCCTAGTTAAAGAATAAAATTGCTGCACCTGCACAATAGGGTAGTCACAGCACTTAGTTTTGCAGGGTCAAAGTGAGTGTCAGCTCCAAAGACGTCATGGATTCTTGAGAAAAAAACCAATATGAGTTCAGGCCAATAATGGTAGAAATACTTTCTATGGTGATACAGGATACAGTACCTTTGAAACAGAAGTATTTTGCCCTCACCTCCCTAGCTGCAAAGGAAAATAATGTTAGTAATTGCATCTAATACTCCTAGTCTGTAACAGACTAAAAAAATTCAGTACTCTGTCTATCACTGACAATAAAATTTTCATATGATGTGGTTTTTATCTTTTGGATAAAATGAAATTTCTGGGTTTCCCCTTAATGCTAAAATAAAATTAAAAGCCTTTTCAACATGATGCTGGCATATAAAACAATATTTTCTTAGAAATTAAAGGGAAATTAGAGGTATGAGAATATATAACTAATTTAGAATTTGATGTTTTTATGTGAGCAATCCTGCCTTACTAAAGTAATCTCATTTTTACTTAATAGTCTTTTCCAGCCTTAATAATTTTGTGATTCTATAATTTGCCTTCCATTTTAAAAATCGTCTGCTTTTGTAAAGACAAAAAGTGCTGTATCTCTGTAAATTATGCAGCAGGGTCCTCTGAGTGTAAGTTTCTTCCCTAGCCCTTCAGTCCATTTTTCCAGCTTGCCTTCTAAGCTTGGAAATGTGTTTTTTTGATATGATTTGCAAACTGTGTAATTAGGACCACCAGGGGATGCATTTGCTGCATAGTCCAGATCAGCTGAACAATTCCTTCTGATACACAGCCCGAGAAATAGGGTGAGGAAGGCAGGTACAGTAAACTCCCCAGACCTCCTTCTGGGCAGAATTGATGTTGGAGGGATACACAACCATTCAGATTATTCTAGTCCACCCCAGTCTGTCATGTCTAGAGTTCCCTTAATGTAGCAGCATATCATGGCCTAGGAAGCCCTTTGATATGTTAGATACCTCCTCTCTACAACGAATTCGAGGCCAGTGTAGGATGAGCCCCTCCTTGTCTCAGACTAGGTTAGATGTGTTCTTTCTGTTCACCAAGAGTAACTCAGAAGCAATGAAAACATTGTGTGTGGTGCCCTCATGCTTCTAGCAGCACTGGTTTTTTTCTACCATAAACAGAAATTTCCCTTTAATTGGGATGTGCACATGGAAGTAGAACCTCTGCTGTTTCAGGCAGAGGCCAGCCTCACAAATGGTGTCAGGTTTCTGCGTATTTTTTGCCTTCCCTTTACACTACAGTTAGCAGTGTTATCAGTTACTCATTATGAGATAAAAGCCTGCAGCCCATTCTTCTGCGTGTAATTTCTAAACCTCTGGATCTGGTCGTGGGAAATAGAACTGTGCAGCCACGCTCAGTGATTACAAGAGAAACCAAGAAAAGGAAAAAAAGGATAAAAGTTTATTTCTTTTTAGGAAGAAAATTCCTAGCCATACACTGTCACTGTATGGTGGATCTTTATGCCATCGCTTGCCACCATTTGACATGAACTATTTGTTGACAGATTAGCACTCAGACAGGTTGTGGGGTGATATGGTGGTCTGAAAATGAGTAGTCCCAGAAGCACCATATTATAGCCCATCTAGAGGGTGTTAAAAAAGCAATGTGCAGAACCACAGAACAGGCCATGTTGGAAGGGACATTGAAAAACCATCTGGTCCAACCTTTAATAGGAAATGGAGCATAGATGAGATTATCCAAATACTCTAAAACATCATAGAGCTCTTTGTCCCAGAGGAGATGCCCCTAAGAAGGCTTTCCTGCAGCTTTCCTGGATTCTTGCCCATCTCCTTATCCTTTTTTCTCTTGACTGGTACTGACACACATTCTTCCCTCCTAAGAATTTTGACACTTCACCTCTCAGGCTGTGGACTGATCTACAGCCAGTAGGTGACAAATTTCTTTTCAAGTTCTTCTCTCTTTAGTCATCTGATTGTGTTTCACCAGAATTCAAGTGAAACTTCTCCAGTACCAGTCTGATTCTCAAGAGCAGGGGAAACACTCTGATTCTGTGTCCTCTAAGGTGATCTCAGGCTCTACAGAGTCACTTCCTTGATGGCTACTTTTACTTCACCTTCTCATCTTTGACCCTACCTCAAAGTGTAAAAAGATGAAGTTTTAAGTGTGGAAAGGTCAAATATGAAAAATAGTGTAATTTCATTTCAGCCTGGCACTAACAGAACATGAAATTAAAAACAATGCTTTACTTGATAAGGAAGAACTTATTGCATGTAGAGAGGCCGCAGTCCTCAACTATCAAATGTTCTATCTGAAACCACATCATTTAGAACAGGAAACTCAGAAAAATATGTTTCCTCCAGATCAAGTTGACGTAATGGTGTATATAAGGTAATTAATATTCTGGATTTCAAACTGGCCTAATGGAATCCTTCAAGGCAAAATGATACAAGAAAGCAAACAAAACATTTCCTTTCTTTTTCCAGAGAAAGATAAATAGGAATATCTAAGCGAGTCCTGACAAGCTTTAAAATCTGATATGAAATTTGATTGTATTATATCACCTAAACAGGATGAGAGAGTTGCTGAGAGTTGGTTGTTCCACTAAATAAACCTTATTTAGGAGCAAAAAAGTAACAGTTGGTGACCAGAAACTCTTTCAATCCAGAGCTAAAATGTGGTATATCAGACTAGGAAGTTTAAAAAGCCTAACCATTTTCTAGATGTTAGAGGAAGCAAAACAAATCATCACTCAAAGTGTCTACTGTTTGAGACATTTAGTTAGGAATGAACTCTCAGAGGCATAAAATCTGCAGGAAAATAGTAGAATGAATCTCTGAATGGTGGAGACCAATTATTTCGGTATTGCATCCAACTTTAGCTTAAAGAGCAAACAGATGTGCTTGAAGTGTATTACCCTTTCCACTGTCCTTTCCCTAATTCGATTAAGTAGATGGAGAGAAAGAGCAAGAGACAGGTGCTTTCTCTCTCCACATAGGGCTGGCTATTGATATGCAGCAGGCTGAAGTTGATGGTTCTTGTGACAAATTGATTAAATTTGCTCTTTTAGTATATCTACCAGCTTCTCCTAGAAGATACACTATCCTCATGGATTTTAAGTCTGTTCTAAACAGAAGTGTGATGTAAGGCAAGAAGTTTGTGTTTTACCAGCTTCAAGTTCTTGCCTTTTCTTTGACCGCCAAGTTAGAGGGTGGTGCAGGATGTAAAAAAATACACTGATCTCCACTGGATTTAATGAGTACAGTTTTAAAACTAATTTTATACAAATTTATCACTCTATTTATTTTTTTGATATGTGAGTAGAATTATGTATCCAACAAGAGATATGCAAACCCCTCAAAAGCTGCCAAAGAATACAAGTTATACAACCAAGCATGTCACAGGCTGACTTAGTGACTCACATCTTGGCAGCTGCCCTATAAACAAAGCTACTGAATTGGTTTGAATCTGTCTAATCATAGAACCTTTTATGCAGCTCACTTTCAAAGACATGCTGTAAAGAATTACTAGAGAGTGAAAATTTGATCAAAATGCATGAGTTACTAATTATTTGAAAAAATTAGAGTAGGCTTTAGAAATTCGATTATAATAGTTTTATTTCAGTCTCTGAGTTTTAATCAGATATGAATTCATACTAAACCTAAACCAAAGATTTGCAAATCCAAATGCATTCTCTTAGTAATTTGTATTTCTGCTTTGGGAGTCAGCCAATCACCAATGCCAGAGCTTCTAATCACCTGAAGAACTTTTTGAATATCAGGTAAATATTGAGGATCCAGTAGACATAGTTGCTTTACAGGTGATTAGAGTCCTGCTTATATATTCTAAGTGCTGGAATGCAAGGAAAAAAAGTAAAGTAAAAAATTAGAAACTAATAACTATGATTCTGCAGGTCAGATTTTTCCTCAAAGTTGTAGTATTATGGAGGTAGCCAAGTTCCAAGACAGGGTAGTCATGTTTATTATTAGCAGTTATTTGCCAGTTTATAGAAGTGTAAAATGTCTTTATACTCCAGAGCTCAATAGCAATGAGTGTTAAGCATTAATAGTTGAGGATACTTTTGCTTGATCACAAGCCCCCTTTAGAAAATCCCAATAAATACTGAAAATTTAGAATGATTACTATACTATATTGCTACGGACTTTATAGGTAGATTTGTGCTAATCTGCACCTGTGACTGTAAAATCTCATCTTTCTCTTTTAATTTCTTCTGGAATGTAGGTTTCTTGACTTTCAGAACTGAGGACACAGTCACCTCTGCCTGGAGAGGAGCGAAAAGTATTTGTAGTCAATTTGGCTAAACATTAGCATTTCATTTAGAAATTGACTAAGAATTCAGTTTATGCATATTTTCAACTACTTTTAGCAAATCTTCACAGTTTGTCACATGCTCTGGGGCAGCATTTACTGTTAGATAGTTCCTAAGTCCGTGTAAATTACCAATTTCTTCTGCATTTTCTCCAGAATTGTGCAGTTCAGAAGCTGTGATCCAATACATATGGAGATGAATTTTAATTTTCTGGGATAGGCCAAAAATGACTTTTAACTGAACGTTTGTTTGAATATCCAGAGATTAAGGGATACTGGAAGCAAAGAGCTGACAAACAAAGACAGCTAATGCAGCTCACTTTTATCCAGAAAGTGGAGAACAATGCCTTGCGGGAGGGAGGTCTTGGAGAGAGGCAGAAAATTCCATCTTCTTTCTTTGGGGGATTCTGGCATAGTTTTCACCTTCCCTGACTACAGGGGCTGTCCAAAATTCTTAGTCTTCACAGGAAGATTTGGCAAAGAAGGAAAACTCCATCAAGACCAATTTGCAGTTAATGCCTCACTACTGTAATGTTATGCCATTATTTTTTGTCTAGCGCAGAGACTTGAACACAGATTCAGCTGACTTGTAGGCTGGTTCAGGCTCACTGAAGTTGATGCCATCTTAGCATTTCCCTGAAGCTTAGCATGCAAATACTGCTTTAAATACAGATGTTTTCCCAACATGACAAATGTTTCAGTGCTGAAGTGTCATTTAATTTAAAAACAAAAGTGTTTTGTTATAAATGCAGCACCAAGACTTGAAATTTACAGAAATTAAGCACATTTAGTTTATTTAAATGATTATGATTGCTCTGCAAGCTGTTGCTAATTGAAGATGCCAAAACCAAAGTCTAATAGGGTTTTAGTCCTTATGTCTGTTAAACAGACTCCACAGATTTCTGTTGGCACCCTGAAGTATTTTAATTTATTCTACAAATGTGTTTTCAGGGCCAGGTGTTTTAAGAAACTCTCATTGGAAATGAAGTTTGAATTTTATTCCAGTGTGTAGAGTGAGTACTGAATCATTTTTGTTCCTTAAAACATTTAAATAATTTTTTTCCTTACAGTACGGTACAATTACAAATTGAGGGAAAAATAGTGGCCAGTAGGAAACTTGCTATCCACACTAATATTTATACAAGATCTTTGTTGTTCATAGGAATGAACCTTACTCCTTCAGCCAGAGTTTGCACCATGTACATGTTATAGACAAATATCTGTACTGCAAGATACAGCTATTTATCTTCAGTTCAGTTGAGTAGCACAAGCTTTGTACTTTATAGAAACATTTTGTTCTATGCGCTTTTTTCTTGGCTTTTTTTTTTTTTTTGAATACTTGACATGTTAGACACGATCACAAAGAGTAATGAGGCTACTCAGATGATATATTTGGTGATTTTTGAAGGAACACACTCCCAGAGGTCGGCCTAGTGGCCATATTTTCGATTTTGGCCACACTGTAGCATAATTGTTCTTTTTAAGCAGAACTCACTGTTTTATTCCATCCACAGTTCTGTTAAACAAATGAAATGGCAATGTATGTTCTTTTATGCCTTTTTTGAGTTTTGGCCTTATTGTTTCATTTTGCTTGCCCCTTCTGTAAGTAAAAATTAATCATGCTAGCAGCTTAAACAACAAAAGAAGGAAAACCCATATGAAAAAATGTAAATTTGCCCTGCCCCAAGGTTGGACTAAATGGTGTTAAATATCGTTTCCAACCTAAGTGATTCTATGATTCTAAAGACTCTGTCATGAAATATTTGGGAAGTGTCCCATGTATAGCATCACAAAGCTTACAGTGACTGTGATTATCTGTGATAGTATATAAAATAATAAGAAATTATAATAGATAAGAGCATAGATTTGCCTCAGCAGGTGGCATTTGAGGGATACATAATATGTCAAAGATCATACATCAGCTAATGTTTGTTTTTAAAGAGCAAATCTAATTTTAATATATTTCAGAGGCTGAGAAGAAAAATGAAACTGCAATTCAACTGGGTAAAACATTATCAATAAAACGTAATTTATACAGATTTAATGTTATTTCATGATCTTAAGACACCAAATTTGGGAGATAAACATCACTGAGAACTAATGCTTCACAACTTTTATAAAAGTTACTATCTCCAGGGACATGCATAGATAGTGAATATTGCTCTAGAAGAAAAGATTTCTATTGTATGTGTAGATTGTGAGTGTGTAGTAGGTGCATGTATGTAAAGATATATGTGTGTATATACATATATATGTATAAAATAATGCTAGCTGCATTTTCTCTAGTCTTGCATTAATATGTACCGTATATAGTAATTCTCTTAAATCAAAATAACAACAATAGTTTTGATAAGTGCCACCTAATTTGTAAGCATTGCTGATGGCAGTATATTTAAACAGATTTACAAATGCAGAGAAGGTTAAAAGCTCCATAAAGCAACACTATATGTGTTTGAAGTGAAATTGCCAGAAGGATTTTGTACCAGGAATTTGTTTCATTTTTGTAAGAACTGTTCCAGGATCAGTAGTAGAGAATTCAGTATTCTCTTCCTATCTCTGGGTCTTTCTTCAGAACTGCACTGTTTATGTGTATATGATGTTAACTGCTTGTAGTGTTAATTGCTGAAATAATCCTTCAAGGTCAAATGCTGTACAAGATTCTGAAGTGTTAGTCATTTAAACTAAGTCAGAATATCTAGATGAGCTAAAATACAACTATTTTTTCTGAAGAGTTTTACATTCCTGTATTCCAAAAATATCTTTATTTCCTCTTCACTTCTGTGGGTTTCGTTTGCAGTTGTGGGAAAGTGAACTGAAAGCTATCTATGCACCTTTTTTTTTCTGAAAGAAAGCAGAAGTGTGCTTATTCTCCTGTCCTATAGTAAAGAGTTCAAAGCTGTGTGACTGAGAGCCTGATTTCCTATTCTTCTTTCTTTCCTTTCTCAAGATTGTGGTTGCTGAGGAAACTTTCCATTGCAAAGAAAAAAAAAGCTGCTGAGATACCTTGAGCCATTTCTTTGATGTGGAGCATCAGGTGAACTAATAAACTGCCCTTAACAGTTTCTCTGAAATCAGTGAGATGAGTGATGTCTTAAGTGAATATGTTCTTGGTGGAACAGCTGAAGAAGAACAGCTGTGTTTTGGTGTAGCTGGAGTGTAGTTCACTTCTGAAATGCTTGTGTTTATGGTAGTCCAATGTAAAGATGCAGAGAAGGAGTTGGCAGGGTCAGGGTGACAAATAAGGGATTAGATAGATCTTTTGCATTCTTCTTGGATGTCACTACAGTAAGTCTCTCCTTGATGAGGCTAAATCTAGAGCCTTCAACCATTCAGATTTCCTGGACCAGATGTCAGACCTGTCACCAGATGATCATCCTGTCCTGTGTAGCCTCTTTTCTGTGTGAAAGGAGGAGGGCTAGGAACCCTCTGATGTGGAAGGGAAAGCTGAAAAAGGGCAATTCTTGTAGCAAGAAATCAATTCCACCTCTGCAGTAGTAATAATCTCTCTAAAGTTTGCCCAGCAGATGCCAGCAGTGAATTAATACAGAGCTTGTAAAAAATAAAAGGACCTGAATATTAACTGCTTCAAATGCTTCTCTGCTGAATGATTGCTTGAAATAGTTCAATTCTTTTCATTAAGATTTATTGTTACTGTGAAGATCCTGATTTTATCCTCTGAATCCCTGAGAGAATAGTGTGTTAGACTGTCTCTATATAAATCAGAAAACATTCAGATTTAAATTTGGGCCACAGTGGATAGCAAAGGCCTTTCACTTAAACAGTGGGGTTAAGTTACTTAAAGATGTTCCAGGTTTAGCCTCTTTGCACCTTATTTTTACCTGATCTCTTCCTGTTTACTGTCTCCATCAGAGTAGGAGCATAACTCTTCTTGTTTACTGTCCCTTTCTGTTTTAATTTTAAATTTGACCTGACATTAAGCTGTTCCTTTCTGTACTGGAGGGGAAAAAAAAAAAATCTAAGTCATATGGTATTATCCTTCACTTTCATTGCACCATCTGGATTCCTGGAGCTGGAGCTGAAAACTGTCAACATCTCTTGACGCAAAGCAAATAGACTTAGCTAAAAGGGAAGTTCAGGCTGGAGAATCATCCTGTAGAAAGTTTAGAGCAGTTCAACACTGGAGGAAGGAAATCATCTGTCAGAAGAGCCCCATCCTGCCCAAAAGCCATAGCATTAGATATCTAATGCTGTTCCTTTAAAGATTAGTCTCATATTCATGGTTTCACTGGAAATATGATTTTGGTTTTATTGAAGTTTATTTTTGGTTTACTGTTTGCAAAGCTTATGTTCCAAAGAAGAGGAAAAGGTTTAGTCTCTCGTATCTGGACTTCCTTAATTTAAGGAAACTTCAAGAAGGATTTGTTACTCCATGGTTCACCCCGTCAGTAACAAAATTGATACACATATGATTTTATGGCACTCAGAATACAGGTTAATTCCAGGTCATTCTGAGCTCTACAGAATGCAATGAATTATCCACATAATTATGTGGATTATGTACCTCGTAAGTGCCTTGAATCAAAGCATTAAAGAATACAAATAAACTAACACTGTCATGCAAAAAAGCATTTGAAATGCCTTATGATTTGGGCTTTTGTGTAGGATCATAAGCACTGAGAAAAATGGAGTTCATTAGTAATATTTATTTAGTAATATTTATTCTTTAACCCTAAGAAAAATCCTATTTGAAACTCTAAGGACCCTCTGAAAAGTAAACTTGTGTCATGTGGGATTGAGTGTTCATTCCAAATAATGATCATTATATGATTCTAGAATATTACCTGTTATTTTTGTGGTCTTGGCAATTAGTGTATCTCATTTAAAATATTTATTTTTCCTTTTGGCTGAGTTTCCCTACAGCACTGGAACAGTTGTCTTTAAAATGATGGTCTCTCAGGCAAAATAAATTAAGTCTTGGAAATATGTCAAGATTTTTAACTGAAGATGAAGTTTCAAAACAGTCTTTGTGCAAAAAATGAATCTTACTTTCCCGCTTCAACTCGTCTTTCTAACCTACTGCTTCTCTGGTGCTTCTCTCTGTGAATCAAACATATGCTCTCTTTCTTTCTTTCTGACTGGAAGACTTCCAAAGTCTGGGGGGAAGTCTTACAGGAAACTCTTCCAAAACATATGTAGGACTTGTTCTTCCTGTGCAGATAAAATCCTCAGATGTGTTTAAATTCAGACTATCTGAAACTGGAAAGCTGTAATATTTGGTTTGGGGCACTTTTTAATTAAAAGGTATAATTTTGATGGATATTTTTCACATTATGATTTGCATCAAGGATTTTGCTTCACTGTACATATTTCTTTCAGTAAGTTCCAGATGTGCTAATCATTTGAGATTTATCTTAGTTTAACTGTTTCTTTGATTCTGAGGCTTCCTTATCAGATTATCAGATGGAAATCAGTGCAATATATGCCTTTCATGAAGTTTTCTGTATGGCTTTGATTTGAAAACATCTGTCTTTTGAGTTAAAAAATTAATCCGGATGAAAAGACCTATACATATAAGATATGATTTAAATCCTTTCCCAGATACAGGCTTAGATTTTTGAGGTGTCCTGAACTCTAATTGCATGTTTTATGAATCTGATTTTTTCTTGTGTGACTACTGATATACCACATAAATGGAATCTTAGAATAATGCCAATTCATAGAATTATAATTTTATAGAAGTGGAATATTGCAAATTAATTGAGCAATGACTAAAATGATTAGCTGTAATTAACTTTATATTTCTTTCTTGTTTTCCTCCTTCAGGGAGCATACATTGGACTCCTGGTCTTTTATTACTAACATTATTAAATGATATATTCTTTCACTGATTCCCTGGGAAAGTCAACCCAGCCTGTTTAGCGGACATTTCTTTTGGGGTATCAAGGAGGAGAGATGAGCAAAAACAACCAAACCAGCAATGTATCATCAGCAATATTCCAATCATTCTTTGAAGTGTGTTACTAAGAGAAGCTGCTAAATTACTGTCTTAGTGTGGTGTTTGGTGGTTTCATGTTTTGCATGTTCTTTCATCATTATTAAACCTTCCCTCATTTCTAGGCTATGTTGAAATCCTGCTTAACAAGAAGACACTCAGAGGTAGGTGATTATCAGCATTAGGACCTAACTAACACATGCAGACTTCAAGTTTACATCACATCTTTTACACTATTCTGCCATGTATTGGGAGATGCCCTGATCTTAATGAGACAAACATAGAAACTCATACTATCACATCAGATAGTAGTTTTTAATCCAGAGGGGTATACAGATGCTGTCAGGGATGCTAAAGGTGTGGCTAGCATCCTGTGTGCATTCAAAATGGGCTTCAAAAACACTGTTTAATAATAATTAATTAGTATAATTAATTATAATTATTAATAATTAATATTATATTATTATAATTATATAATTAATAATAATAACCTAACAAAAAATGGAGGCATTGGGAGAATGATGAGCAATTCAAAGTATGGGTTTCTGTTTATTTTCTTCTCCCCACAGACTTATTACTCCCTGACTTCCACAGAAGGTGAGTACTAATGTTTCCACTCTTTCAGTTACAATGCTAAAAAAAAAAAATCAGTGAAATTAAAGTCAGTACTCCTAAGAAGGGTAAATATTAACTTCCCAGCTTTCCCAGGAGCTATTAAATCTTCTTATGCTATGAGCCTAATTGAATTACCATGCAAAAAATTATTTTTGTTAGGCATGTGACCCATGAAGTATGAAGTTTTTTGCATAAATGTAGCTGAGGATTGACCTGGATTCAGAAGGTCCAGTAGTGCTCAGGAGGTAGGAAGCTCAAATTTTATTTTCATTGCCACTATATGACATGCTACATCTGAGAATATGTACTATGAAAGCAAAAGGCACATGTATAAAACATGATAAAAACCAGATTATTCAGGATTGAATTGACATTTTACTCAATGAAGGCAAGAAATTAAAGGTTTAGAAAATAAGATTTAATGAGCAAGCAAACATTTCAATCAATGCCAAAATATTCATCCTTGTATATACAAAGTGAGAAAATTCACATATATATATTTATTTATAAAAGAAAACAAAAATATGTCTGAACTATTTTATAAATATCTAAAATCCAAGAAGTCAAAAATCTGTACTTTCTTAAATGATATACAACATATTAAGTTGCACATCTATGTGAGGAATGTGAATCTTTTCTGTTCTATTTAACATTTCATAAGAAAAATTAAATTCTTAACTCCTTATGGCTGCATTTGTGATCTCAATTCCTGAACTGAATTCCTGATCTGAAGAATTCAAGATGTAAATAAGTAGGCATGACAGTGAAAAGAATTATAACAAAGTAAGTCAGATCTGCTAAAATATGCTTCGAGTAGGTAGATCAGAACTACCAGAATGAAAAAAAAGTGGCCCCTACTCCTAAATAATAATTAAAAAAGGATTCAGAACAGTGTGTTTATTCTACTAAATAAATACTGTTATTAGTGCTTATAGAATCAGAATAGTGTGGTAACATCTTCCCACAACAGATTTTCTCACCTCTCTCTTTGTTATTAGGATGCAAATGTTTGAACACTGTCACTGATCTAGAAAAAGCACTAACCTTTTTTCCCCCAAAATTACTCTTTTCAAAAAGTTTTGTATTTAAGAAAAGCCAAAAGTAATTAGCACAAAACAATTATTTATCTCTTTGATGATTTAAAAGGTGTTTGGCCATATTGCTGAAAATGAATTCCTTGGGATACTGTGATCTTCATAACTTCTCCATTTAGAGTATCATCTTCAATTATTGTTATCAATCCCTCAGCAATTATTGATGGGCTGAAAAAAATAGTTATTTCAGAGTCATGATTAGGAACAAGTAAAAAGGACAAGAAACTCAATGTAAATCTATATATCTGAAAATTTAAAAAATTGGCATTTGAGCAAATTTATTTTGAGGAAAGCAGAGGTGGTATGAGTGTTTCAGGAGAGAGATTTTTTCTCCTCAGTCAGGACATACATCTAAAGTGGCTCCTTTACAAATCATCATTTGTTTACTCTAGTTTCTGATAAATGCCTGTAGACATCCAGCTGCCACTGGGCTTCCTATCAAAGTTTTCTCTGGCAGGGAAATGGGCAGAAGTAATCCTTACACAATCCTCTGCAGCTCTTTACTGTTGAGTTATCCTGTTTCTGTAGCAGAGCTGATATACAAATTAGCATAAAGGATAATTTCACATGCAGTTTGCCGTGGTCAATAGGTGCAAAATATTTTACATAAAGAAAAGTATGGGTGAAACAACACAGACATACAATTTCCTTTGTGCAGAAGTATCTTAGAAGCTAATTGTTAGAAACTAAGAAAATGTTAAAAAATATCACTTTATGCTTGTCATGTTCTCACAGTCTGTCCAAGCCGTCTGCTTTTGGCCTTTTTTGGCGATCCTGTAATGGACCAGGGGCCAGGTAACTCTTTGATCTGATCCGTGGTGGTTGCTATTGTGCTCTTAATCCAGTTTTGTAAGTTCTTGGCCTGATATCTATCTTGGTTCACTTGAAAATTTTGTGAAAATTCAGTGCTAATTATATACTCTGTATCTCAGAACAAGTTTGATTAAATAAATCCATGGGGGAACACCAAGGTCTATTTAAAACTAAAATCACTATATTTAACCTGCAAATTTGATTTGGACTTTGCTGGGAAATGGGACTGCATAAAGGGATATATCACTGTACAGATGGGCAGATGGTGCTCTTAAAATAGCCTTAGATAGCTGCCATTTTTCCTTTGTATACAGGATAACACATTTGGCAGTCTTTTATCTGAGGCAGCATTTCCCTTTTATTTTAATTTTGCTGAAAGTGTGCCTTTGTTCTCCATCAACAAAGTGCAAAACCCCCACTGTGTCTAACTTGACTTACTCCATCACGCCATAGAACTGCATCATATTTTTTATCTCATCCTTGTATGAATAGTATTGTCCCATATTCTCTTCTTTATCTATTGACTGAAGAATTGGTGTGTTGACAAATCCTGGACAAATTGTGTTGAGTCTCACACCGTAGTTATCCATATTAGCAGCTAACTAGAAAAGAGAAAGGATTATGCATTTTTCATCAACATTTTAAGACAGTATTTTGTCAGCAAGTTTTCAAAGAATGAGATTTACCACAAAGTACTTTTCAGACTTGCTTAGTAAGGAGATTTTGTTACTTCTGATTGTTTTAATAACTAAGTTTGAAGCACGTTTTCTCTAGTAATCATACTAGATTACTAGAAAAAAACCCACAATTCTTTTGTTAGGAGAACAATTCTACAAGAAATCAAAACTCTTTCCAAGCAACTGCTTCTTTCTAATACTTTTTGTTCTTAGTGCTCTTAGCATGTTGTTAACTGTATTCTAGAGTGATGATATAACTCTTCTAACCAAAAACAAGAAAAAATTCTCCCAAATGTATGCTTCCAATCTTACAGGAGATTTTTTTAATTAAGAGAAAACTCTGAAATAAATAAAATTATCTTTAAGATTCTGTATTTAACTTCCTCACATCAACAGAAATAAAATATGTTCTCTATCCCTACAACTGTAATGCTAAACCTTTCTAGTTGCTCTGTTGTCCCTGCCAAGGTATGAATCTATCACTGAGCTTCTCCACTGGAAAGTCCCCATGAACTGATTTTTTTTCAGGAAGCAGCTCAGGAACATGATGAAAGAAAGAAGCACAAGTTGTTTTGGGAGAGGTAGGACTCCTTGTTTGTGGTCCTACCAAAGTGTGTGTGTAGCAAGGAAGTCTGATCAACATCCAGGTATGTGTCAAATGCTGAATGAACTTCCTTAGCAATAGCACAGAACTGATGAACTATACATGATATATCCAAGAATAACCATAAGTGTTAAACACTGTGTTCTATTTATTTTGACACTTAACAGGGCTCCTTTCAGGTATTATATAAGTCACATCATTTTCATGGTGTGGTAGCCTGCCCTTTTGATCTGGGGGAGACAAGAAACTGAAGTCCTAGATGTAAGGTGTCAGACCTGCCCAACATCAGGCTGTGCTGCCTTTTCTGGTAAATACTGTAGTTCACTATGTTTATTATTCTTTTTTCCTGGGCATTCTTGTGTTCCTTAAAGACGGCATTTCCTCTAATCTACTTTTGCTCTTAGATGGTGATATTTATATTTATAATAAGAAAACAAAAATGTAAAACCAGGTGTCATGTTCTTGATGCGTTTAATATGGTACATGCAACACTTATCCATAGTATTCTCTTTATGTTAATCTGAAAAAGGACTTACTTGTTTGGGGATGGGGGCATAAAATGTGCATAGAGTGTTCAAAGTATAATTTCAGGTGATTAATTCTGGAAATCAGTTTGGAAATCTTATGTGAATAGACTGTCTTTAAGATGAATCTGTTAAAGTGTAATCATATTTCTCCCTCTAAATTATTACTGTGCTTGTTCAATTTACTAGCAAGATTTGGAGTCAGAGACTGAGACTTATAATACGATCATCTTACATGCCCCATCCTGAATGTGTCATTTTGCATTTTCAGCATATTAGGAGTCGGTAAGAATAAATAATGATGTGTCCAAGTCACTTTTGTACACCTCAGTGCCTATTTATCATTAAAAAGTCATCAACCTGACTTAGAAATAAGGAAAGCAAAATGTTAAATGACTGGGACAGGGTTCTGAAAAAATATTTTTAAAACTTGGATTAGAATTTGGCTTTGGACTCCTCCCACTGTCCTTAGATTACTTTGCAACATCTTTCTTCCGTGCTCCCCAAACCTCAAATCGGTCATAAACACACAGATGCCGTACTTATTCTATCTTTGGATTCCCTTTGTGAAAGGAGGGAACCTCCACTGCTTCACACACTTTGTTTTCTTTCAGAAAATTTGTTTCAGCTGTGTGGCTGTAGAGAAGGAGCATGAAAAGCTTAAGCATGTTCCCAAGGAGCTGCTGACACCCTTTTGGAAAATGCATACTTACTGCTATGGACCGTGTGAATCCAATTACACCATGCTTTGTAGCACAGTACACAGGCTGGAATGCAGCAGGCATGAGTCCTTTAAAATAAAAAGTTAGCTGAATGAAGATGTCAAATATTCCTAATTTATGATCACCTTAAACACACATATAGGTCTATAGTGTAAAAAAATTTCTGACAGAGGTGCAACAAAATGGATTAGTAAAAGTTTGTAAATTATATTTTGTAATCTGGGATAGGCTAGGAAAAAAAATTAGATGGATAAAAATGTGCAGGCAAAAGAAGAGTAATAAAAAAGCATAACTTTTAAAAGGAAAAATTGTATCTATGAAGTATGACTTAAAAGAGAGGACACAATCTGGAAGAAAACACTCAAGAATGAGACTTTTGAGGCATCTTCTAGGAATCAGTAAAGTATTTAAAGTATATTGAGGAGCAAAGTATTTTAGATAGGCTTTGATTTCTGACGTGTGAACTGGACACCTGCAATCATTTACAGTGTGTTCAGGGGGGAAGTGTGGGAATAGGAGAAGCAAAATAAAAATTTTCTGCTAACACTGTAAACCTTTATGGTCTGAGTGGGAGAGCACAAGATTGTTATTTTTAGCAGAGAAAGAAGAGAGAACAGAGGTTTTGGAAGAAAACTAAGAACTTAATTCTGGTAAGACTGAGTTGATGGCAAAAAGCTAGTCAAGAGTAAGTGACAGACCATGAATGCATATTCATTTCTACCAATTATGCCAAAAATTTCTACTATAAAATGAAAGCTGAACTGGACCACATGGATGCTGTAATTCCACCTGAAAATAAAGCCCTTATGAATAGCAAACTTCAGCCTGTCCAAAAGTTAGAGGATAAAATGTTTTCCTGGATGTGCTAGTGTAAAACTCTATAGTAAATTTAATGCCTTAATGTTTGGTTCTAATGGAACTCATCCCAATAAACAACTCACATATATTTTTTTCATTTTTCATACTTCAAATCTTAAAGTGATACGTTCAAGAAGGGGTGTGATTTGTCTCATTGGAGATGAAAAATTCACTACCTAGCTCTAAGTATGGATTTGCCAGAAAAATTATATATGCCAGACTTACATGGGCTCTTTGCTCTGGAATCTATTTTGTCTGAGGGAAAAACTTTTCCAAGACAGCACAAAGCTCTAATTACCAACCTGACAGCTTCAAGGTTTTATCTTGGTTTAAATGCTACCTTGGTGATCCTGTGAAAGAGCACTGCTCAATACTGGGAAATGAAGAGCTTAACCTATTTTCTGGTTGTTCTTTTAAAATTGTATTTATTTGCTTAGCTTGGATTAATGTGTTACGCTTCTGCTTAGGAGCTCACTTTATGAAATGGCTTTTGTACCGTCTCCTGTGAGTTGTGATCACAACACGGGCTTAATATTCCTCTGTTTGTTGACTTTTGATGATCATCATTCTTCAAATTATTGGAAACATTGGAATATTGGCACATTAGAAATAATACATTACTATTTTTAAAAAAACGCTTGTACTCTTACATGATTTAAATAAAGGAAATTCTATTCAGGCTGAAGCTAACAGAAATAAAACAGACAACATCTACTGGGAAACACAGAGGAAGAATTTAGAGGTAATTTTATTTTTACTTTTTAACCATAGTAAGAAAAATTACATTCTGCTTGAGAGGGAAGAGAAACAAAGTCAAGAAGTAAACAAAGGAAGGGCACAGCTCACAGTAATGAAGTAGAATAAGGTTCAAAGACTTACTTAAATGCCAAAGACAGCAGGAATAACTAGGCAGGAAGAGAGGAACAAATAGCTTTTTTTTTTTTTTTAAACCAGTTCTTTCCTAATTGAAATTATTATTTTTGCTGAAGTGGAGAACCAAGAAAAAGTCATCTCACTTTCAGACAAAGCATCTAAGACTAGTCCTAGCATCCCTCCCACAACACAGTAACAGCCCTGTCTCACTTTTGTTCCTGAGTTCAGTGCTCAGAACCACTGTGTGGGCTTTCCAGCTCTGAGCCACTTCCCTGCCCTGGGAAGAGCTGGACCTGTTAGTGGTGTGTCCCAAGGACTCTCCTAGCAAGTATTTTATGATGAACCACTGTGTCATATTGAGTCTGCTCTGCCTGCATATTTATTCAACCAGTGAGCAGAGATGAGTTCATAACATATTAGTTAGGGCATTCATTTGTTAGAAAATCTGGATTCTGTTTGTTGCTGCCATGAATATTTAATTATCTTATGTAAAGAAGAACGGCAGTGAAACAGATTAGACAACATCATGCACAAAATAACGGGGGAAAGAGGAGGAGGGTGTTCAAATGGATGGTGATGGGTCAGTGTACTTCTGGAAAGTGATACATTTGGGTTTTAATCTTAGAAGCGGGGGCAGCTATGGCTAGAGTTTTCTCTCTATGGATGTTGCTGCATGGTGAATTGCAAATGACTTTGTGATGACTCAAGATGCTCTTTGGTTTACCAAAACCAGTTCAAGCACACCAACAATAATCCTGTGCTCCAGTGTTAACTGCTCTGGTTTATTTTTCTCAGTTCCTGGCAGGCTGAGAGAGATGGCTCTTGCCCTTATTCTCTACTCTCCTTGTTAGAGTGTCAGGATTACTCTACCATTGCAGATGTGGTGTCAGGCATCTCACTACAACTCCTTGTTTATCATGGTCAATAGTTTCAATAACCACATCTTGAGAAATTAGTACTAGATGTGGAGAATTCCATCAACAAGTTTGGATGGTATCAGTAAGCTTTGCTGAAACCAGTATTTCCTTTCATTCCACTTTGATGGAACAAAGAACTTTGAGGAAAACAGAAGTAAGCATTTTTCCCCAGTTATGCTCTCTGAACATGTTGCCCTCAAAGATTTGAGTAAATCCCTTTCTTTGAATAAGATTTATTAGCCATTTTAGTTTTAAGTTGGACTTTGGCCTGATTTTCTCTCTGCATACTCCCATGATATCATTGTAGTCTTCCTGAGTGCCAAAACAAAGGTGAAAGAGAAATCCTAGCAAAAATTCTAAGTTGTGCCATTTCTATGATTTTTTTTTTACAGTGAACTGAAGTCTGAAGGGAATAGCTTCTAAATTTTTTTACCTCATTCTGGCAGATTCTGCTCAGCACTTTTCTTTTCACAAAGGGGAGGGACCAGAAGCTCTGTCATGATGCTGAAGGCCCCAGTTGTACAGCCATTGACACTTCTGCTCCCCCGTGTCACTGTGATAGAGTGCTTGCTCAGTGATGAAAGCATATGCCTAGTTTTGTTCTTCTAATACATATAGGAACTGATCCTAAAAAAGCTTGTTTGCTGTGACCAGGTACTTTAAGTATTTCTTGTGGCCAAAGCTTTCAATAAAGGGAAGACAGACCAGCTGCTTGCAGAATCTGAGTGCTTGAAGTTGAGTGCAATCAAACCACTGATATGGCTGTAGAGCAGAAAGGTTTCCAGATCCACTGCATATTGAATAGCCTCTCAAAAAAGTAGCATGATACTATGCTAAAAAATTCTAATATTTTTTAAGCCCTTTGTGAATACTTTGACTTTTTTTTGTCTGCTAGAATACAGACAGATACAAATTCAGTTTCACAGAATACCTTCTTAAAAATACAAAAGCTGTCAAAACAAGTGTATGCCTATACTTGAATTGCTTTTGCCCTTTATTTGCAAAAAGTGTACATGTATCAGCCACCGCAAGGTAAAAGACTGTGTTAAATTTAATGATTTAAACAGCCTCTTGAGTTAAATTTAGTTTTGTATGCTTTCTCTGTTGCCTGTAACTATTCCATTAAATGCAATTAAAGGTACCATGTATAGCTTTCTACAGAAGAAATTTTAGAACATTTTGTTCCTTGAATTTGAAATTAAGTCTATTCCAATGCAAAAACCTGCAGTCATTGGAATTCTTTTTTATGGAACCAAGTTCAAAGTAAAACACATTTCTCATTATCTCAGTTTAGCGGAATTACTTCTTGGTATGAATGTACAAATCCAATAAAATTGCATTTTATTGCTTTGACACATAGTTGAGTGCTTGCTGCATGTGCTCACATATTTCTCTCCCTCTCTTAGTCCTGTCGTGTGGAGAGACTAAAGAAAGGAAGACTCAGTACTGGATAGACAGGGTGGATGCTTTGGCTTTAATCCAGCTCAATGAACACTTTTAAGCATCCGCTTCATAGAAATCATTTAAGTAGTTCTGTTGGTGTTTGGAAATATAAAACTGTAAGGCTTGATTCTGTCCCTAGTCCAAATCATTGGCAAAATTCCCATGGTGATGTTCTGGTAGCTCATTAATGTGCAAAGGAAATATTATTGAATGTTATGTAAGCACTACATACAGCTCTTCTTGTTGCTCAGAAAGATTTGCTGTCTGTATCTTACAGAGAACTTGGACAGTGAGGGGGATCACTCAGAAGTTTAATGATCAACAGAAGCTAGCTCTAAGAAAACACTTGAAGGCGGTGTTAAGCAAGCCAATGGAATTTTGCCTTTCATATATGGAAAATACTGCAGGACTTAGACCTTCAGACTGGAAAGGAGAATTACAGTCACAAAGAGCAGTAAATAAATAAGCAATAAAAAATTAGTATTTGTTAGCTTTCAAAGTGTGTTTTTCCTTATGACCTTGGAAATAATTGCTAAATACAAGCCATGTAAAACCAAACAAAGCAAAGAAACTTTGTTTTGACAGATATCCTCAATCACCATGGCCCAATGTTAATATTAAAAGCTTAAGTAAATAAATTCAAACTTAAATAAAATAATTAAAACAGCACTTACAAGCTCTTAACAAACTGAACAGCCAAGCTGTTAGGTCTTAAAAACAAAATCATTTTGTGTTTTTTTGACACTAGTTAGAAAAGGCATCAAACTACTTGCTACCTCTACCCTTTCTAAGCACTGCATGGGCACCAGTGTTTCTGTGAAAATGTTTAATCTTTTACTTATGTTGATGAACTCTTGCACTGCAGCAGCAGTTTCCTTCAAGTTAATTTGGACCCAATACAATGTCCATTTCAGCCTATAGGGATAAACTTACTGGTGTCAGTAGGCAATGCGTTAGGCAGTACGACAAATTCTGACTTAAAGGTACTTGGAGTCTTTTGATAAAGAACCTCTCACCCGTTTGACAGATGTGCAGGTATTAAGTCACATCCTCAAGATCCATATGCATTATGTCAATAGGATGAACTGCACTTTTTATCACAAAAGCTAAGGTTTATATGAGAACTTAAAAATACACAGAACATCCACATCTATGCACAAACAGTTAACTATAACCAGTGCTGTCTTAACTGGCTTTTCATTGTTAAAACACAGGAATATCCTGGAATGAAATTACTATAATTTGGTAATCTGCAGAGATACAAAAAAAGCCCTCTGACAATCTGAGTGTAAGGTAGCATATGTATTATTTTTCACAGATAGTCTGACAGTAGAGAGAACAACCTCTCCAAACAAAAAATAGAGAATGCGAGTACTTCCCCACAAAATATTTGAGGAAGGTTGCCAGGTGACTTCATTCTCCAGTTTCCCCTTCACCTGGGCTTTTTTGCTGTGAGCCCAGTCACTGCAACATTGAGTATATCTACAGGAAATGGTGTAGAATTCTGCCTCAGACTGGGCAGCATTACCCCCAACAGACTTAGAATCCATAGAATTCTATTTTTATACCAATAAATTGAAATACAGTTATAGCACAGATAAGTAGTGAGCAAAGAAAACACTTAAGCTTGGTGAAATATGAGTGTTAATTTTATGACTTCTCAAGTACAGGTAGATCACACCTGAAAGGACTTGGAACACAGAGTGGGTGTGTGACAATCTTTGTTAATAAAATAGTTATACTCTAGTCATAGATATTCCTACATTTGTGTTCCTCTGGAGTTGAATGGAGGAATTGATGTCAGGCTCAAGATTTTAAATACAAGACTGACACATAAGGAAAATTACTGGTTTTTCCTATCAAATTTTGTTTAAAAAAGGAAGTGAAATTTGTGCTTGTTTGATATTCCTTCTGTTGCTAAGATGAAAACCAGTTCAAGATAGTTCTAAACTGGGAAGGGACGCAAAAAGAAGAAAAAGTAAGACTGATCAGTATGATTCATTTACTTAAGAAGAAAACCCACCAGAAATTGTTTATGCAGAGAATTTTCTCACCTGCCAAGGATGACATATTAATGATTACTCCTCCATCACCTCCATTTCCTTTTCTCATGTATTCTAGGCCAAGGTAAGTTCCTCTGATCACAGACGTCTAGTATAGAGAAGAAGATTATTGAAGATACTCAAAGATTATTTGAAACTATTAAAAATATTTTACTGAATTATTGGTGGTATTCAAAGTATCTATTGTGCTTCTAAAAACTGAAACTTGCTTTTATTGTGGTGCTTAGAACCTGTATTGCTTTACCAGTGATCTTATTTACACTTTGAAGATTTTAAACACAGAGACACTCCACAGTATTGCAACTCAATAACTTCAGAAGCACAACTGCAATAGGTAGAAATAATAGCAGTTTACTTATTTCTCTTAAAAATGCATAAATAAACAAACAAATATTGAAATGCGAAATAAAAGCTGTGAAGGGAATGAAATAAAAAGTAAATAATATACAGATGGAACACATACTTTATCTAAAAATATAAGTGGCAGATGAACTGATCTAAATCCCATCATTTTTACTGAGCCACCCTGTTCTATATGATAAAAAATATACTGACTGTATCTGAAGATAAAATTAACACTTAAAAGTGCATTGGCTCAAGTCAAAAGAAATTCACACCTTTTAGGATTAAGTACCATGATATATTTCTGGTTCTGGTGTATTATTTTCTGACTAAAGTTACAGGAGTTTTACCACTCCTTTTAAATAAAGTTAGACCACACAGGCAAATACAGAGAAGGTAAAAAAAGGCATTCTAAGAGATGTGAGATGTTGTTAGCATAATATTAGCTGCGATTTTTACAAATATTTTTCTTTTTTTTTTTTAAAGAAAGAACTTTGAGGAAAAAAATTTTCTGAGACCTGTATCATCTTGATTCCTTAAAATCTGTTTTTGGACCCTACTGCAGTCAGAAATTCTGCAGAGATTCCTCTCACTGAACTTCAGACTTTTAAACTGGGATATCCAAAGACACGCCTAGCCTGGGGCTACCAGCCTCCGGGGTGAATCATGAGAGAGAGTTTCTCCCAGAAAGGCACTTTACCTGAGAGGAAAACAAACAGTAAGAAAAAGGCAGCACACAAAGCTCCTTGTGGAAGACAATAACTTTAGGGAAATGTTCCAGTATTACTGCATTAGTGATGAGTTTCATAATTATTTACCAATTGTTTTAGATGTCTCTGTAATAATTTCATATTTGCTTTACAATTTCTACTTAAAATGGACAAATGCATTGAGACACACTTTTAGTCTTACGGAAATATTACTTCAACTTTTACATGAGAACTTTGTTTGTACTTTATGACTGTTTAGTGCTATTTATTCACCCAAAAAAATTAAGATGTTCAAAAGACGAAGTATGCATGATTATTTCACTACTTTTGACCAGAGACAGTCTGCAGAATAATGGAGACAGAAATTTCCCATATAAAAAATCACAATGAAAAGTCTGTACGTGCCTAAAACCTAACAGATAGTGACTAAAGAAAGTGGAGGGAAAAAAGAAGAGCTTTTAAAATCAGAACGTTATCTATTTTCCTGCCACTATCTAAATTCCGAAAGCAAGATTGGAATAATCTTGAGATGGGTATTACATTTAATTTTCATTAGCTGATATTTTTAGACATGCATGTTATAAAATATAAAGTAGTACTTTTAATCCAACTTCAGTTATCCTTCACACTTTTTGGTTTTAATAGGAATCAGATTTGGAAGAGTGCACGTCCTGCTTTATTAGTATCATTTGTTCATTTTTCAAGTAAAATGAGGCTGTCCATTGGTGGAGATAAAACAACCTGAGACATCATTGCCAAGTTTGCTTTGGAATCTTGATAATGAATGAGCTTTTCTCATCTTCTATAGTTTCAGCACTTAATGAGTTATTTTCACTGATAATATATTTTCAGAATACATATTTCCTGGAATAGTGTAAAACCCCACAAAAAGTGAGTATTTCAAAATTCTGAAATAATATTTTAAATTTTTCTAAAAGAAAAAAATCCCACAAATAGATTTTTTTTTGTTTATTTCCTGGAAAGTCTTGTTTAAGCTAACTTTTTTAAAAAAATATTTTGATTAATTTAGAAAAGACACTGTTGATTAAATGCTTTAACAGAAGCTTTCCAAATAATTGTCTTCAGTGTCTTGACACATACCAAACTAAATCTGATTTTTCTTGCATGTCCTGGAAAGTAGCAGAGCCCTTATAAAGGTTAATCTATTGCTGTTTAATGTTGATTGTCACATGTAAGTTTGATTTGTTAAAACCAAGGTTGTCAATTCCCAGGAGTTTTGCTATAAGGTATGGTTATTCTGAACATGAACTTATTGGCACCTCAACTGAAATTAGATTTGGACTTAAGAGTGGGGTGTGTTTTTTAATATATATATATATATGTATGATAGGCTGTACAGGAGATATTTTAGGAAGAAAGGGATTAATGCTGTCTTTGGAGAGCAGGTGCAGGTCCTGTCATGCCCTGGAGCAGTGGCTCAGCCTGCCGAGCAGAAAAAGAGAATTCCACTTAAGATGATTAGAGAAAATAAATCAGGAAGGAAGAAGGAAACAGCTTGGGGCTCCTTTAAGGCTTTTCTATTCTTTCTAATTCAGAGATAATAGAGCTAGATGAGTCCTTGGCCAAACCACAATTATAAACCAAAAAAAAAGTGGGTAGCTTGGCTGTCCAATCAAATTTACTCTATTATTCTTTCTCTCTCTCTGGAATCCATTAACTTAGTATTTCTTCAAGTGGCTGGAGACATGTTCTCCTTTACATAAAGGTATTGTGAGAGCTGGTCTTGAAGATAAATGCAGACTTCCATTTGGATATTGCCCCTTACACCTGCTACAGCCTTGAAATCCTTACCTGTGATCCTTGCAAAAACCTCACTGAGTGTGGCTGATCTTGAGTGAAATGGCTATTTATGATGTTTGGGCTGATAAAATAAAGAATTATTCTGCAGAATAACTCTGAACCACATACCCAGGGTGAGAAGAACCTATCTGCCTGCGCACTTAGCAGACGACACTTTACAGTACTGTGTGATGGATTTCCCATTCTCTTCCAAGAATCCACCTCTCTCCAATACTCTCGAAATTTGTGTTTTCTGAACTCAGTTTTTTTGGTTTGAGTTTATGATGAAAATTTCCTTTCAATTTAATGAAAGAAACTAAAGGTCTTTTCAGATTGTGCAGTTCCCCAATTGTACTTTTAAGACTAATAATTTAATCCTATGTTCTTAACCAACAATAATTCATAGATTATCTATTAAATAAAAATTCTGGGAAAGTTAAATTTTAAATTACCTAATAAAAAAAATGTCTGACTCATGTTAAGATAAAAATATGCTGGGAGACTTTGTACAAGAAAGCATTTTAGAGTTGAATTTTTTACAGTTCCTTTGTTTACAACTGCATTTGGCTGAAGGGATGTTGTTCATAAACATGTCAAGAACAAAGAATATCAAAGTAGTCAGCTTTGTAACTAAATGTAGGTAAATCAAAAATTGGTACAGCTGACTCTTACATTTTTTTTTTTTATCCTGGCTATAGAAAACTAGTATCATCAGTCAGAAACTAATCTAAATTACTGTCCTTCTAGATGTTGAAAAACATGTGATCTCAGTAACACTGCTGTTTATTTTCTTATCAAAATACAGTGTTTTACCACAGCATATAATGAAGATGGGCCATCAAGGTGGAATGGATGTCTGAGTGTGCTCTCAAGGCAGCCAATTTTACTCTTCAACTGCCAGCAGAAAATTTAGGATTCTTGCAAATAAAGTTATAATGGTGAGTGTGGGAATATCTCCTAGCATTAGTCTACATAAATTACAGATTTAAATTAGAGGAGATCAGACATGCTGAATGAAGTACCATACAGTAATCAACCCAAAATGGTATCTGACAGTATGGTAAACATTGCAACATAATTGTGCAAATACTCAAAATATTTGCAGTTGCTTTTGAGAATAACATATCAGTAATCAGTAACTAATGTAATGATTTCTTAAATGGCAACTTAGTGTCAAAAGCAGAAATATAACTTACAAAATTTTTGATTCATCACATTTCTATGTGTCCTTTGACTGTATAGCTTTAATTCTATCATTCTAAAAGAAATCATATCTTGAAACTCTGATTCTAATTAGACTCAGAGTCTTCAGTAGAGCACTAATTAATATTTTTCCACCTTTAGGAACCAATGTCAGCCAATGTGTATAATGTCCTTGTATTCCAACGTTATACCTGTAAGTCAGTTTTCATACTTTGTGTTTCATTTTAGATTTATCTATTAGAAAAAAAAAAAAAAGTGTTTTTTGGTGATGGTGCCCAGGACATAATTAATCATCATCCTTTTTAAGTGAGAATTGCTTTGAAAGTAACTTAGTACACAGTGCTTTTTTTCTAGTGTTTCAGGGCAGCTGTTCCAACCAACATAGTTTCTCACACCTATTTTAAAAGGTTTCCCTTTGCCAGCTCTTGTCTGATACATCTGGTACTTCATGCTGAGAAAACAGCTCAGCATCTTCAGTGCTGAAGACGAGCATTATGTTGCTATCAAGGTGACATGGTAATATGAATTCCTTTGAGAAAACAAAACAGTAATCAGTCCTAATATTTTATGTAGGTTCCTGAACTAATATAGTTCAGGGATTGGGATACTGAACAAAAATGAAAGAGTCACTGACTTGTGGTTTCATAAAGCAGGTTAGCACAGAGCTGGAATTTGACCCAAGATCATTTGCCTTTCATACAGTGATGTTATAAATTGATGGCTATCTATAAGGAAACATTTAAAAGTACTTTGTGAACTGTGTAAGATGAACTTCAAAAGTCTGAAACTAGGTGCTGCTTGTGTTATCCATGGAAAATTTTAGCATTTTGCTGTTGGACAGGAAGGTGGGACTAATTTTTTTTAATGTAGATTTTCTAGGACGTAGACAAGTTGGAGCAAGCGTGCAAGTCCCATGGCATTCCTATGTATAGGTTAGTTTGATTGCTGTATGAAATGAAATTGAAGGCTCTTGAGGATGAATTTCCAGCTCAAACTGTGGAAAACAAGAAGTCTAGAGAGGAAGAGGCAGAAAGGAGAAAGGAATATATAGCAGGATTTGACAATTTGCTTCAAGTCAGTAGCTTTTTTACAAGGTGGGAATGAAACACTATGTTTCAGATTTTTATGGTGCAGTTTTCTTTACTTCCCTCCTCCCCTTCCATACACCTCCACATTCCTGAACGACACAGGAATGGTATTCCATTTTAAATGGCTGCTCTTATGTCCTTAGTTCAAAACCTTTGCTTTTCATTATACTTCAACATTGGTTACTGTAAACATACATTAAAACCATAAGCTAAAGAATTAATTTACTTACTGTGCTATTAAAGTAAGTCACTGTGTCCTTCCTAGTACAATATAAACAGCAAAAATAATTATACCTATAGGCTTCTTTATGTACTTAGCAGTTTGATCCTTGTGCTACTAATTTCAAGGTAAGTGTCACTTCTCACTTTTTGGCCACATCTCTCCCTAGACACTTGGTCCTCTGACATCAAGTTATGCTGAAGAATAGGCAAGTAAGCCATTGAGGTAGCCACTGGTTGTCAGTAAACCAGTTGGCTATGCCATTTTATCTACTACAGATAGTACTATTTTTTTTGGCTTGTTTCTCTGTTGGTGGCACTGAGAAACGATGCTTGCCTCTGTCTGTATTTCCAGCTGCTGAATCCAGCTATGGGTCCAGGTTACATTACTTTGGGGTGAAAGTTCAGTCCTTGTCATTTCTCCTGGTACACTAGGAAAGGCCAGCAAGGTGTATGGACCAGAAGAAGGTTGCAGCATACTCTCTTTTATGGCTTGCACAGTGGAACAGCCTTGTGATGACCATGAAGTCTTCATCACAAAAGGAAATTCAATTAATCACTTCTGATGTTTCCTGAGTTACCCTTCTGGTTTCTGCTGAAATATTAATTGGCCTTCTGAGCAACAGGTCCTTACTTATAAGCAAACATTGATTTTGCAAGGTTTGCTAGTTGCTGGAACATGAGCTATATTGAAAGAAGTCACACATAAATATACAGTGGTGCATTATCTTCTCTGTACTTTCAATCTAAGTATTTTGCAGGGACAAACCATGATGTTGGTAGACCTCATTTTAGTAAAGGACTTTTCTAAATTCATGGAAATCTATTACTTCTGTCACTTACGAAAAAAATTGCTCAAACTCATAAAAAATGTAAAAACTTGGAATTTTTGCATATTTCTACATTTTGCCTAGTAATGAAGAATAAGGCTGTCACGCACCGGAACAAATTTATGTGTACATTTGAATTCTACTTACTTCTGGGCAATGTTTAAATAATTGAATCCCATATGACTGGGGTGTTTTGATGTGCCCAGGTTCTGGCCTGCAATTTAAAGTTTTGCCAGAATGTGTTAAAATGTGCAAAATCATCACATAAACAGGAGATGTGATTTTGCTTTCAAATTTTTTCGTAATTTCATGTGGGGAATTGGTTTAAATATATATACAGTTAACTTTTGCCATAATAAAATAATAAGGTGGTCAAAATGTCACATAAAATACTTCTAAAATTTTGATTCAGGTATTATTTAAAATGTAAGCGTAGGTGATACCAGTACTGCTACATTTAACTGTATACTGCAACCTATGTCAGTTTTCAGAAACCTCTGACATGAACATAAAAACAGAACCTGCATATAATTTGGGGGATTGTCTTCAGTATGAAATGTGCTAAGTGCGTTTGTAAAGACAAAAAATACTGTAATTATAATGGCCACTCTAATTACAGTGATTTCAGAAAGCCTCATCAACACAAGATAAAATTATTGAAGCTTCTTAGAACACCCAGTTGTGTTTAAATAACATACATGTTCAAGGCTCATAAAGATGTGGGCCCTTTTCTTGCTTTAGGGATTTGATGGAAAAAAAAAAAGTCAGATTATAAAATTTTGGGATCCCTTAGGCAAAAGTTTGTATGAATGCAATAAACACTGTCATGCTGGAGGACTGTAGGTAGGACCCTTCATAAGAATGTATGTGTCATACACCCTTGTGCTATTCTGTGCATGAATATGTGTGTGTGACAGACTGCTGAAACTACACTGGTAATATCTCTTTAAAATGGAATTCTTGTATGGTTGCCAAGTTCATTTTTTTTATTTGCCATAATAACAACAGTATACCCTTCTATGAGTATCACTAGTTGAAGCTGCTGCTGATCAAGATAACATCAATCAAGTCAACACCACGACATTTGGGGTTTTGAAGTGAGGAATATCTATTCCAGGCATTGCTGGAATACTTAACTAAAGAGTAATAGAAATACTAACAAAGTAATTAAAAGGTGGATGTCTAGCACAAAACGTAGAAAAATGGTGGAAAGCACTGTAATGGAAATATCATTTTAGCAGTCAGTACTCCTTCTTACACCCCCTCCCCAGCTGTATCAAGTTGTCTTTTCTTGCTCTCAGGAAACTGTAATGGATACAAGTAAGAACTGTGGTTTACTCCCTCTATTTTCCTTCCAAATTAAGCCCGACTTTTGGAACTTTTTTCTTCATGATTTCTCAAGCAGTACAATCACAGAACTCCCTTAAACTCCTTTAAAAATGTTCCTGAAGACCAACCGGTTCTGTGAACTGTTTTAGCCATAAAGAACACACCCCAGATGTGTTTGTTCTGATTTATCTTGCTCTGTACTGCTCTACTTCTGTACTTTGTACTTTAAACTGGGGCAGGGAATATTTGTTGTATCAATATATAAATGATATCACTAAGACAACGACTGGCATGTAGAGGGTTTTTTCCTCTTTTAAAATAAAAAATATGTGTATAATGTGTATCACACTGTGTGGCTATAGCAACTATTTCTGTTCTTAGCAATAATACAAAGAATACTTCAACTATCCTACAGAGGGAAATTGAGACATTTTAAAAATGTATTTCACATATATTTTTCTCCTTTCTACAAGAAAAAAAAATTACAGAACCAACTCATAGAAGCTATTACATGCATCAGCTATTTTTCTTCCATTGTTATAATTAAAAAAGCAAAAAGTACAAAGTGTTATTTCTTGTTTTACAGAAATTACAGTAACTAGATAGAAATGCTTATGGAAATAAGCTGGTTAGTTGACTCCGTGTTAGACAGGGAAAGAATAATCAAAGCAATAGGTGAGTGGAGCTATTTGGATCTTAGAGTGGCTCTGATTTAACCCACATAACTGTACTTCTACTCTCATCATTTTAGATGTTCTTCCAGTCACCACCATGTATTTATGAAATTTTTCAACGTTCAGCTGTGTATGAGGTCATTAGGACATTTATGGTGAGCTTATACAATAATATATAAACTATATAAAATTCCCATTAAAAAAAAAAAAATAGGGCAGTAACTTGATAGTTAAGCATGTAGGTTTCTAAGACTTGGATTTCAGATTTTCTGCTCATTGAGACCACTCACAGTCTGCTTCTGCTCAATTACTTGTAAAAACAAAAATAAATTAATAGAATCATTGAATTGTTTTGATTGGAAAAGATCTCTAAAATCATCAAATCCAGCAGTTAACTCAGCATTGCCAAGTCCGCCACTAAACCATGACCCCAAGCACCACATCTATAGGCCTTTTAAATACCTCCAGGGATGGTGACTCAACCGCTTTCCTAGGCAGCCTGTTCCAATGCTGGACAACCCTTTTGGTGAAAAAACATTTTCTAAGATCCAATCTAAACCTCCCCCAGCACAATTTTTGACCACTTCCTCTTGTCCTATCACTTGTTACCTTGAAGAGGAGACTGACCCCCACCTCATAACAACCTCCTTTCAGGTGATTGTAGAGAATGATAAAACTCCTCTGAGCCTCTTTTTCTCCAAGCTAAATACCCCCAGCTCCCTCAGCTGCTCTTCATAAGACCCTTCACTGGCTTTGTTGCCCTCTTCTAGGCATGGTCCAGCACCTTAATGTCTTTCTTGTAGTGAGGGGCCCAAACTGAACATGGGCTTTGAGGTGCAACCTCACCAATGCTGAGTACAGGAGGACAGTCATTGCCCTGGTCCTGCTGGCTGCACTATTGCTGATACAAGACAGGATCCCATTGCCTTCTTGACCACCTGGGCACAGCTAGTTCTTGTTCAGCTGCTGTCAACCAGCACCTCCAGGTCCTTTTCTAATGGGCATCTTTCCAGCCACTCCACCCTAAGCCTGTAGCGCTGCATGGGGTCATTGTGACAAAAGTGCAGGACTCAGCACTTCACCTTATTGCAGCTCAGACAATTCACCTCGCCCCATCAATCCGGCCTGTTCTGATCTACAGAGCCTTTACAGAGCCTTTACAGAGCCTTCTGACCCTTCAGCAGATCAACCCCCACCCCAACTTGGTGTCATCTGCAACATAATAGAAGGAGATTCTCAACATCTTCTGTTTGACGCTCTTGGCATTGAAAAATTATTAGGAAATCACTCTAAGTTAGGATATTTACTTTGACAGTACATATCACAATCAAACATATTTCTCACAAAGACTTCAGTTTTTCCAGTGATGACTACTTATCTGTGTTTGCGAATCTGACAGGTGGATGGCTGCCTACAGTAACTTATATCCTGTGTTAAAACCAGGCACAAAAGTACAGAGAAATAAGTAATCTAGAGTGCAGCCTTCTTTCAAATTCAAGGGAGCTGTACTAATAGATACTGATGTTGCATATCACTGAGGGTGACAAACTACTCTTACTTCACAATATGAAGTTTCCTGATGTTTAATTTTTCAGAACATTTTAGAAATGAAATAAAGAGGAAGAAATATAAGTAGTTAAATCTTGAAGAACATGTAAATACAGATAGATATAAAAAAATCAAGAGAAATGCATTACGAAACTTAAAATCTTTTTTTTTTCCAAATGCCTATTTTCTCATTAATTTTTCTGTAACTCGTCTCATATACAGCTTGTTACTTGTGTTACTTGTCCTGGAGTTACTCTGTTTGCTTGTTTTTTTGTTTGTTTTCAAGGATGGGTACCTTTGTCATTAAAATTTTTGACAAAAACATACCTAATTTTAATATTCTGAGCTTTCTTTTTGCACAACAAATTTCAAATAAGAAAACTCCACATTTTACTCTTCAAAATTTTTTTTTTTACTTTGCTGTAAGTATGGTCATGAGGTGACTTGTTGAATCACCATTGAATCAGGACTTCACAGCTGGTAGACTACAAGGTGAATTTTATTAACCTAGAAATTTTATTAATGCTAGAAAGGTCATTCCTTGTAGCTTAGATGTCATAGAGGTGTACTCTAAATTAAAAAAGATTCAGCTGAGAAACAGATATTGTTGTTTGATCCGATGAGATATCAGATAATATCAAAAAAAGTGCTAATAGTTGGTTTGAAAAATAATATTTTAGGCTTGTTGAATGTACAGGATTTTAGCAAGTAAGTACCCTTAAGTAGTATGCTCCTACCAGTGATGATGGTGAAGTGGCCTGTATTAAAAACTCACATTTTATGCTGGCATGGTTGGTAAATAAAATGTGGAGCTCTTGGTTGAACGACTTTTCTTGTAGTAACAACAAATGGCAACTTATTCTCTAATGCAGACCAGCAACTTCACAAGCAACTAAAATGTTCTAGAACATTTGTATAAACAGACTGGCCTGCTGTAGATGCAGCTCTACTGCCCTGCGCAGTCAATTCTTACACCTATTTGGGATTTCATTGGATTTTATAGAAAGAGAATGTTGTCTGGTGATTGACAGCCAGAGTTAACCTCTACACAGTGCTGTATGTCTTGGACAGACAACTTTAGGGAGCCACCACACACTCAGTTATGTGGTGATTGTTTCAATAGCTGTACTTACCAATCCAATAATTAATGTTCTGTCATCTGGCACAATCTGTATAAGCCACAGGCTGTTAACTGTATTCCAACATTAAATACTGAAATATAGACGTGTGAAAGGAGATAATGCTTACCAAGTTAGTTTGTATAGTGCTTTCCCAGTCCTTCTCATTGTTCACTCCAGCATTATTAACCACTATATCCAGCCTTCCAAAATGTTCAATTACTTTTTTGAAAGCACCTATAGTAAGATCCAAGAGTGACATTTCTTAGAACTCTGGGAAGTAAGATATAAAATATGATGCATACATAAAAATGAATGGTTTATTAGTCTACCAAAATGTCATTATTATTTTCTTAACCATTAGTGAGCAACATGCATTTAAATTCTTTATCTAATGTGCATGAACATTACATGTATTCGGGGAAACTGTAAGGATTAAGGTACCATGACTGTCTTTTCTTTCAGTTTTGTAATGTCTGATAACAGGAGGTAATGAAAGTTCTTAGCACCTATACATTTTGTATTAAATAGGATGTTTGGCACCCCAATTATATAAATTAAGCATTTATATTTTGATTTGTAGCAGTTTGATATAGCTAGTGAAGTCAAGATTTGACACCATCTATTTTGAATGAAAAATAAAAAAAGTTCATGTATTCAGAACAATTTTCTTCATTCAGTCCAAATTTAACCTAAGAATGAAATTTGTATTTAATGAATAACTGATATGAATATTTCAACGACAAATAATTAATCATGACTCTTGTTTAGATGTATCTATTTATGGATAAGTTGTTATTTATCCTACTTGTCAGGTAACTTTAATAATGTGTTTCTCAAATTCAAATCTTTTTTTTTTCTGAGGATAAAAATAGTGACCTGTCTTCCAAAGAATTTCAAAATAAGAAGTGGGAAACTTCCCCAATGACATTGTGTTCTCCCAGGTGACAGTGTTAGAATTGAGATAAAAGATGTGTATGGAAAAACACGATGATGTCATAATGAGGAGCAAACTATTATCATGCCTGGCTCTGCTTTGACAAGATAGTTGGATGAGATGACTTCCAGATGTTCATTCCAGACTAAGATATTCCAGGACTGAGGATATTATCTGACATGTATATATATATAGTTTGCTTTTTTCCCCCTCCAAATACTGTTCCTTGTCACTAAATATTTACTATTATGTGAACCAAGACACCACCCTCCCAATATTGTTGTACAAAACATTGTTTGGTGTGTGATTCAAAATCTACAGTATTTCAGGTATACTGAAATTATGCTTGACAGGCCTTAATGAAATCACTTCACTGAAAGGTGATCCCAGGAGCATCTTCCTTCTCTAACCTTTAGAGCTTGGCTATTCATGTCAATCAGGTGCATGGTATCAGCTTTCAGACATGTACCTTTTTCTGCAGCAGTTGCAGGGGTTTACAAAGCTTTTCTTGCACCAGCCTTTTCTTTGCCTCAAGGCTTCAGGTCATCAAAACAAGAGCTAGGCAGCTGATGGGACAAGTTTTATTTGTCCAACTGCCCTTTATTGTACAGATTTTTCTAATATTCCATACTAGAATATTGTAATATTACTAAATCCTCTAGTTTGGTCTGTCTGCCTTTTTTGCTTTTCTTATGTTTGTTGCCAATTGATTCTCTGATTTCTCAACTCTTCAGTCACTTATCTTTCCAACTCTGCATCAGCAAGGGCAAATTAACACCTCTGGCTTTATTAGGAGCCAAAGTATTATATTAAATAAGTGTTGAACTTATTTCCAATGAGTAAAATAAATAGTTTGGGTCCTCACTTAGCTTCCAAATTTTGGAAACTGGCTGATTCCCTTTTAAGACTTCTCTAAATAATGTCTTTTGTCAACCTAATTCTTAATAGAATCTTCAAAAAACACTATGGATAATAGTAATTTTGCCAATGATTTTTAAATTAAATTTAACAGTCTTGTCTAATTGTAGTTTTCTATTTTACATATTGAGAAAAGACCAAATGCTTTTGCATATCTGTGTTTGGAATATTTCAGGTAAAAGTTTATCTACCTACAGTAATCCCATCTATTACCTATCCACAAAAAGAAGAATCTCATTGTAAATTCTTAGTGAAGTTGTCACCTATACATCAGTATAAGCTGATTTATTCTTCCCTTTTCAAATGTAGAATAATTCTGTGTTTGCACTGCACACTAGCTAGTGATTATGGAACCATAAAAAGTTAAAAGCAGATGATGGTATGAAATATTGAGTGGGGAAGGAAAAATTAAGAGGAGGCTCCATTTTAAAGGAAGGGTAAGAAAAACAATGCAAAGTAAGCAAAAACATCAGTTATATGTGAGCTTTCTAAATGTTTCTGGAAGACAAAAGTAAATGTATGGTGATTTTTCAAAAGTGAGGTGATATAGGAGATTTTTGTGGGGAATTATGTGAAAGAACCACCAGAGAAAAAAAGTAAAGGCAAGACTTGAAAACAGATTAAACAGATGATTTCTTGCCTATAAGCCTCATGAACTTACAAATACTAGTTCTAGTACTTCCTACTGTAACAATTGCTTCCTACTGTAAGGGCTAAAGTTAAAAAAAAGAGGAACTTCATTCACGCACATGACCTTTAACGTGAAGTATGGGACTTGATTCATCCGATAAGACCTTTAAACACTAAATGTGAAATCAATGTAAATTTGTTAAGTAGTAGCTTACAATTGCAAGCGGGAAATATGAAAATAAAGCATTTAATAGCAAACAAACAACACCAAAACCAGCTCAGAATCCCCAAAGGATTGTGAGAAATGATTGCAAATTTATGGTAAGAAACCTGCAGCAGGATTAATGCAATGATTAGAGAGGCATAAGCAGCAGCAGACGCCTCTTCTTGCTCTTTCTCTTTGTGAGAACCACTTCCAATTCTACTGTGAGTGCTCTTTTCCTAGAAACTTGGTCCAAAAACTCCCTTGCTGACCTGTCCTACTCACTCCAACTTCCCGGTTCACACCCTGTTGGTCCTGAACTCTGCTGGCACTAAAGAGAGGAGGAGTTGTGGGAGAGAAGGCACACAGGGGTAACACCCATGCAGCAGCACATCTTATTCCTACCTCTAGGATGCTTTTTCTTGCTCCTTACTCCTCCCACTTGGAGAAAAAGTCAATAATCAACCTAGCTGATAAAAACTTTGCTGATTAGAGCAGATCCCAGATTTAAAGTCTAGCATCTCTCTTACAAACAGACAATGTAAAGCTATAGAATTAGGAATAATTATGCTAGCTTGGAACAGTGGACAATACTGCTGGATTCTGGAATAGCAGCAATGTCTTCTAAAAGAGGAATGGATATGCTCAATGATCACTGAGAAAATGAAAAGTGAAGCATAGTGAATGAAAACAGAACAAAATTGTTCACATTGAGCCTGGCAGAAATTACTCTGGGGAAAGGGCACTGACAAAAGAGATGTCAAAATCTGAATCTGAGTCACTACCTATGAATGTATCATTCAATAATGAAACTTTGATGAAGTGATGTGCCTGTTATGAAATATTGTGAAGGTACATCAATGTTATATGATACTCTAAGAACTCAGTAGGGAACACCGTTTATCCACTAAGTGAAAACAGAAACTCAAATCATTCATGAGGGAAGCTGCTTTCATTCCATGTTTCTGCAAAATGTGGGTGAAGTGTTATCACCCTATAGTTAACCCTGTGATAAAGTAGTGTGCCACTTTTTACCAGTTCTGCTTTCAGCTATGGCAGCACACAATGAAAGTTAAGTGTGCTGTATGGAAAGAGCACTGCAACCCAGTACAGAATTTATTACTCCTGTGACGAGGGAATGCAGCTTGGAATCTGCACTGAAACCTCATAAAAAGCAAGTCTGAGCTTTAAAGTTTATATATATTACTCATAAAATAGCAATTATCTTCTACAGAGGCTTTCATGCAAAAATATCACACACAACACTCAATGGAAACGACTTCTTTGGCTTTTCTTTCCGATGTGCCAAGGAACAAAGGGAAATTGTGGTAGTAGTAATATTTCACATCTGCAGGTTCAGGAGCAAATCGTTTTTGAGTCATTGCCAGAAGCGATCGGGAGCAGGCTGTCCTCCAGAAGGCTCCGCTGAGCGCTTACCGGTGCTGCAGCCTGGCGCGCTCCGCTCGCTGCGCCTCACGCCGGAGCGCAGCGCTGAGCGCTTCTTCCTACCTTTCAGCTGCTCCTGATCCGTCACGTCGCACTGGATGAACAGCGTCCTCTGCGCTTCAAACTGCTCGTCCAGGGCCGCCTTGCTCTCCTGTCCGGCCTCGGAGTTGAAGTCCAGCAGGGCTACCTAAGCGGGGCGGGAGGAAAACGAGTGGCGGGCGGGCGGATGGACAGACGGACAGGTCCCCCGCCGAGCCGAGTCGAGCCGAGCCCCGGGGGCTGCCGCCACCCCCCCGCCCGCGGGTGCCGGCTGGAGGCAGAGGGGAGGGAAAGGGAGGACGCACTGCCCGGGGCTTACCTTGGCGCCCTTGCCCAGCAGCGCCTGGACGAAAGCCCGGCCGATGCCCTGCGCCCCGCCGGTGACCAGAGCCACCTTCCCATTGACGTGCATGGCCGCCGCGCTCCTGCCGCCCGCTCCACGCCCGCCGAGCCAGAGCAACCCAGCGCCGTGTCACCTGCCCGGTTTCCTTTCTCCCTCCTTCGTACCCTCCCTCCTGCCCTCCCTCCTTCCCTCCTCCTCCTCCTCCTCCTCCTCCTCCTCCTCCTGCTGCTACCGCCGCAGCTGCGGCTCATTCCCCCCCACTCGTGTGACCGAGAGCCTCTCGGAGCTGCCTGGGCGGGGGGAGCAGGGGCGGAGCAGGTCATTAAATTGTCCTCCCGAGTGTCTGGATGAACCCTGGAGAGCAAGAGCCAGAGAGAGGACTAGCTTCATCCCCTCTTCCCACCCTCGGGTTTTCCGGGGGGACAGGCTTGTGGCGTCCCCCGGAGAAAGGGTCCTGGGGCAGCTACAGCTCCACTCGGTGGAGAGGGGCATTTGTAAGTTTGTGTGTGTGTAAATCGCGTGAGAAGCTGCTCCAAGCTCTGATAAGGGCTGTTGGCAGCTCCTGAGGCTGTGTGAGTTTTGGTTGGCCCAAGTTGCATGAGGAGCAGGGGGAGGACAGCCTCGAAAAAAATAAACATAGGGCACTTCTCACTTCAAAACAACCCACCAGCCTTCTCCCTTCTGGGTGTGAGCAGAATCTACTTGCAAAAAAAAGCAACCATTAAATGTTACAGATGTTAGATGTGTCAAGATAAGTGCTTTCGAGAAATTTTCAGGTCTGTGGTTAATGTAGCTTATACCTTAAAACGTGTTTAACTTCTTTTACAGTTTATAAGCCAAATTCTGTCTGCTACATTAATGTGAACTGTATGCAAATAAAATTTCTCAATACAAATGTATGCGACCATACAGTTGCAATAACAGCACCCTTTAATGATCTAAAAGCTGAAATAAATGCTCTCGTGCATTAACTTGTTACAAGATTCATGAATGTTATCCCATAGAAAATGCAATGTTGTGGAGTGTTGGGTAGGCAGGAAAAATCCATCATTTCAGTCCTAAGCTCTCTAAACATGTACATCATACAAGTGTGTGTGTGTGTTAACACACATGCTTGTCTTTCATGTTCTCTGTTTTCTTCTGCCTGGTGTATCAGGTTTAAACATTTTACTTGTGCTTTCAAGGCTCTAAAGTACTCTGACTCAACTGCATCTCTATCATTAATGTCTTGTAATTTCTTCTTGTTTCTCAGTAACGGTGTGCCTATTTTGCTCTCTCTCTCTTCTCTTTTCTACTAGTCTGCCTTCATCTATGGAATTCCCTTCTTTTGTATTACCTAGAAGAAAGAAATTACATTGCTCCTAACACCCAGCAAACTGTTACAGAACCATTAAGGTAACTATGTTACCTAATTGAGTAACACAAGATCTCGCTATTATAACCTTTGTCCTTAAAAAAGTGAACTAATATAATCCAGCTGCTAAATTGGATCACAGCCATTAAGTTTTCCTAAAGATCATGATTCACCGTTTATAAGAGCAATCAAAGATGGCCTCTGGGATTAGCGATTTGTTAGAATATGATACCTGTGTTTCTGGGAGGACTCCAGTTTGCTTTGGAGCTGTGAAATTTATGCCACCTAAAGTCCCATGCCTAATGAGCTCTGTCCCAACCAGCTGAGCCAGCTTCCCTAATCTGTTGGGACACAAGTACAGTGCTAGGTTAAAGTCACATCATGAGAACAGTATTACCACATAGGGACCTAACAATAGCACTGCAATGGAGTCTTTCAACCTCAATTTAACCCTGATACTGCCCCTCCCCTCTCTCCTCTCCTATGGCAATGATTAGCATTTTTCAGGGTCTTTATTTCCACAATGTAATATTTTTTTAAAGACCTATGCAAAGGAAAAGATCAATAAACCCCACTGTATTCCAAACAGCTGTAGTTGGAATGACCTTTGGCAACAGTTTTCTAAATTGTTGATAATTTGGCATGAATGTTAAGAACAATTTGGACTCTTCCAAGATGCTGGAATGCTTTCAGATGTGAGTGCACACACTGTTTCCATAAAACAATGCTTATAAGTCTGTGTCCAATGATCAGCTTGGTTGAATACAGTCTTGGGTATCATAGGTTGAAATTATTTAGAAGTATTCTGATAAACTAACCCAGGGTTTCTAACCTGTTTTTGTTGGCTGAACAGACTCTTGCCATTATTCCATTCAAGAATCTAAATGACACATCTTCCAAGATGGCAAAAAAAGGATCCACACTGATACACATAACTTTGGAAAAATATATTTGGTGTAAGAGACAGTGTTCCTAACTAGAACAGGATGTAACAATCCTCCAAATGCAGGAGGAAGTAATAGAAAGATGGAGCCAGCAGAGATCATTTGGCTGTAAGCATATGTGTGCTTTGCTCTTTCAAACTACAATGGATTTGTTGCCAACTCACTACAGGTACTCTTAAGAAATTTGTTGCCACATAGTCCTTTACCACCACAAGTTTTTAATTTGACCAACTGCATGAAAGATAAAATATTGCTCATAGGAAGAAGCTCCTTGTAGATATCTGCTAGAAATCCAGAGTTAGCATCTCAATCTTCTTCGTGAAACTTGGGGGGTAGGGAGTAGTTATGAAATATTTTTCCTCTCTGATTCATAAATTAACAGTTTTTGAACCTTTCCTTCAATTTTAAAGAAAACTTTCATAGAAACATGAGGCCTTCCATTGTCAATTTTTCAATGGTCCACCTTTTCAAATAACCCAACCTCAAGAAAAAAAAATACCCAACTTCACATAAAAAGTTGGAAGAGCTGTCACAACAGGCAGAAGCATACCATAAATGATCTGTCTTCCTAAGTGGCCAGTTTACGGAAGACTGAGTATATGCCTTGGGTACCTTATTCTGTGTATACTGATATGCTGATTTAAGCTGGTATGGTGATTTAAGGAAATGTGAGACAGTTAATAAGGGTGCATTATTCAGTGGTCAAGAGTCAAACCAAATCTTATCATATTTGTGGGTTTTTTTCACCAGAATGAAATTTGCACTAATCCTTGCCCTAAGGATTTTTTACCTAATACATTAGCTAGACTCAAAAGTATCACTATTATCAACTATTACCAAAAACTAACTGTTATCTGAAATCACAGGCATGAAAAGATACTAAATGAATCCATGAATATTTGATTTTGGTGCTTTGAGAGACAAGTAATTCCATGCTTTTTCTGTTCAAAGTTAAGGAATAATAATACTGCTAAGTAATGTCTTAGATGCTGAAACTGTTCAGGTTAAATTTTCCACACAAACTCCTGCACAAGGGTGCACTTTTGAATGCTTATTAACACTTGCAGGTTATATGTGTACAGGATGTAATTTCATTTTTTGCTTTCTAGTAGACCTCTTAGCTAGCAACATGTCTTTTTCTGCTTTCCTTTTATGACTGTGGTTCCTCTTCCATTTCCCCCCATTTGCTAAGTCTGTGGCTTATGCTGCACTGTTCCTCAGACCACAGTAGCATCAAAGTGTGAAGGAACTCCAGGTAGTTTTAATCTGTTTTTGTAAAGAAGACAGAAATATGACCTCTCAGAAATATGATGCATTCATTTTTTGTTACCATCTTTTCATTCTCTGCCAGGTGTTACCCAATCTGCTATGAAAACTAAGTGGTATCACACCTGTGAATTGTGTCAGCCAATGCATGTAGCAGGGCATACAAACACAGCTGAGCAGTCTGTGTGCTCTGGTAGGCAGCTTAGTGCATTTCCCCAACTTCTACTAAGAAGAACGGGTGGAAAACAAAACTAGAGAAATGCCACAGATGTCCAGCTTTGCATGGGGTAATTAAAAGACAGATTTCAGGCCACATACTTAATGTGGTATGTGTGTTTTCCTTAACAAGAAACTTAAGTGTTCTGCAAGTATGAAGGAGTTTTCCATGTCCAAGAGGCTTATTCATAATGCTGTTTCTGTATTATCTCTCTGCATGTATTAAGTTGAAAGGCATCAACAACTGCATGAGGAGATGAGCTTATGCAGCTATGATACCTTTCAGATATTACAACTATCTGTGTATACAAAAGAATTCAAGACCTAGACTGGCTGCCAGAAATATCTAACTAACTAACACAGAGGACAAGAAAAGGAATGAATAACAGGCTCAGAGATTTGCCAAAATGCATTTTTAGAGCACATCATATCAGCTCATGGTAGTTGAGTGGCTAGATTATTTTGCTCATCGTTTTCATAGTGATCATGCTATGTGTTCAGGGTGTCATGACTTTCATGATGAGATTTGGAGTAAGACACTAAGACAAACAGTCCTGTCATCTGTCTTTTCAAAAATAGCAGGTAGGATAGGAGAGCATAATGTGGGGTTTTTGAAAATACAAGCAATTGAGGTTAGTTGTATTGTCATAGTAGAAATGGCAGTTGATGAGAATAAAAAGTCTTTGTTTATTAGCTTAAGGAGGATCATACAGTGAAGACTAGATCACTTTGCTTTATAAAATAGAAAAGGGAAATCACTGGAGATGATTACAAAGAGAAACTTGTACAGCGCCATTTCCTGATTCTTACGAATGTCTAAAAAGTATACAATTTTTGTGAAAAGATTTGTCAGAGCATGTGGGAGGATGTTACAGTAAATGAGACGCAAGGGAGACAATGACTGTTTTTAGATTGCCTTTAACTGACATTAGAGAAGGAATGATGAGAGAGAGAGCTTCCTGTCATTTTGGAAGCATCTACTACTGAAAGAAAAGTTTTGAAGTACGGAAAATAATGTAGTGACAAATATCTAGAGAAAAGGTGAAGAAAGTAGCTTCCTAGGAAACAAAGAACAAAAGATTTAGAAATCCTCTCCTGAGTAGCTATTCAGAGAGGTTTTCTAGCTCTCCAGCATGTCTTTCCTTGATCAAATTCCTTTTGCCATGCTCAGCATAAATTCAGTCTGTATCTCAGGCATCCCAGTGGTAAATATTTCAATCTGTTGTCCTGCATATAGGTCAGATAACAGGGGAACACTTGGCTGCTCATGTTTCCCCTTAGATACTTAATTCTGTTAAAGAAAATAAAAAAAAAGCTTAAGGCAATTAAGGTAACACAATGTTCAATGAGAATAGAAGCATTATTATTAAAATCACTTTTAAAAAGTTACTAGATAAGGGAATTTGGGGTTAATGCCATGCCTGAAAATCAATAATACATTTAAAAATATATATTGTCTGCTGGAAGAATGAGAACATGAGCATGAGACCTTGCTAGGAAGGCAGTCCTGCAAGGTGTTAAACTTCTCAAGGCTCGAGACAGGCTCTAAATGAATAAGGAAGGATTCAGTGTTAAAGCATGCCCTGCCCTTTCTCTATCTGATATAATTATAGGAGAACCTTTAAAACCCTGTATTTGGCACTGTCTTTAAACACCACAGCAGTACGGCAGCTGGCAGCAAAACCAAAACAGAAGTATGTGAACCCCTCCCATGCCTCTTGCAAGTTTGGCAACACACTCTATGCAGGACTGACTGTCTTCCCTATTAATTTGATTATCAACCCATCAAGCACTGCAAATATGTGTTTGCAAAGAAAATGTTGTAGGCTTACACTCAAATTGTAAAGGGCTTCTAAATAGCTAGGGTGAACAATCAAAATCACACTAGCCACCCAGTACAGTAACTTGAGTTTCTTAGAACTGTAATTCTAGAGCAAGTGACTTCTTGTCTATTTCTTTAAAGGATTATACCCACAGAGTTATATGGATTTTGATATTTGTTGAATCCTGGAGTCTTATTAAGTATCTTATTTGATACATGCTACTAATGTGCTTTCTTTGAGTAATATCCAGTTGAGGAGAGAAGAATTGTTTTGATTATGTTTCAACCTTTAAAAGTAAGAACCTAAAGAAAAAAGAAAAAAAGAGAGAAACCCCAGAAAACCTTCATTTCAAATCAGAAAAATAATGAGTTAGCAGGAAACCATGAAACCAATGAATCCTCCTTACTGTGCTCTCTAGTTTTATGCACGGTCTGATGGTGGTAGTTGTCTTTCAAGATATTGTTTTGGCTCCCCCCTTTTTTTTCTATACACATAGTCACTGTCTAGGTGCATCAGTTTTTGGATGTCCTGTTTTAAGAAAAAACTATCATATACAGAGTTTTTTCTGATCTGGGGCAGATAATTTTGTGCTGCAGCGTGGTTGTGATATATATATTTTAGGGAACATCTACTACTACTGAAAGAAAAGTTTTGGAGTAAAGAAAACAAAGTGCAAACATCTTGGAAGTGCTACAGAAAACTTGTAGTATGCAATAGATTAACAACTGGTCAGAAAAATGACGTAGTCACATCCAGAATTAATAAGAAAAAGTGAACCAAAACTCAAAGAAAAGGTATGAAAAGGGAAGCAAAAAATTGATAAGTGAAATTACTCTTCTTACATTAAATGAAATTAAGAAATGAGTCACGAATCTCAAATGTCAACACCATGGCACTTTTTCTTATAGGAAGTTCATTCTTTTAAATTAAAGAATGTCATATGCAAAGGGAAATCATGTTGAAACAATTTCTGGCAGAACAGTAACTGATATACTGTTTTCATATTTTCCTATTAGTAGTTACAGTACAGAATTAAAAAAAAACCAAAACACTCAACAGTTATTGGATTAATTCTATCCTGAGGTAAATCAGGCAGAAGTGGGCAGCAAAGATAGTTTAACCTTATTTCATCTCATATATGCACATCCATAGAAAAATTGTTTGAAAAGATTGTCCCATGTGTCTTTGAATTAGAGAAAATAAAAAATATTTGTAGGAAATATTTCATTTTGTTCACACACTGAATTTACTGCAGTGTAAAAACCATTTTCTTAAAATTTCATGTTTAAAAAAATATTTTAAATTTTCACAATTAAAGATCTTCATAAAAGAAAACATAAAGTATTTTCCTAAAAATTATGAGGTCAACTATGAGCAGGGTTGCTAGCACAACCCAAGAAGCTGTCTCACTTTTCTCATTAGAATTTGTCTACTTAAAATTCTTAATAGTTCTACCGCATCAAAATCAAGATATTTTCATATCAGATGTTTTCTTCAAATTGGAAAACTACAGGTAAAGACAAGTTAAGCAAGACTTGAGACCCCCTCAGATGTACATCTCATGTACTTGGGCTGTGTCATGCAGAGCTACATCTGCAAAAGGTTTTCCAAAGTAGTTTTCAAACACGTGCTCAGCCACAGCACTCGCAGGACGTTTTTGCTTTCACAGGAAAACTATCTCACTGACTGTTAGTGTGTAAAGTGTAAACTTTGTGTTAATCTTTGTAGCAAAACTTCAGCCTTGTGACTGGTCCCACATGATGTGATGGGAGAAGTGAGCACAGGTACTGATTTGGGGTTTGTCTAATACCATGGCAAGGCCTCTCTCCCTAGATTACATTGCTGTGCAACTCTTACTTTTCAAAATAATTCCATGGAAAAATAATTGCCTAGTCTTCGGCTCTTTTCTTTTTCCAGTCAGGGAGAAGGGAAGGTTCAAATCCACATTTCTATCTTTTGAGAGGTGTCATTTTCCTACATAAATTAAAGCTGCTTTAGGGTTTAAGTGCTTCTAGCATTGTTTTGATACAGGATAATGATGACATTTCATTAGGCTAGGTACAAAGTGAAATATAAAAGCAAAGACATAACAAATACCTTCCTCTTATTATTTCCTACTCACTGCCTTTGAAATTATTTAGAAATATGTACAATGCATTAATTAAAAATTTTGTGTAAAGATAGGCCCACTGTTTATTGGAATACTTAATTTCTCTCCTAAATTTTATAATGCACTGCTGTTGATGGAGTTAACAGGTCCATAGAATTTAAATATATATATAACTACTGTGATACTGGCATCTTTTTATGGATCTAGTCCTTCCTCATCCTATGACTGAATTTCATTTATTGGAATGAAGTTTGTCAATACCTTTGCACTATACTATTAAATAACATTTTCAATCTTCTGAAATGACTTTTCAATTAGGAGAGAAATATTGCTCCTATTTGAATTATTTCATGTCCTGTAACACTACTGGGTAACATTATAATGTTTGAGATGCTAAGAATTACTTAGACTTTTCAAAAGAAAAAAAAATCCTGACAACTGAAAAGTTAAAAATCCAAAGTAAAGATACGAGACTAAACATAGGGATGAACATGAAAATGAATATAGTCTGCCAAAAATCCGTGAACCGTGTAAAACCAGAATGAGCCCTAATAACAACCGAAGTATTGTTGCTAATGTGAAGTGAATCAGTTGGATCATTCCAGCTTTCTAGCTCCCTATACCACACCATCTTTCAAGTCCCTGTTCCCTGTAAGTAGGGATGTTCAGTGTTTCAGTATTCAGGAAGCACAATCTCTTATAGAACCACATTTATTTTAACAAGTTTCAAATAAAAAATCATTAGAATGAGACTGTTCTTATTTCCTTAGTAATGATAATACTTCTTTTGGCAAAATTAATTTTATTCTTAATTTGTTTAGTTATTGTAGATTTGGGCTTTTATATTTTATTAGTTGTGTTATGCCATAATGCAGTTTCTGTTATATATAATATTTTTTGATGTGTTTCATTTTTTAAGCAGTTCTTTTTCCCCAAAAATTTCTAATTTCATATTCCATGAATAATTTCCTGACTATGAATTCCTTTGTAGTGATAAAGGTAGTTGTGAAATGTGAGAATTTTCCATAACATTGAACTTCAAAGTCTCAGCCACTCTGGTTAGGGGTTTTTTAAGGCTTATTAGACATATTTAGACAGATTGTCTTCCTGGAAAACAAATAAGGATTATACTGCTAGATTGCATTCCCATGATTGAAACCAGCTATTCAAGACCACCATATTTTTATTGTCTCTCAATTATTGCCCTTTTTTTTGCTTTAGATCATGAAGCTCCCACAAGATACTTAAGTGTGTGCTGTACAAAAATTTATTAGATATACCAGGATATGACAAAATCTTCCCAATTTTGGAGGAAAGTTTTGTGTTGGTTTGAGAATCCCAGCCTGAGTGTAAAAAATTATGTAATCCATTTCTAAGCAGCTGACACAACAAAATTGGTAAGGCAGATTTACAGCAGAAGTATTGCAGCAGAAGTCTACAACTGATTTTAACTAAAGTGCTCTGGTGATCTGAAGATATTCACAATCCAAGACTAAATTTATAAAAGTCCACATCAACAGAACATTTTCTCAGGCTTACGGTGCCAATTGGCCTTGTTACACATATCTATCTATCTGTCTATCCATCTATCTATCTATCTATCTATCTATGTCATGTATTAATCTACAGTTAATGACCATTGCTCAATCACCTCCAAGTAAGCGAAGAAATGCCAAGCTATGAGGCACCTGGTCCCAGCTGCTTGACTCAGATAACTCAGCTGAGGCATTCTATATGTAAGCTTTTGATACAGTTCATTGAGAGAAATGAGGTGTGTGATTGAAATTGGAAACTTTTCTGCTGAGCTGCTTAGAGCTTGTGAGTAAGAATGTTAAAAATTGCGTAGGGCTTATGAACAAGCCTTGTGCTTTGGGTGTCTGTTCATTTGGCTTCTCAACATCAGTGTATAACTAAAAACTAATATTTGGCTACTTAAAAGACAGATACTAGTGATGGCAGAATCATTACAGCATGCACAGTGTGGTTAGACTGTGAAATCCATTGCCATAATTTTAAATGAGTTCAAAAAATTATCAACGATATTTACAGAATCACAGGATAAGCTGAGTCGGTAGGAACCCACAAGGATCATCACATCCAACTCACAGCCCTGCACAGTACCATTCCCAAGAGTCACACCATGTGCCCAAGAGTATTGTCCAAATGCTTCTTGAACTCTGTCAGGCTGGTGCTGTGAGCACTTCCCTGGGGAGCTGTTCCAGTGCCCAGCCACCCTCTGGGTGAAGAACCTTTTTCTAATATCCAACCTAAACCTCCCCTGACACAACTGCAGGCCATTCCCTCAGGTCCTGTCACTGGTCACCAAAAGAAGAGATCTGTGCCTGTCCCTCCTCTTCCCCTCACAAGGAAGTTGCAGACTGCAATGAGGTCTCCCCTCAGTCTCTTTTTCTCCCAGCTGAACAGATCAAGTGACCTCAGCTGCTCCTCATATAGCTTCCTCTCAAGGTCCTTCGCCATCTTTGCTGCTCTCCTTTGGATGCTCTCTAATAGTTTGATATCTTATATTGTCATGCTCAAAACTGCACACAATATTCAAGGTGAGGCTGCCCCAGAGCAGGACAATCCCCTTCCTTGCCCGGCTGGTGACACTGTGCCTGATGCCCCCCAGGACACGGTTGACCCTCCTGCCTGCCAGGGCAATGCTGACAACGGATTAGGATGGAGCCCTGCAGAACCCCACGAGTGAGAGGTTGCCAGTCTGATGTCATCCCATTCACTGTAACCCTTTGTGCCCCACCCCTGAGCCTGTTGCTCAACCATCACACGGTGTGTTTATCCAGCTGTGAGCTGGACATTTTGTCCCAAAGGATCGTGTAAGAAACAGTATTGAAAGCTTTACTGAAATGCAAAATGATCACATCAACTGGCTTCCCTTGGTCAACCTTTATGACCTTGTCATAAAAGGAAATCAGGTTTGATTAACAGGACTCTGCCCTGATGAAGTCATGCTGGCTCTGACCAGTGACTGTGTTGTCTTTCAGGTGTTTTACAATACCTCCCAAAATAATCCTCTCCATAACTTTACTACACACTGAAGTGAGACTGACAAGCCTATTGTTTCCAGGGTCTTCCTTCTAGATCTCCTTGAAAACTGGGACAATGTTCACCAGCTTCTGCTCAGCTGGGACCTCTCTGGATTCCCAAGAATGCTCAAAATCATCAAGATAGGTTTTGCGATGAATTCAGCCATCTCTTTGAAGATTCTTGGCTGAATCCCATCAGGCCCAATAGATTTGTAGAGATCCAGCTGGAGCAGCAGATCCCGCACAGTTTCAGGGTTGACTGGGACTTGATCGTTCTTGCAGTCATGGTCCTCCAGCTCAGGACACTGAGAGCTCCTTGGCCCATCATCCATGTTGAAGGTGGAGGCAAAGAATGCTTTAAACACCTCTCTCTTGTCCCTGTTCCCGTTTGGGAGGTAACCATCCTCATCCTGTCATAAGCTGATGTTATTTCTACACTGCTTATTGCCTTTAATAGATTTGAAAAAACTATTTTTATTGTGCCCCACATTTCTGGCCAGCTTCAGCTCCAGCTGAGCTTTGGCCACATGAATTTTCTCCCTACAGCGGCAAGCAGCATCTCTCTATTCTTCCTGTGTCACCTCACCTTGCTTCCACTGTGCATATGCCTTCCTTTTTTGCCTTACTTCCAAAGAAGATTCCTGTTCAACAAAGTGGGCCTTCTGCCTCTCTTGCTTGACTTCCTACATTTGGGAATTGCATGCTCCTGTGCCCTTAGACACAAAATTACCATCACTGAAGGCGAGATAGCAAAATGTGGAAGACTTACAACATAGATATATATATGTATGTTCTCATACGTTCTGGTGACAGTCAAAGACAGGATTTTAGAATATGTGGATCTTTGTTCAGAATGAGTACAATCATTTTCGTGTTCCACACATTTTTTTTGGAACACTTTTTCCAGATAAAACATTATTTTTTAAGAATGTTTGAAATTTTTTAACCTAATTTAGGTATATTTTATCCTGTCCTCTCTTTATCTATATGCATTCAGTAATCAAAGTACATTTGTGTGTGTTTATGCAAATATACATAGCTTGCATACCTTTCTATATCTAGGATATAGGCTGATTCTCCATTTCACTAATTTCTATCTGAAAGATAAATTAGCCCATTATGAAATACACAAACTGGTACAAGCTGGCAGAAGAGCAACAGTATTTACAGAGTGAGTTTATGTTTTCTTCTCTGGCTTAGGTGACCTTAGGTGGGGCTGACAGTGCTCAGTGCCAAGAAAAGCATATGTATGTGCATCTAAAAGACCATTTTGATGAACTAATCTGATTCCATACCTTAAAAAATTATGCTTCTTTAAATGAGAAAAAAAAAATTTCAATATGTGATATTTTTAACTTATACAGTAAGAGTTTTTGTTTTTTCTCCTCCTGGATTTCATGAGATTAAGGTCAAGCCCATAAGTGCAGTTTCTGTGTGATTCTAAATAAATTTCAGGCAAGCTGCAGGTGTTTAGTGGCTCTTATGAGAATCTGGTATGATCAGATTCCACAACCTAAAGACAATTTAACCATAGAGTTTATAATATAGCTTTAAACAACAGAAGACCAGTATTTTATAGGAAATGAAGGAAAAGAACAGCATTGGGTTAAACAGACTTTCATAAATGTGTTATTTTCACAAATTATAGAGCTACAAGATGTTAAAAATACACTTAAAAGTTTTCTGTGCCTCTGTAAAGCTGATTGACTTACTTGAATTCTGTAAAAAAGTGAGTATTCTTCATAAAGAAGAGTACTATGACTCTTACTATCATGCCTGTTATTATCAGTATATTCCTGGATATACATATATTTTTTTTTGACTTTTTGCTTTTACAAGTAAATACACTTATTTATTTGATTCATGCATATCTTCTGTAAGGTAGAGATATGTTCTTTTCAAGTCAGTTACATAGGGGCTTCCCAGGAATAAGACACAAGTAAATCTATACATGTTGAATCACAGGTGTCTAGTAAGTACAAAGTGTGCTGCTAGGCTGAAGCCTTCTGGTTTCCTTTTTGCAACTTTTCTAAGACCATTTTTTTCACAGTGTTAAGCATGTAGATGGAACATTTGTTTGCTTAAAGTTTTCAGTGTACCTTCTATGCATGAAAAGTGAGGGTGGATTTTGGCACCACTGTATGTTCTTTTCCCATATCTGTTTTGCCCTTTTTCTTTTTAGTTTCTGGGCTCTGACTCAAACTTACTAACCACATCTGGCATCTGGAGCAGATAAAGTTCAAGGCAGGATGTCTCAACAGCCAGCAAAGATGTCCAAAAAATTTAGAGAGTAACTGTGTGCAAATTCAAAATCATACACTAGGAATCTAGGAACCAAGAATCAAATGTTGCATGACTAAATGTAATCCAGTGAAGCTAAGACACACATGAACTATTTTACGCTGATTCACTTAGGTCTATGACTAATCAGGCAGAATTAACACAGTAGCAAACTCAAAAGGGAATGAGAGCTGGAGAAAACAGCAAACTTTGCAAAAATATCAGTATCTGGGAAAACACTTTACTTAACACTTAATTTATTGCACAAATTCATTGCATAGCTTCCTTCTGTTGCTCTCAGAACAAATAATCAGCCTAAACAATCAGAGATGTGTCTATACTAGCCTTTTGCTCTGCATCTTTCAACCATTAGTATTAGCAAGGAAGCAGTCCTCATGGTAGCTGGTACAGTACTACTTGCACCAATAGCTCCTGGCATGCCTGACTGCAGATAGCTTGGAGGTCAAAGTCAGTAGCAGCTCTCCCATTGCAGATCTCTACAGTTTCTCATAGTACTATTCTAGTTCAAATCAAGGCTCAGAGGGTTTCAGGCCAAGATCCACAAAAATATTATAGTGCCACAAGTTGGTCTGTAGAAGGTTTGAGCTTCTAAGTCCAAGACTGTGATTTTTAAAAGCCCTGCTGAACCATGTTAGGGACTGTATTTTTGGCAGTCAAACTCCTCTAATGAAAAAGATTCTACTATTTTCAGTGGCTGCCATCTTGCTAGAATTAAGACTGGTAGCTGTTTGAAACTTAAATGTAATCAGTAGTCTGAAAAAAAGGAGTTTTTCTGTCCAAGTATTTACCCATCCAGCTTCACATTAACTTCAATAAAAATATGGATGTTTTGAACACTTTTATAAATTTAAATAAAAGGTGGTAGAGATGATCTCTCTTCTGTTTTGTGGAATACTTGAATGATTAAAGAATTCACATAGAATATGTGAATGGAGCTAAGGGGTTCAAGACTTTCCACAAAATGAAATCCATATCTCCCTAGATATTGTTTTAACCACAAGGCTGTGAGGCTGAACAGTGATACTGGTTTTGGTGTCAGAGAATGCCCTTCTTTTGAAACTAGGACACTTTAAGTAGTCCTTCAGTAGTTCCTGAAGTATGCCTGTGTATTTTAAACTAAATGATCATTTTATGTAACTGCAGAAACATCCAGGCTTATGTGAGATATTTTTTTGCTTATTTGTTTTTAAGCATACCAAAGTGATTCATTTAAATTCTAGAAAATATAATTTCTTGCAAAGAATCCTGTCTCACCCTGTGGGCTTAAAAAAAAAAAATCCTGCAATTATTAACTCCAAATAGAAATGGAAAATTCCAATAGAAAAGTAATTTTATTGTAACTGCGGATTATTTTTTGCATCTAGATACTGCAAAAATAGTCTTCAAGAAAAGCAAAGATGAAATAACAGATACAGAAGTAAAGCAGAAAGATCTGTGTGTCTATCGAATTCTTACATGAGATAGTTTCTGGTCATTTAACCTAGAAGTTGTACCAGCAGGAGATGTCATTTATCTTGACATTAACTAGTTGTGACTAGTATGTAAAAAGGGATATTTTTTGCAAAAAATTAGGTAAATAAATACAGCTGAGTAACAGCCTGCTTTAAGACAGCTGTTCTCTTTGTTTTTCTGGCATCAGGCAGCATTTTTTGGTCACAGAATCTAAATGAATTTTCAATGCTGTGATTATGAAAAGCGTATGTAGTCAGAATTAAAGTAAAACAAGAAAACCAGAACTAAAGAGAGAGAGACAGACTGAAAATGAGAAGAGTAAATAAACACACAGTATGTGGTGACTACAGTTTAGTATACCATAAATGTGAAATACAGATGGAGTATCTTGTGATAGGGAAGGTGCAACTAAACATCTGTTTCTTCCAAATTTCCAAAGAAAAATAGATTCACAAATTACGTCCAAATGCTTAAGAAACTAGACTATACAAACATGTCAGAAAATGTCAAATTCATATTCAAATTTTAACATAGTTTGTATGTTTATAGACTGTCTTTAGTGCAGTCACTGTCCAATAAACAATAGTCAATAAAAATGCAGATTTACACCACATGATTATTTTTTTCCTTTAGATCTGTCCCAAGAGAAATTACCTCACAGACTGTCTACATGTACTAATAAAGAAGGCAAATATCCTGACTTTTGAGCAGTGGCTATTATGGCTATCTTCTGTTTCCTAAGAATTATTCACAGAAAGCTTCAAAATATTTATGACTCAAAGCTAAAGTATGCAACTAAATCTTTGAGGTGCACTGTATTCTGTAAGACATCTTTTACCTCAGTTTAGAGACAATAGTGGGAAGGATTCCATGGCTTAAACATTGGCATCCACATAATTTTATATGCTTTAAGGAGAAGTAGACACCCACTGGTAGATTTGACATAGGGCATTCAAGAAACCCAGATTTTCTGGAGCAACAGTGAAAATATAACCATGCACATAACCCCGAAACCCAAGTCTGCCCTATGCAACAAGTGGAGATTTCCTATAAGTAAGTGCGTTTCTCTGAGACATAAAAACTGTTATATCCTGTTGATAGTCTTTACAATCCTGAGATCCAAGAGTTATGCTGTGGTGACTGAGCATATAGGAGCATGTGTATGTGTGTCATACATATATATAGGTGGAGACAATAAATTAATGGGTTCATGGTAGCATGAAATGTTTGAGATCACATAAATGATTAGTTCTTAATCCATTGTGAAATAATTTTAGATTAAGCCTGGTGCTCTCTCACCTCAGAGCAACTCATTCTAAAGGCATCCTAGCCATGGAACAATATAAGACATTATAAATAAATAAAAAAGAATCTAAATATTTTTTTGTCATACCGGGATGTTTACAGCCAAATGAGTATGAAATGAATTATTACTTTAGGACAACTCCAGGAAGATAGTATAATTGTATTTGGAAGATGGAAGGTTTTTAAAAAAAAAAAAATTGCCTCTGGCACATGAGAGTCTGTTTTTCATTTCAGTTTACTTAATGGATTCTTTACTAGTGTTTAATTTAGCTGTGGTGACTATATGCTAATAGTTGCCATAGATTCTTTGCTGCACAAGTACAGTTATGTGACGATTATGTGTCTTTAGCAAGATTTTAGCTCCTCAGTTTGTTCCTAAATGTTAAGACCTTTGTATCACCACCAAATAAAGAATAGATTTTGCAATCAAAGAATACTTTGAAGATCAGATATCTGAAGTTTTATGAATCTATTCTGCACTTTGCAAGTAGTTTTCACTAAAGTTGGTCCAAATTTTTCATGAATAGCATTTTTTCCACAGAAAATACTGGTAAACCAAAGCCACATAGTTTGTATTGGCTTCAGAAAAATTTCCAGTAGCATGCTCAAGCTAATTGAAAAATATGTTGCCTATTTGGTATCATTGTGGTTTTAGTGTTTCATTCTGATTTGACTTCAGGAAGTTCTACTTTTCTTGCATGCTATTGCATGTGTCTGTTGACTTTGTGAGTACACACTGATGATGCACATGGTTCAGTATAGCAAACTGTTCAGACTGGAGAGGAGGAGATTGAGAGGGGATCTTATGAATGTACTTAAGTGTCTGAACAGATGGTGTCAAGAAGCAATCTCTTCTTGGTAGTGCCAAGCAATAGGACAAGAGGCCACAGGCAGAAACTGGAACACAGTTTTTCACATGAACATGAGGAAGAACTTCTTTGCTGTTTGTGCTAATGAGCACTGGAACAAATTTCCCAATGAGGTTGTGGAGTCTCCCTGGAGATATTCAAAAGCTGTTTAGACACATTCTGAGTAACATGCTCTAGAGAATCCTGCTTGAGTAGGGAGGCTGGACTAGATGACCTCCAGTGTCCCTTACCCATTCTGCAATTCTATGAAACTGCCATAACACTTGAAGTCTGTCCCTTGTTGTAGTTGTAAGATTTTCCATTTGAAACTGTGTCTATTTACAGAGGTGAAGGGAAGGGACCGCCCAGAGGAGCAGAAGCAGCAGTCACTGTAAATGATTCTCTAGAAAAACAGATTGATTGCATAGATAATTATACTTTTTGAATGATGAAAAGGAGGATGGGGACTTACTAATTTCTCTAGTCTCAAGAAAGAAAGGGAACTACCTCTGATAATGCAATATTTCTGGCAACTTCACAATTCCCAAAGCCACAAATTGTGTTTATGGTTCTCAGAACAGCAGTACAGGCTGTTCACAGCATTCCTCTGACCTCTACTTCAGAAGGAGAAACAGAAAGAAGTCCTCTACTTCTGGAACATTGCTAAGTGGAACAGTTAATCTGGAAGTATTGCAACATGAATCCCAAGAATCAGTGATTGTGAATTGTCTAAGCCAAACTCTGATGTAGACGTACAGCCCTTCACTTTGAGAATGTTAATGATGTGGAAGAAGACCATCTGTAATCAAGCTAGGATCACCTGAGAAAACTTCTTCAAAGTCTCAAAAGTTGCCAGCCTTTTCCCAGAGATTGTTAGTTAAATCTGTAATTGTGATTGACTTTCAATTACAGAAAGAATACTGTTGAATTTTTTCACAGCACCAGGGTAGACACACTCCCTGCTAGGAGATCAAGTGACATACTAATTGGTAGAGAGCATCTCCACTTGTAATATTTGTAACCCAAAACAATTGAGTGGCCTTTTTATGGCCATGCAGATGTTTTGACTGTGATCTGAAAAGGGTGGGGACATCAGGCATGATTAAACAAATTAAAAACAATCACAGGAAAAATTATGCCCCAGAAGGTTACTTCAGGAGAAAAGGAGTCAAGCACTGTGTCTGCTGGCAATCTCGATACAACGTTTAACTGTTTCTTCTCATGATTTCATCAGTTCATTCCAGCAGCATGGCTCAACACACTTGAGCAAGTCTTTTCAGAGGCAGCAAAAATATCATTGCAAACACCCTGGAGCCATGAACTTCAACAGGTAATGTGTGGGGATGCAGACCACAGTTATGCTTTGCTCTAGGGAGTAGCAGAGACATTATATGCTTTGTTGCTACTCCTGCCTTCACTGACAGGTTCCCTGTAGTCTTAAAAAGGGCATTCACCGGGCTCTGTAGTGCCATGAGAAGAGCACTTCTGTACAGAGGCGATGTTGGGAGAGTACAACTGATCATCTACCACAAGTGTCTGTAGGGTGGCACTGCCTCATGGATCAAACAAATAAAAACATATGGTAAGGAGGACACATCCGAAAAGGGCAGCTCACCAGGTGGTGAATTTTCTAACAGGTGA
>NW_024582083.1:3714376-3840612 GCF_017639235.1 Corvus kubaryi
CTTTCTTTCTTTCTTTCTTTCTTTCTTTCTTTCTTTCTTTCTTTCTTCTTTCTTTCTTTCTTTCTCTTTCTTTCTTTCTTTTTCTTTCTTTTTCTTTCTTTCTTTCTTTCTTTCTTTCTCTTTCTTTCTCTTTCTTTCTTTCTTTCTCTTTCTTTCTTTCTCTTTCTTTCTTTCTTTCTTTCTTTCTCTTTCTTTCTTTCTCTTTCTTTCTTTCTTTTTCTTTCTCTCTCTCTTTCTCTCTCTCTCTTTCTCTCTCTCTTTCTCTCTTTCTCTCTCTTTCTCTCTTTCTCTCTTTCTTTCTCTGTCTCTTGCTCTCTCTCATATTTAGCATCAAATAAAACCCTTACTATTGTCACTGGCATATGGTCTTGTTTGCACCTTAATTTGGGCAGAGGCATTTCTAAGAACCTTAAAACTGGATCATAACACAAGCTAACATTATTATGTTGAGAATTCAGAACTAATGTGAAATGTATACCCATTTAAAAATCATATATATACCCCATGTTCTTAAAGCAGGCTGATCTGACTTCAGTTTTACATCTCTAGCTAAATCTACTTGCTTACCAAAGCACATTCTCTCAGCTAGAACAAAGGACAGATAACCTTCAAGACCTTGCAGAACGGTACAGAAAATAACAGGAACTAAACTGTCTAAAATTGAAAACAAAGGTCTTGCTGCTTGAGTAAATGTTCATAATGAACATTTCGAAAAAGAAAGTAGTGACACTCTTTGAGGAAGTTAGGAATGTGTTTCTTTGGGGGATGTCTGGTGCCAGAAGATATCTTTTGGGTGGAAGGCATCCCAGAACACAAGCAAATGGACTGGAAGGTTGCATTTTAAAGAAGCCAGATGCATTGATGTGACAGCTCTGAACAAAATGGCCATTTTGCACAAAAAGCCATACTGAACACAGAAGGTGTGGTATTGTAAATGCAGATTGTTTCTTCAGTGATGTGAAAAAAATGAAGAAAAGATCTAGGATTTGATGTCTGAGACTAAAGTGTAAACTTGTAGTATAAACTGTCAAAAGCAGTTGTCCTTATGTGGTATATAATTTGGCCTTAAATTTGCATGAATGCACAAGCAAACACAGTCTTGTTTTGAAATCGGTGTTGTTGCGCAAATTCTAGCTGATCATCTGCAGTTTTAGAAAGAGCTGAAGTCAGCGCCTGAGGCACAACTCCCTAATAAGTAATAGCATAATAACAAAATTCCATAAAGAATCAGATCAAAAGGCCAATATTCCCCAGTGGTAGCAATAAACATTTTGGTATAAGAAACAAGGCATAGCAGAAGAGTTTCCCTTTTATACACACCATGATCTAAAAAATAAGGGAAAGCTTAGTTCAGTTCCCCTTTAAAAAGCATTATGTGTTCCCATGCCTCAGACAATGCTTCCAAGTGAGAGAGTCATTCCTCAGCTATTGGGCAGATCTGGAAGTATCTGTCAAAGTGTCAAAATATGCAGCTGCAAGACTTTGCAATGACTAAGATATGAAAAAGGAAGCAAAAAATAAGTTCTCTGTTTTGGCTTCTTGACCAGAAAATTAAAAGAAGAAAATATTTTCTATTAAATGGATATGTTTTGTTGTTTGCTGTACTGAAATAAGCTTGATCCTTACTTTCATTCACCACTTCTCAGCAAAACTCTTTTTTCAAAAGGAATGCTTCCCAGGTTTTGTCAGAAAAGCAAAAGGTGGGAGTGTATTCACAAAACCAGTGAAATGTCGCCTTTACTTTTGACTAGAGGCTGGGATAATCAGACATAGAATATGGAGTCTGGCATTCTCCATGAGATATTTTTGAAATTTGAAATCATGTCCTTTACCTCTTGAAAGAGCATTCTATAACTTCTTGGTTGTGCTATGGCTCTCTTAACTGTTACTGTTACAGTCTGTCTTATGGAAACTGCATAAAGAAAAGAGTGAGACACTAAAAACTGGAACGAGAAGAGTGACTCTCTTTGGTCATTGGGACATTCATTACAGAAATAGGCGCCTGGATTCCCATTTCACTGCAATACTATTGCTTGCAAGGATAGGTTGAGAAAACCTTCCACTACTAAAGAAAGTTCATTTAAGAGATAGGAGGTGCAAATAGTCAGCAAGTTATAAAATGATTTTTTACAACTTTAATCTCAAACAGACTTTTCTACACAAGCTGGTGCTTGCCATTGATATGGTCAAATTTTGGGAAGTAAAAATTGTGTTTCATTTTACTCTTTCCTTATTTCTGAGGTAAGAAGGCATGCAGTATTTTTTAGTAAGTTCACTGTATTTGGTGTTTTGGTGTTTAACAAAAACTTTACCAAACTTAAAAACATTTTATCAGAAAAAAAGAATCTAACCACTGTGTATTGATTTACAATATTTGTTTATATTTCTCTGTACTTGGATGCTGCCAAGTTTGGCTTTTCTCTCCCTCTAAATGCTTATTATTGTATGAGCAAGCATTAAGCTTAATCCTGTTGTGGTTAAATGAGAAGGAAGGTTCAGCAATTTCATTCCATGTCTTCAACTGTTCTTAGCCATGCGTGCATGTCTCTTGCTACTGTTTGATCTGCTCAGAAGAGATTTGGTTCAGAATGTCATCTCTATGGAATTTCAGCATAGTTACGAACACATGATTTGGGAGCTGATAACAAAGATATTTGCTGTAAGATTGTATCTTCTTAGTTGCAAGCAGTTAAGGAAGACAACTATAAAGCAGTTTTGATGGTCATGGCATGGGTGTAAATAGCTCAAGGGATGGAGCCATGAAAAAAGACAAATGAGACTGAAAAATTCCACACCAGGATAATTCCAGGGGATCTGGTGAGCAGGACAATGGTGCTGCAGTCATCTGGAATAGTTAAAACTCCAGTCACAGATATGCAAAAAATAAAACTGAAACTAGCTCATATGCAGAAAAGACAACTAGGGTGACAGCAGGAACAGAGAACATAAGTAATGAGAGATAGTGGAAGGATGCGATTTATTTAACTGTGCAAAAGGAAGGCTGAGAGGGGCTAAGATTGTTCTCCTCGGGGATAAACACCATGAGGGAACAGATCTGTTTAAGTTAAAGAACAATGCTGGCACAAGAACAAATACATATAGACTGACCCTGAAAAATCTTGGATTGGATGTTAAAAGAATATCACTAACAATAAAATGTTCTTCAAGCACTCACAGCCATACTGCAGGATGACCAGTGTACGCCTGCAGGAGAAGCTAAGAGATTTACCTTTACATCTCTGAGTGAGAATGCATAGCCCAGAGGCTGAAACCATAGCCCTGTAGGTGTATTTCTCTAGTAGCACCAGTGTTTTTCTCTTTAAATTTGGTTTGCCAAATGAGTCTGATATTTTTATTACCATGGGTCCAGGTGTAAATGCTCTCTTCCAAGCTCTCTTTCCACCACATATTCCCAGCACATGCTTCCAATGATTTCTTAAAATGTAGCTGGTAGAAGTTCAATTCTTCTTTACTGTGATATAATTCAAGAGCAAGTTACTGACTTAACGCAGCACTTGCTTGCTGATCTGCTATCTGCCATGTCTATCTGGTCATAACAAATGATCATGATCATACCTTCTAGGCTTAAAGCCCACTAATATGTGGATGACCTGACCACGGGTTCACTGGGGACCAGGGTTTCACTGGTTTTTACAGATAACAAGCACATTTTTTTTAAACAGCAAATTATTTTTGCCAGCAGGGATTTTGAGGTGTCAGCTGTAAAAGCTGCCATCAAGTGTTATGACATTGCAAAGAGAGGGTAAAGGGGCTTTGAAAATTACATCATTTACAATAGATTATTTACTTTTGGCTGTCAGTAATGAAAGATTTAGAGCCTAGCTGAAGTTTTATTGCAGAACAACATTAGGGGTTACAAACTTAAAAGCACCTGTTTTTTTTATGTATCAGACTAATATGACATTTGCTCTCATATGCTGTAATATTTTCCTTGCAGGTAAAGCCTTTGTTCCATTGTCAGCATTTTACTGAGGAAAAATAAATCCAGCTATTGAAGACTTTATCTGAAATATCTTCTCTTTTGTAGGGAACATAGGCATAGGAGCAAACAGCTGGCATAAAAAACAATAAGATAAGATCTATTGAGAAAAGTATAGTTAGATAAAAGAAAAAAAAATTTTTCTAGAAGAAACTAAAAGTCTTTTAGTTACTATCTTTTTAAAATTAACATATCACTGAGGTCTTAGTAATTTTTTTTCTTGTTACAGAGAGTTGAGTAGCACTTTGATGATGAAATGAAAACTGTGCTCCTAAAACGGGACAAGGAAGGATATTCAGGTTAGGAAGGAAATCCAATGGAACTTGAGGTAAACACAGTCTTAAGAAGAAGGATCAACTTGTCTAGACTAATTCTTGTTCCCTTCTTTCAACAGTAGGTGAAATACCTAGCACGTATTTTGGTGCTTCCTGCCTTTTATTCTTGAATGTGCCATTAAAGTAGTGGGTTTCTGGAAATCAGTTTTTGGTCTCTAGAAGAAAATTTTCAGTGTATCCAGGTTGACTCATAGACAATATTTTGTCTGTCTTTTGCCTGTCTGTGTGTGTCCATCCTTAAAAATACTTAGCAACAGTAAGAAAGAGTAAGGAGAGTATTGGATATTTGCAGTTCTGTTGCAATATATGGCCAGTCCTCAGGGAAGAACTCTGGGGGATTTCATGCTTCCTCACATGGGAACTGAGAATCTTCGTAGGAGAACTAAATGATAGAATTCAGATGAAAAGCATCAGGACTAAGTTCTGGCATGCGGATATTTCTCTGGAACATGCTCATTATGTAGGCTGAAAATTATCTTTGGTTAACTTGATAAAAAGTAGGCTTCCACTTTAAAGTCCATCCCAAGTATCCTGATTCATAAGATAATTTACTGCTAGAAGTCATGCTGAAAGGTGTTTACTGGCAGAGGTGAATACAAAACAAATATAGAACAAATGTGCTAATAAGGGAAATGTTAGAGAGACAAGCTTTTAAGAGCTTCCTGTTCTCCCCTGAGATCTGGAAGAACAAGCTGTAACTCCAGCACCTGCCCTATGCTCTGTGTATCATCAAACATGCCATCTACTAAGCCCTGACACAGAGAAAAAGCTTTCTTCAGGGCTGCAACAACATTTAAAGGGCTGCTTAGTAGCTCCCTATTTCAAGCAGATATTTAAAAGGCAGATTGATGCAGAATGTACTGGTCAGAGTAGTGGAAGGGTATATCAAACACTTTTTGGTCTCTCAGTAATCTTAGTATCAGTAATTTTTCAGTTTAGAGCAGGTTGGACAGATCAGTGGTGATATTCAGACAAAAAAACCCCAGAAGCCTAAGTGGCCACCATCAGGTGGATTACCTGCTGCTAGAACTTCTCTGAAACTCTGTGAAATGGCTCCCACATCACCAGCCCGACCACTGGATGTTGTGGGAATAACAAGGAATGGGACTAACACCAATATTACTTTAAAATTAAAAAAAAAAATAGTTTTCAAGGTAGGAAACACTTTTTGTAACTGTCTTGTTGCTTCTGTATGCTTTTGGAGGATATCCATCCCTGTCCAAAGCTGCTTTCCTGATGAAGGGCTGTGTGTGTATGTTATCTGGCCAGGGGCGTTCACCCCTTCTCTGCCCCTGTGACACTGGGGCTAAATATGAGGATGGTTCTTCAGCTCGCCATGATTCCTCTCTTTGGGAGTGTCTCGCCCCTGCCTGTGTGTTCAGTGTGTTTCAACATCTGTGGATCCCACAGGCCACCACACACAGCCCTATCCCACCAGGTGGCACGAGGAGAGGTGCTTTCAAGTGGCCCACAGCAGGGCCTTGGGAGCCATTCGGGGCTGGTGCCTGTCACAGCCCCAGCTTGAGCGATTCACAGCCATGGTGCACATCTGTGGGTCTGGGATTTGGGCTGCCTCCCTGCCACCAGGCCCTTCCCAATGCCCGGCTGGGGTGGCGGGACAGTCCCAGTTCTGATGGATGCTGGGGGAGATCCCGAGGCTGTCACCTGACACACAGAAATTGAGTCTGAAAGAGGGAAGGATATCTGTTCTTCACATGCACAAGCAGAGTGTGGTATTTTCCTGAGTAAGTATTTGCATTTAATAATCCATGCCGTTTTAAAATTCTGATCTTTGAAAAGAAGCGCTCAGATAACCCACACATTCAGGGAACTTCTGCAAGGGGAAAGGAGGGGGTAGGTACTGACAGCAGTGGGTCTGTGGTCACAGGGAGTGCGAGCCGTGGAAGCTGGGGAGGAGGGAGGTTGAAGTGGGAGGGGGAGACTAGAAGAAAACATGGGCCAGTGGATTCCAGGAAGGAAAAGCAGCAGGCTGTTGCAGACCAGAGGCAACAGCAAAAATGCTCTGCTCCAACATTTTACGTATGATATTGAGACTTATGTTTAATCCACATAGCTGCTGAACTGCACTGGATTTTAGTGGGTAACCTGGAAGTTTTAGATGGACAAATATGGTAATTGTGTGTGATCTATCTGTCCTTGCACCCAAGAGCTGGAACCTGGAAAAATGTTGTGAAAACTATATACCTTCCTCAGGTGCTTTAGGCACTTTCAAACTGGGTGTAAAGGGTTTCCTATAATTTCAAGTTTTCCTGTTATTCCTTATTAGAATATTTGTTGTATTTACTACTGTGTTCTGGTACCAAAAGTTCATAGACAACCCTACGCAGCTGACATACCCAGCTAATTTTCTGGGAACACACCCATTCACTGATGAAATCACCCATATTTGCCCCATCCTCAACCCCCCTCCCAAAAAAACCCCCACAAATATTGCCAAGGTAAGAAATATTTCTTTCTTTTGTAGCCACACCCAGCATACTGTTGCCATGACTCAGTCTTGTGTTCATCCTATGTGGCAAAACTATCAGCCTCATTTGGCAAGCGTTGGAATAAATAACCATAGTTTTTCCAGCTGACAGCACAACAGCTATAAATATTTCTTTCCAGAGGAAAACTATATAAAAATAATTTGTCAAATATCCTACTCTTCTTAAAAATTTCTGATAATGACTAAAATGTGAAGCCAAACTCTACTCTTATTTGCAGCCATTTAAATCTGGAACTTATCCACTGACTTCAATAGAGAGATTCCAGATTTATGTTTCTTTTGGCAGAACCTGCCTTAAGTTCTTATGGATGACAATTTTTCACAGGATTGCAACTTTTAAAATTCATGTAATACAATAAATTCTGAAGGAAAACTTATGCTCTTATGTGAAATTCTTCTAAAACACCCATTACATATGCCAAAAGTACTATGAGAATATCAGGGGCATATAGGGCTTCATTGCTTCTTTTATCTCCAAATCTCGAATAACTTTGAAATCATTCTCATTTATAAACTAGAAAATTTTGACAGGTCGCAGCCTTTTTTACCTCAGGGACAAAGCCAAGAGATCTTCTTAATATATAGCTAGCATACAAAGCTATTCCTCTTCTAAAGAAATCTTCTAAAGATCAGACCTTGCAAAAATTTAGACATGTGCTTAAACTTAAGTAGGTAAGCAGCTTTGATTCAATGGAACCTACTCATTTAATGTTTACTTGTAAATTTAAGTATTTTGAGAATATATATATATGTACATATATATACAAAGCCATTATTTGCAATCATTGTATCTGAACACCATTTTCATAAGCATATGCTGATCTGTGACTGATCTACCCTTATGCATAATAGTGATGATGATGAAGAAAATACAGGAGCATGATCTAAACCTCTACAGAGTATGCAACAAGATATAAACTAGTATGAAGTTAAAACATGAACTTGCAGGGGAATGTTTTGATATATGATATGAGGACAGAAAAGACGTGAAAAAGGGATTAAAAAGCTATGAATGATAATAAAATTGCCTAAGTTAATTGATATAAATAGCTTTTCTTGGAATTAGCAGTTATTCATTGTTAGATAAAACTGAATTTCCTGTACTCTTGATACATCAGAAATCATTTACTAGATATTGGAATGGTCATGATCCTCTCAAGAAAGGTGTCACAAGCAGCACCGAGGAAGAGACATGTTGATCTCTGTTTACAATTTCTTGTTAATGCAGGTTATGGAATTGGAACCAACTAAATACAAACTCAATCAATGCACTTCACTAGTTTTCCTGAATATATTTTTTGAAATCTTACTAAAGGTAATGTGATGTTTGACAGTTTTATTTCAAAGTATAGACCTTCAGTTCACTTCAGTGGTTAAAAATGTATGTATGTCTCTTGTTCGGATTTATTAAATTTGTGTCACTGAAGGAGAAATATAGATGTACAAATAGTATGCCCTTATTCCTTATGAATAATATGTGGAAATGGAAATGAAATAAAACAATATGTAGGACAAAGAAATAATAGGAGTATTTGTTTTAAATAGTTAACCTCAGCTGTGTATGCATGTTTAAATAAATATATAGCCAAACTATTCTTATAATTTGTTTTTTATTTAGATAATGTGTATATTTGTCTTTCATTATGTTTATTTAATATTTGTATCTCCCATTAATCTCTTAAAAGCAAATATTCTAGAAGCTCTGTTAATTCTTTAAAATAACTGTACAGTCTCTTGCTTTAAAATAGAACTATTTTGTTTAGCCTAAGACAGCTGTGAAAGCATGAAAAAATGAAAACACAGCATAAATATTAGCATTCCATTTTGTCTCAGCTTACTGACAGAAAATCATGTGATTTTTATGTTAGGAAGACTATCACAGCTCATTTAAGATCCATGTTATTTCTGTATAGAGTATATTTTAATGAAAATTCTAGCTAATGTCACAATTTTATCTGAGATGGAAAAATTAAACCTGTTTCAGACAGGTGGACTCAGGTAAAATAAACTAATGCATTAGGCATATAAATCACAAATATTCTTTCAATGTTAGATAAAAAGGTGTTCTCTTGGCATGCAAAATTTCCAGTTCTCAGTAAGACCAAGGAAGCAGCTTGTTTCCTGCGATGCAAAACAGTGCTTATTCCTCTACTCTTCCTCCCTTTTCTTAAAAAAAAGAAAAGCATTAAAGGAATAAAGTACAATTATCTTCTTTCTCCCTATCAATTACAGATCAATTACAAAGTAGCTATGTCAAATTTGTGTTTCCACAAAAGAAACCCCAGATCACTGCAAACTAGAGTACGCAGCAATGAGATCATATAGGACCATTACGGTTATCTTATTTACACCGCTGTTCTTTCACTGTCAGAAGTAATTGTGAAGGGAGGGCATGACAAATTTGTCACTTTTCTGATCCTAAGCAGCAGTCACGCAGAGGAACAGCTCTTCATTGTGATGTCACTTTACATCTTAGCCTTGAATAAGAATTGCTGTAGATTGCTTTTGATTTATACCTGCTGCCATTTGAGCTGTCATGACTTGCTCCTTAGTCTGTCCTCCGAATTTTGTAATTCATCTTCATGGGATTCATCATCAAATTAGGATGTGATCCACTGGTTTCCATATTTTCTGATTTCTCTTCCTAACTGTTGCACCACCAAACGTAGAGTGAGAGCAAGAACACAGCATTCCAGACAGAACTCTGTGAGCTAATGAGATTTTGGCTGACAATGGCTGATACTGATATGCCAGTCTCACAGATTCTGAGCCTCACATATGAGACCTCTCCCTAATGGAAGTTTTCTGATAATTATTTCTGACTAATTTGAAAAGGTAGTATCACAATACACTCCCTCTGCCATTTCCCATTAAAAGTATCTCAGACAAATAATGTCCTCATCATTAGGCCTGAGGCATACTGATAATCTGCTGATTATACCTGTGTAGGTCAGAGATTGCTAACACTTAACTCATCTGAGCTCAGTCTTTATCACCAGCTCAGTCTGATTGTGAATACCTGCCTAAGACTGTAATACAGGTCTTTGTATTGTGTGGTCTAAACCATGTGGCTGCTTCTTTTGGCATAGTACCCTCTTTATAGCTTTGAATACTCTACTGCAAATTTACTGAGACCTTGCAAAGCACAGCAGCTTGTGCTACATAGAAAAAGTCATATTTCATATCCTACTTGAGAACAGCTTTTCAGAAAAGCAATAAATACTTGCCAGGGATGCAGTCCTCTCCAAAAACATCTATATTGTGTATCCATCTCAAGAAGCATTGGCTTTTCTCATCTGATCAGTTTTTGTGAAATGGTTATTACCCTTTTAGCATCCTGTACAGTACTCCATTAGATGCCACTCATGGCAGGGTAACAACAAAACATCTCTCTGACTCATCTGTTCCATTTTCTGCTGTTGAAGCTTTGTGTACCATAGTTCCTACTGGCAAACATGGCAGCCAGGTTTCTCTTCTCAATTTCTATAAAATTTCACTCTGCTTCAGTCAAAGTTCACTTTACTTGTACTGTAGAAATTTCTAAGCTATCTTTGCATGCTGAAATGATGGTTGGGCTAGGGAGATTAATCTAGAAAAGTATACAGTGCCTGAAAAACAATGTGATGTTTGTAAGGTCAGACAATAGGAGAGTTAAAGCTATGAATTTATGTCCATCTGTTGGACAGCAAGGACTACCCACATAACAGAATATTGTATCTAGTTGCTGTGGAGCTCCATCATGTTTCTCCAAACACTGCCAAGTTATCCTGTTGTCTCAGCAAAGCTGTCTTCCCTTGGGTACCCTCTGTGGTTACTCTAATTATCTGCAGAATCTTTTGTACAGCTTCCTGTACTATAAAATTTTCATTTTCACTTCCGCTAAAGTCATCTTTGCTGTCATCTGTCTAAATTCCTTTTGTATTTACCATCTTTTAGTCTTCACTTGAATTAAATTAGTATTTTCTACTTGGATCTTTGCCTTCCCTTTCATCTGTTTCTGATCATGTTCCACCTTGATTGACATTGTAATTATCATGTCCCCAGTTATTACGTGGATGTCTGTAGTAACTCCATATGTTTCACTGTTGCTTTGTTGAAATAATTTCCCCATTGCCCTTGTTCTAAAAGCTAGATATTATCTATTTTGTAGCTGCCTCAGGAGTTCCATAGTCTCGAGGATTCCTCATTTAAACAGACTTGCCAATATTGGTCTTTTTTTTTTGTGTCAAGTGGAGTAAATATGTTTTCACCAAGTAGGCCCTGCTGAACATCTGTTCATGAAAAAATGCTTAGCAAAGACCTGTTAAAATGTCTGGGATTAAGATTAATTATGACTTTTTCAGCTGTGACTAAATTATAAACCTTTTTTATTATGTTCATTTTGGCCTTGATTTTGGTTTATGAGATATTTGGGTACAATTTTGAATCTCTCTCATGCAAAGGGGCATAATAATAGAGACTGACTGATATATGTACTCTGCTGTTTACACACCTGCAAGGGCTTGAAAAGTACAGTCAGGGTTTTTGATTGTGTGTGTGTGTTGGATGCCTTAAAATTCGACACTTGTATTAAGATAATCTGGTTTCTCAGTCTGACATGAAAGACAAAGAGCTGGAGACTTGACCTTAAATGGTCTTCAAGTCACTCAGTTTGGAATTGCCATCTCTTACAGGTGGAACACAAAGTAGGTGGTATTTATTACCACCTGGCATCTAACTCAAAAGTTGAACTGAGGAAAACTTAACTTCAGGCCAAGTATCACTCTTGATTATTAAAATGTGGAAAACACATTTGCTGCACTTATTCAACTGCTTTTTCTGCTCAGCATTGATCTGTTTTGGGTGCAGGTTTAAGCAGAGTAAATTCCATGCATAAATTTTAAGTATAACCATAAGCTAAACTTAATTCTACTCTGCGTATGGAATCATAATAATTCCATTTTATAAATTTTGCAGTATGTTCCTCTGAAGGTCGAGCAAAACAGTACTTGGATGCTATAGCACACATTCACTGTTCCTCTGTGTGAGGTATTGATGTCCCTTTTATTCTGGCTATGTCTGCCTTAGCTGGTAGCAAGTTGATGAGGACATCCACGAAATGTGTTTGCAGTGGAGAGAGATTACTTCAGGTTAGCTCTTGCCGTGCATGAAGTGAATGTCTGTTTCCAGCTGAAGTGTTATCAGGTGTCAGTGAAGTCCTGCACTGAATATCAGTCTCACCCAAAAGAATATCAATTCATGCACTCTGAGACTGCCCTGCAGTGCAAACAAGCACGCAGTAATTGGAGGCAACTGGGGGACTTTCTACATGAGGCTGCTTTTGGCCTGAAATAAAAGGCTACTTTAGAGGTAACCACTGACTCTCAAATACTGTGAAATTCTCTAGGATCCTTTGAAATGACAAGAATTGTACAGGTGGGACAAGATTTCTATTTTTGCGTCTATGTCTTGGAAGATACTGTCTTTTCAAAAGTCTCCTGTTCCTGTTCCTGCTCTACCCTGACTACATCTCTTTTGGTATTTCCAAATATATAATTTCTTGCCTCTCACCTCTTGTTATATTACGAAATTTTAGTGGTTTTTTTCATAAATGTACAAATTGATAGTCTGTAACTACTTTGAAGACTTTATCAGAATCAAAGCATATTCATAACCATTACACACAATGAAAGGCTATTACGGGCTTTGAGAATCCTTGCTTCTATGTATATTAAAGCAAAGCTTTTTAATCACTTAGTAATACTGTTTCCTGGAGCTTTTAGCTGTATGAGGAGTGGACCAAACCTCTCTACTTCTCTGCAAAATTGCCAAGAAGAAATTAGACTGGGAATCACTGACAGTTGTCTAGTGTGTTTTACTAATACTGCTTTTAAGTTTGTTCATGTTTTGTTTTGTCTTGTTTCTTTGATTTTATTTTGTCTCATTTATATATATATATATATATAGTTTAAGATAAAATAACCTCTTCTTGCTTTAACCCAAATGGTGTCACTTCTAATACAAGGTTTCCAAGCTGTTGGCTACTCAGGAATTCAGAATGAGTCCAAAGGACGATGAAAAATTCTCTTGCCAAACACCATGCTTTACCTCTAGTTCTCCAGACTGTCTGTTCATATGAGAGCTGCTTCCAACTTCTAACAGAAGCTTAGCTATTAGAAATGAGTCATTTTAATGCAGCATCACTACACTATAACACATTTGTGATAGCTTAGGACTTTGGGAGTTCACTTATACCTCTATATTGCCTGTAGTTGTAAAAGAATCAGATCCCCTGTTCATACTAGAGCACAGGACATTCTTAAACAGATGTAGCACTTCACCCATTTAGATAGCTTCATGCTGTTTAAAAGGTGACTCAAGTAAGCAAAATGCTTAAACATTTAATTATCTATGGGATCAGAATCTTAATGTGGATTAAACTAATTGAGGGTAAAAACATGCGTAACTACAAACATTTGGGAAGATACAGTATAGCTTTACTAAAGGGAAGTCCTGTGTTGCAAACCTCTTGAAGATCTTCAAAGGGCTCAGCAGACATGTAGCTAAAGGTAATCTGCCTCCTAGTTTACCTATCCAAAGACTTATTGGGTATTTGTCCAAAGACTTTTAAGGGGACTAAATAATCACAGAATTAGAGAGAAGGTCCCACTTATAAAATGCTGGTTAAAAGATAACCAACATAGAATTTATATGTTTTCATTATAAAACAGAGAGGTCACCGCTGCAGTTCCACTACAGTTCCTCGGCATCTTGGATAAGCATCTTGGCTTACCAACATATTTCTAAGTTATTTAGAAAATTATATCCTCAGTGGGTGAAACAGTTTTCAGATAATATTATTTAGTAGAGCATTTGAAGACAGCTAAAGTACCTTAGAAGTCCATGTGACAATGTAATGAAGAGGCAGCTAATATTCATTCTAGATATATACAACAAGGTGAACTTGAGGAAAGACAATCCTAGCTTTACCTGTGACCTGGGGGTCTGCAACATTGCTCCTCTTAAGTGAACCGGTGCTATGATAAATAGCTCCATCAAAACATTGACTTAACATTTAGCAGTGGACAAAAAGGAATCTTAAGAATTATTACAAAAGGAAGCAAGAGCAAATGCCAAACAAATGTTTATGCTGCTTTGTAAATATATGCTTCATCTTCTCCTAGAATACTGTGATTTTTTCGTATCTCACTTCAGAAGAATATAGTCCTGCAGCAGAAATCAAAAAAGTTCAAAGAACAGCAAGAATGATCAAAGATATAAAACAGCTTCAGAATGAATAATGACTAAACTGAATGATATTCAACTGAGAGATGACAGGATAAGCGTATCGTAAAGGTCTTCAGAATCAAAACTATCTGGAGATAGTTGCGTAAAAGCTAGAGAGACCTCTTCACTGTCTCTTACAGGACAGGAACTGGGGGCTAATGAATAAAGCTGCAGTTTAAAACAGAAGGATGTAATTGATCATGGTGTGGTGCTGTATATATTTTGAACCTTTTGTTAAATGATATTTTATATTTAAAAAATAAACGTTCTCAAGCAAACAACTGGAAAGACACTCAAAATTTTCATGTAAGTACTTGGGAGAAGTTATTAAATAGATAAACTATATGAGGTTCAAGAAATTGGATAAAATGAAAAAAATTGAGGCCAGGAAAGTATTAGAGAAAATATAGTCTGTGCTTGCCCTACACTAGCGTTTCCCTAGTTACTTCCTTTGTCTTTTAGAATCAGGATACTGGGTTAATAATTTTACTCAGAACCCATGGTCTCATAGTTTTCTGTACTTCAGTTCTGGCTCATTATTTATTTACATTTTCTATTTATTAATTATTTATATTTATTCTTGTAAATTAAATCAGTCTCTGCATTAGTGAATTTCAGTAGTCGCTTCATCAAAACTGATTCATTTACACTGGCATTCTTAACAAATTTATCCAAATTTGGTTCTCTGTTTCATACAAACAGGCTGCCAGCCTGTCCAATAAACACATTCCAAAGAAACAAATTGTCCGAGAAAGACACTCATATGATTAATAAGGAGTATGAATAAAAACATGTATGTATTTACTGGAAATTACTGGATGAACTTTGCCATTTAACCAAATTAAACTTATATTAACTCAATTTTATAATTATTGCATATGAGTTTTTATGTGCAGTTGTTTCTTCTTGGTTTATACTGACTTTGCTTGCTCTGTTCAGGAGCCACGGTAAAAGCTGTAGTACTATAAGAAAGTGCAGAGTTGCACTTTACTTTTACTCAGAATGAACCTAGAGACATTATTTCAGAAAAATTCTTTCTGAAAACGAGACAGGAATAAACTTGGTTCCATATAGATTCTCTTGGAAGGGAAAAGTGAATTTCTTAATATTTATTAAACAGTAATAATTTCAGAGTATTACCAAGCAGGCATCAGGCTTCACACTCTTACCCACTGCATACAACCACCACTCCAAACCCCACAATTATAAAAACCTCAGTCTGGTTTTGATTATTAAGTAAGCCTTTACCTCAGGGTAATTACTACAAGCAAAATGCATGCAGTGACAAGGAACCTCTGCTTTTCTACCAGGTAAATAAATAGAAAACAAAAAGAGAGACCTGAAGGCATACAGCTAACCTAATCTATTTTACCTAAAAGCAAAACTGAAGAGTCTTGCCTCTACTAAGCTTTTAATTCAGCATAAGTCTGCAAGTGGATGTAAAAATCAAACAAAGCAAAACAACAACAAAAACCAACTCCTCTCAAATTACCATTTTCTAAAGCAATAATGCAGATAATTATCTCCACTAAAAACCCCCAAAGCATAAAAAACAGGATTCTAGGAACATTACATGGGTATGTTTCATTTAGAAAATAGGGCAAATCACCAGAACCCTGGCTTGGATTTTTAGAAGAATGTAAACCTTATGATTGCTTGCCAAGAAAAACCATTTACATGATTCAGTCTAATTAGCAAATTTTGCCAAGAAAGCCCTTGAAAAGGGACCAATATCTGTCCCAACACATAGTCAACTCCCCTCCTCCCTGTGGTCCTTATGAGTTATTTGCATCCTAACAGTTGAAGAAATTGCCTTCTTTTGTAACAATAAGATGATGAAGATCACCAGACTATTCTCAATGTAATCATTAGACCTCTTTGTTTTCTGAGGAGTTGTAATTTAGATCTCAAGTAAACAGATGAATTCTCACACATCTTGTTTTCTCCAAAATAATCAAGGTGTTCATTACTCAGTTTAGCTAGCACATGATAACTGAGGTTACTAGTATGAGGTAAAGTCCTCATGAAGATAAATCAGCTCAGAGTTTCAACATGAATTTAGAGATCAAGCTGGACCTTTGCTGTAGTGCAATCTGCTGTGGTGAATTGCTAATGTATGAAAGCCACAAATTGCCTGTCTCCTTTAGGAATTTTTTAGGCATTTGTTACCTTAAGTGGCAACACACCTAGTTTCCTACCGAAGACACATGCTCCATGAGGATGGCTTCCATGCTTGGAAAAGATTTTGCTAGCTGCAGGCAGGTAAGTGAGTAAACAGGCAGACACAGGCACACAGAGCTTACAGTCATTTGGACTACTTGTCTGCTTCAAATTAAGCAGCAGTTAAAGGTTTTGTGGCTCATAGCCTAAATTTTGGAATTTGAGGCCCTTCCCATTCTCCCATCGGTCTGAGAGAGCCTGCTGTCAAGACTTTGAAGACAATCTTATGCAGACCTTTAAAGTTTTTGCTTAGAGAACCCTACAGAGTAGGGTTTTGTTAAATATTTTTCTTTTCAGCAAGAAGGTCCTTATATTTGTTTCTTTTAGTGTTTTCTTCCTTTTTTGTGTGTGTGTTTGCTGAGAGTACATTTATGTTGTAGTAGAAAGTTTTTGTATCCTAAAGAACAAATACTAGTGATGTTATATGGATAAATAACAGCTAATATTGATAAGAAAATGGATAGTAACAAGTATCTAAACAAAACTAGTGGACTTCTACTTGTTTTCAAGTAAGTTAATGGAAAATAAATTTGGCAAACGGCAAGATTCCAAATGCTGTGACTAGGACATGCCATAATTAAATTCATATTTTTTTTCTGATGTCTGTCAGATAATGATTCATTTTGCAACAACTGTTTAATACAATGCATAACTTCTCTCTCTTTGTTTTTGTTACAGAAGACTGAAAAAAAACAATGTAGGAAAATATTGTCTCGCTATGCCAGTTATGGCTACAAGAAAGCAGGGGATACAGGAATGGACTGATGATGTAGAAAGGTTCTTTTGCAGTTAGGGCAGAGAGTCTTACAGAAATTATTCTTTCAACAGAACCTTTTGTATGTCAGTCACATAGTGGTAATTTGCCCATAACACCACATATGTTTCCAGTCTCCTAATAATACAGAGTAAAATTCTTGACTTCTTGCTAAATAATTTCTGTCTTCTGCAGGCTTGTAGGAATAACAAAGATTTCAAGTAGCTAATATACAAGGTGCTGTTTACATACGTTATATAAGCACACATACATAAACATACATGGTGTATGTAAACAATGTAATTCAAATTAATCAGGTGATATTTAGCCATAACACATGCTCTTACGTGTTTTCTTACCTAAGTGGTCTAGCTACTGGGCCTAGTGGAAAACAAATGAGAAACTTGTGAATGAAAGCTCCAACACTAATTGTAAGAGAAACAGTTTAGCTGTTATAACTGTACACTTAGTGACACTGCTCTTTTGCAGGAAAGTGATGAGTACATTCAAGATCAGAGTTCTGTAAGTCGATCTGATACTGTACCTTGCTCAAAGATTTTATTGTCCTACATACCTTGCTTTAAGCAAGACACAGTTAGTTATGCGTATCAGTAATTCATCAATTTCATGTATGTTTTAACTAGAACAAACCGTGAATTGAAACACACGGTCACTATCCTTATGTGACAGTTCAGGGAAGGCTTCTCTCCTCAATTTTTTTTCAGGGGAAGCAAAATTATCAACAAGCATTTTAATATCCTGTTTTCCAAGGCAATAGCTTGACATTTTTCTAAGTCAACTGGAAACACTCTTGGCAGGTTTACCAAGTATAAATCTAACATGTAACAGTGAACTTCTTGTTTTCATAATGTCCACAAGAATATGTACACAACTGAGAGTTCTAAATTTAGGAGATCGCTTTGGGCTTAAAAGATGTTTATTTTAACTGAAGACCACAAGAAGCAAGTTTATTTTGCAGAATAGATTGTACACCATCTTCCTCTTCCATCACGTGAATTTTCAGGGTGAAAGAATTCTCCATCCTCTTTTTCCTAGACTGTCTGAAATGCACTATTTATGACAAGTAGGAAGACTCTTCAGTGGCACCAAGACCTGCTTTTTATGTATTTTTGAGTTAAAAGGATCAAGTGAGAGACAGTAGTCCATCAACTTTCTCATAACAAGCTGGCATTCAAATGAGTGGATGAAACTGGTGAGATAATGATAGAACAGAAGAAAACCATTCAAGATCAATTATCTCATTCTGATTTGTATTTTGTTATTCTTAAACCCACCACAACCATCCCCCACCCTCCTCTGAGGACATGGAGTCAAATTCTTTTACACTAAGTTCCTGGACTATGTATCCGCTTAAGAAGTGCTCTTCAAGGCAACTCATTCAGACTTTTTCAGGGAAAAACTAGAAACAAACAAACAAACAAAAAAAAAAAAAAGGAAAGAACAGAAACAACAAATAAATGAAATATTTCTTCATTTTCAAGGAAAAATTCTGAGTTGCTCAACAAGAATAGCTTATTTCAGGCTTCAAAAACATCCACATTCACAGGGCATTTAGCCATAAGTTTGGTGTCCAAATTTTCTCAATTTCTGACAAGCAATTGCCATGACTGTGCGAAAGCAAGGTTTAAAGTTCTGTGCCATACAAACATATAGCTTTCTAAAACCACACAAGTACTTTCATTCAGTCCTTTTGAGTAAAGTGAATTTTATGATTCTCTTTTCATCATAAAATGCTCCAAAACATCAGCTGTCATGCAGGTATGAAAAGGGATGGTATTCATGAGACAAATTCACATTTGAGTGCTGCAGTTTGAGGAAGCTGCATCAAGGGAGGGGTACAACTAAAGATACCAGAGAAGAAAGAAGAGCAAAAGTCCATGGCTTTAATTACAGTGATAGGGAAGCCTGTATCTATAACTTGGTTTTTGGACTTTGCATTTAGCGTGGTGTGAGATAAAGCTTTCTGAAGTTGCATGGAGACATGAAAGCTTACCACTGACACGGTGTGAAAGAGGAAACAAAGGAAGATTTTCTGACCGTAGGCATCATAATTTTTACACAGAAATTTGTTTCCAGATTTTTCTATAAAATTTCTAAGCTTTAAAGATCACATATTTGTAGTTTAGAGTAGATCAAATAAAGAAAGGGAAAGAGAATATTTATCTCTTTCAATTAGATGATGGAAAAATTTCAGTCCAGATGTTATATACTCTATAAAAGCAGATATATATCTATGATTTTGATTATTTTTCAGCCAGTATTTCTTAAGACCAAGTCATATGTTTTGATTCCATCCAGTCTGACTCATAACAAAGCAGAACAATATTTCCTCAGTACAACTCCAGCACTTGTGCTTTTCATGCAATTCCCCTCACAATGGGAAACCTTTCAAAAAAAAAAAACTAAGGAATTGAAAGAGAGTTTAAGGGAAATGGAAAGGTATGATACTCATAAAAAATTGATTGCAATCTGTTTTCTGCTGAGGCACAAACCCACAGCTTAATCTGTAATCCATGGGTCTGATGATAACTAGTTATTTTAGCATTTCAGAAAAAGAAAACTTTTGTTTCTTTGGCAAATAACTCTTACAAATGCAAGAAACACAAAGGTACTAAAAAGGAAAACAGAAGAAAGAAACCATTGGAATTTCTTTTGTAAAAAATCATGCAGAGCTATATAAGCACAGTATGTTGTAGGATTTGTTTTATCAGTTAGATAGAAAAGAATGCAAATAAATCAGCACAACCTTATCACGTATCATTGAAAACCAATGTTATTCAAATGCACGAAAAAGAATGCTGATTCTTTAGGAAGAGAAGGGAAGGTTGTTCCAATTGCCTAGGCTGTTCCTGTTTTTTTTCTGTTGGGAGTGGCTGAGAGCATGCTGCCATGCTTTGCTAATACCACTGAACATAAAAAGGATGGATGAAGGCAGTAAAGTAAAACATTAAATGTATCCTATGTTTCTTTTGTTAATGTTGCATCACTAAAGAACTTAAGGATGGGACCTGATGCTGCTATTGGCTTAGTATTAAGTTATTTGTTGAATTGTTTTTTTTCATTTTAAATTTTTAAAATAATTTCTTATGGTGCTTATTCATAATTTCTGTGTTCATGTATAGAAAAAAATCCTTTTTCTTTGCCCAAAGAGGTAATGTAAAAATACAAATGGAGCTGTTAGATAACGTGGTGATCAGTATTGTAGAAAAGACACTGTACCTGTAAACAAACTAGATACAATTAAAAATTGCAGAATTTAGTGTAGAAAAACATCAGCTTTTTCAGTGATGATTTCCAGATTCTGCCTTGCAGTAGTAGTGATTGAGCAGCTAAGGTTTAACTAGCTGGGTGTTCTGAAGATAGTGGGCCGGGGTCTTATTCCTGTGTCTCATGGGGGACTTAAGGCATAGCTTCACATCATAAAAGAAGTAAGCTGGCTGGAATTGTTCAAACCTGGAAGCGTATTATGGAATTTTGACAGAGACCATTGTTCCATCAGCTCTGTTATCTAAACTATTCAGGTATTTGTTCCTGGGATCATTTCAGTCAAAATGAACCAGTCAATGTACAGTGGTTCAAACAAATCCAGCTCAATTTGAGGACTGCTTTGGACTTCAGAAACTGAACCTAACAGATTGCTAGCCTGAGAAGGGCCTGGGGTAGGGCCTTTGCCAGCTGATTCAAGAAATACTACAATTTCTTTTGCTCCTTTATCCAAGAAACCCTTCAGTATTATGGAACCAATAATGTCACTTCTTTAGGTAGTTAGTTTGGGTCGCTATTCTGGAGAATATTCTAATCACCAATGCCAAAGGTATTTTTGTCTATAAATGTTAATAATTGGTTTTGAAACATGAAATGGCTGACTGGGTTATTATTTATTGATATACATACAATACACTCACAAATACGTGCAAATTTTTATGCATCCAGAAGTAATTTAGAGCTAAAGATTAATGCTAAATATAAGTGAGTGTGTTTTTTGATATAATCCTTGAAAAATTATGTCTCCTTCCTGTTCCTCAATGTTTTTGTAGAATGATTGCCTAAAAGACATTTGTAGAAATGGTGTAATTGCTCTTGAGAAATAGTTTTTTCAGCCCTTTTGAAGGCTGTGAATGTTGTTTCAGATGAGTCAGCGAATTGAAGAATAATTTATATTAAAAAGCATAGCCTTGTCTCCCATGGTCCTGACTTTGAGCATCTAGAATTGACTCTTCCTTCCCTGTTTTTATTGATAGAAATAGTGAGCTTAGTGAGCTGAGTCAGATTTCTGAAGGGCAGCCACAGAGCTGGTATGAGGGAGAGGGCAGGGCTGTGTATCTGGGTATCAGGGAGGAGGCTGGAAGGGGTGACATCACCTCTTTCACTGTCAGTGGGTTGCTGGACTGCCTTAATTTTTATCACACTCTCTTCAAGTCTATGCTTCACTCAGAACAGTGAGTGAGTTAGCAGTGATTTCAGTAATTCCATCAACACTGTGGTTGAACTAACAATAGTAAAAATAGGCCCCACTTGGCTTTCTTATGACTAATTGTAAGTCCACGATGGAGCAGGAATTGAACAATCCTCCAAAGCTGGTGCCCTAATGACTCACTCCTAAATTATACACTGTTTTTCAGGGTATACTAAGGTACACTAGATCCTAACTAGTTCCTGGAAAAATGTATTTGTTCTTGCTTTGTCGTTGTGTTTATCTAAAATGAAAATATTTTATAACCATTTAATGTCAATAAAAACACTGACTCAGGGCTATACACCCAAAGTACATATTTTGCTTTGCAGTGGCAAAAGGTTATGACATTTAATTCTTAGCCAACCTTTCACCTATCTCTATTTACTCTTCACATGCATACAGTCAGATGAAATACTGGCATTGGTAAAAACACACTGCTGTGGGTAAAATGCATTATATAATAACATGTAGTTTCTGTGTACTGCAAATTTGTCTGCATATACATATATGTGTATGTATGTGCACATGCTCACATAGTAAAGGAAACAATGTACTAGAAGGAAATAAGCCACTGAGAGAAATCTCATTCTGTTGTAGGAAATCACACTGTGTTCCTTCTAAGCTCTCTATTTGAAGGCTTTTGCTCCTACTGCTTTCACTAGACGTCTGTTCCAAGTACTGAAAGCTCTACAGGTTAGGACTCTTTCATCTATAAGAAGAAAGTCTAAAATACTAATGATCTCCTTATTCCCCCTTGACATTCATTCTTAGCTTAAAAGAGCTCTTTTTTGTTCTTGATGTTTATCCCTCATCAGAATTACAAGAATATGCTCATTTTCTGGAAATCAGTCATATATGCCGGCTGCTTCTATTACCAGATTAAAAAACTAAGCCATTCAAGCCATCTGATGTGAAAGACAAATTTCATATTCTTTTTGTAATCTAAGTAGTCCTCCTCTGGATCTGCTTTAGGTGTTTGAACACATACATTCAGAAGAGTTCCAGGATTGTTGAATGAGATCTTTTCCTAATAAAAGTGTATCTAATTATGCTTCCTATGTTTCCTTTTGCCTTTTTCCTCACCTGCAATGCATGACAGTTTAGTGCTATTCTGTAGTCATCTCTAAGTCCTTTTTTCTGGGTGTTTCAAGCCGACCAGATTCCAGCTTACTGAATAATTTGAAGACTTTCTGTTTTATACTATTGAATGAAAAGTGGCTCCTCCTTTCTTCTCTAGCATACAAGGTCGTTGAGAAGTTTATGGAAACTGTTTTACATATTTCCAGACAGATGTGTTTGGAGGTTGTGAAACCGAATTTTAACTCACATGATGTTGGAGAGTTACAGAACTTGCTGTGATGGATCATGTGTACTGCTAATGTTGATCTGGCATTGTACCATGTGCTTCTAAATTGTCAAAGGATTGACCAAGCAGCAGCTATTAAATGTAACTTAATCAACTGCATATACTTCTTGGAAAGAGTTTTTGCAACCAGGAATATATATGCCTATGATTTCATAATGGCTCTGGTGTGACAGGAGTCCAGAACCACCCAAGGAATTTTCATGTTCAATGTAACATGTTTTATTGAAGCTTCATACTTATATGGAAATTTCAGCCTGTTATCCCTTTTTCTCTTTTCACTGTCTCCCTTAATTTATGGCTTAAAAAAAAGGAAAAAAAAAAAAAAAGGCTAAGGAAATCACTGTAAAGTTACAATTAATTTTCAGATAGTTTTTTTTTCCTTAACTGTGGTCACAACCATCCCTTCTTCTCTATTAACTTGCATTTTTGTAGTAATTTACCCCATTGCAAGCATGGAAAAGAGCAAAGTCAAGATTATAGAACCTCTTGGATGAGCTATAAGTAAAAACAATAATGCCAGGATCCTAGGGAAAACAAACAAACAAATAAACAAACCAAGAAGAAAAAAGGGATGGGAATTCTTCCTACCATGCTACGTAATGAATTCTGACTGCATTCCTGTTTCAACAGAACCCATCTGTCTGCATCACAGATACAGCACTACTGAAATAGCATTCTGTCACTTTAATATACTAAATAAACCATGACAGCCATTAAGTATGAACCACGAGAACCTTATTAGAAAAATAAATTAGGATGAAGAAAAAAAAGACTTTTTAAAAAATATTGAAATTCGCAGTGTATGATTACTCATTGGTACTTACTCTACTTCCCAGAGGGCACCCAACCTTATGTTCCCTTTCTCATGTAAAATCAGATGTGCAACTGATATGGAAGAGGGAAGCAAAAGGACAATTCACCATCACCAATTAATGGTTAATGTCTTTTCTTCAGAAAGTGCTTAAGAGAAGAAATATTCCACAGTGGATCTGAGACACCTGATATAAAATCAGCCACCAGTTTACACCAAAGAGCTTACTTTTGATGGAGGAAATACTGCACTGCCTTCCCTCTCAATTTTAAAATTAGTATCTTCTGTACATGTTTTGCACAGATAATAACTAAATGAGACAAAATGTACTAAGAATCAGGTCTCTTACATTCTTGTTTCTTTAATGATTTAAGACATATCCTTAGCATTGGGTTACTAATGTTTTTTCAGATGTTTGAAATTACATCAAGGGAAGCATTTGGATTTACTGACATTTCTGGGTTTTGGAAGGGTATCTAGGTCTTTTTTCTCCCATGTGCTCTCTGAAATAACTGGCAGTCCCATTCAATAATTCTTGACATGCAGAACAGTTTGGCAGGTTCAGAGAAAAATTAAAAGTAAGTATTGATTCTGAACACATTGTCCTTAGCAATGAGAAGGAGGGAATAGAGGTGTGGGTGTATTCTTGGAAATACTGGAAACCCAGATGTAACAATATTAAATTGTTTTGCTGCATTTTACTGCAATTTATGTTACTGCAATTATATAAAAAGTCAAAAAATTGAACTAAATATTCTCTAGGAGCAGTGAAAGACAACTTTAAAAACAGTTTTCCATAGAGGTACTAGAGATTTCTGAGTTCACCTTCTGCAAAGGTTTTTCTTCTCACCATATCCAGATGTCTTTTTGTAAATGACACTGCATTTTGGGGATAGCATCAATATGACTGTTGGGACCATAGCCAAAGAATGCTAGAAAGTTACTTTATTTTCTTCCCCTACCAGCTAATGGCTGAAACTCAATTAGAGAAAATGTAAAGGTTACACAATAAGCAAAGCCAAAATATCTCTGGAATAAAACTAGTGCTATGCAGATGAGAATAGGATCTTTAAAAAGCCATGCTTGGATTATTCTCCACTCTCTCTGGATAAGGCTTCAGGGGATATGATCCACAAAAGGGTGGAGACAGAGATCCAGGGCAACATAGCCTGTTTATATTCTGAGCATCAATACCCTCAAAGGAATGAAATGTATCCCAAAAATCCATAATAGCTTTACTGTCACTTTGCAGTAGGTCATGCTGCTTGAGATAGGTTAATTGACAGTGGGATCTCCGGTCTAAATACTCACATGAAAATGAGCTAGAACAAGATTTTTCCCTTATGAGATGTGATGGTACTAAAGTTACATTTATCCAATGATGGCAAGTTTCCCAACATTCTGAAAATCTAAAATTTCATTTCTTTATATGAACCTATCTCATTGTTACTAGTCCCAAATTATATTTTTGTATAATCATATGTATAGACTGTCACTGATTTCTTTTATGGTGGCAGTAACTTCTCTCTTCCTGTTAGGTCCAAGTAAGGTAGTTCTTAACCTGCTAAGTGAATGCTAAACACCTAACTTCTGTAAGAGAGCAAATTTCACTAAGTTTTCTAGCTGTGGCCTTGGAAATGCATAAAATAAGCTTAAGAAACTCCATATTGTCAGGAGAAATCTTTTGTTTAACGACAGCTTATCTTCTATCAAGGAACTGTCCTCCAACAGAAGTTATTCTAAGTTATAAATCAGTGAAAAATCTTAAACTGAGAATTGTCAGTGTGAATCAATTAGATATTACAAGGTTTCAAAATATTTATGCTAATAGGGGTATATCTAACGTGTAAACAGCTAGCCTATCTTTTGATGTTTGGAAGAAGTTCTTCAGGAACTATTTTCAGTTCCTTATTTGTAGTAACACTAATAACCAGAAAAGAAAAGCTGTATGTTTGACTGCTGAGCCAAAAAAATCAAAGGACACATTCAGGGAAAGGTGAATATATTTGAGCAACACAGTCTTACTCTCTGTTTCTGTATAATATCAGTTACAATGTTATTGTTTCCATGAATCTATTAGCTTGATTTTACCTTGACCTTTACCTGTCATTTCTGAGAAATTACATAATTGATTTAGCAGTAACAGAACATAGGAACTCCAAAGTTAATTCACACAAGTCACTATTTTTCTTAATAAAACTTTCATTTTTCTGTCTACTTGATATTTCTCCTCTCAATTATTGAATAATCAAATTATTTTCAAAGTAGTAGAGTACTTATTTATTTGTTTCATTGGACTCTGCCCCTGAATTTTGCTGATCCTCTGTGATTCACTTCAAATCACGATTTTTGCATAAGTTCCTTGCTTTAAGACTATGAACTAAATGTGTCCATGCTTTAATCAGCAATTGCAGATTTTTTTTTCCTCTCTTTAAAAAAGTATTATCATGTAACTGAAACACTTTGAGAAATAATATAAGATGATCCTCCAACGTTTTTCACGAAAATTTTTCACTCAATAGCAGAAACTCCTCCTGTTTAGGTGCCAACTATATGCTGAGAACATTCCAATAGCTCTCTAACACTGACAGAATCCTCCATACCAAATTAGTTTGTGCCTGTGGGCATACATGTATGAAAAGGGAAGGATGGAAAATCTGTTTTTTATTTACTGAAAGCAAGAAATGGCATGAGATGAATATTTACTCAAAATTTCATACTTTCTTCCTTAAAAGTACTCTTATTACAGCATGTGAATAATATGTATCTTGGCTATGATAGCAAAATTTTGTTATTACTGAGAGATGGGGACAGCTCTACTGAGCAGTCTTAAAACCTTTGAAGTTTTTGAAGCTGGGGAAGGAATTTTAAAAGGAAGGTTCACAAGAAGTGAGCAAAATATTTTGCTCAAATAAGTGATGAAGCTTGCTAGTATTTGTGCACAAAAGATCTATGGATTAGAATGGCTGAGCACGAATCAGCAGAGGCATGAAGCCGTGAAAAAGAAAATGTATAAACAGAGCTGTATGTCCAAAACACACTAAGTAATCCCTCTCCTCTGCACCTCACTACCAAGGCTTCCATGAGAACACTTTGTACAGTTCTGTTTTTTCCTCTCCAAAACAGGCAGAGGATTGGCTGAAACGCATGTAGAGGAGAGAAGAAACAGTGATTTCAAAGCTGGAAACCATGATCTATGAGGAAAGAATAAGTGATTTGGATTTTATTTTCTTGGAAAACAAGAGAAAAACAAAGGAATATGGTGTGGAGAAGGAATGCATTAAAAAAGTAATTAGCAAAGAGGAAGGGAGTAATGCTTTCCCTGTTTGTTGTAGATAAAATGAGAAATAATAGCCTAAATTGCAAAAAGAAGGAGTTATATATTTAGAAAAAAACTTCTAAGAGTAAGAATAATGAGCTGCTGAGAAGCTGTGAAGTTCTTTAAAAACAGATTTAGCAAGTGTCTGTCCACACATATGTATCTGATTCCATGTTAACTCAGAAATCCCTTTTTTTTTTCTGTGATTTTATGTTCACTTACAATACACATTCTAGGTACACTGAACATATGAATTTGCATCACATAACCAGTATTACACCTTTTTTACTTAGCCAAAATATTTAGTTACAGAATATTTCAAGTGTATCCCACAGCCTGCGGGATGGACTCATGTTGGAGAAGTTGATGGAGGACTGTCTCCCATGGGAGGGACCCCACGTCAGAGAAGATGAAGAGTTTGAGGAGCCTCCCTTCTGAGGAGGAAGGAGTGGCACAGACAATGTGTGATGAACCGATGGCAACCCCCATTCCCCATCCTCCTGTGTCACTGAGGGGGAGGAGGTAGAGAAAGAGTGAATTTGAGCCTGGGAAGAAGGGAGGAGTAGTGGGGAGGTGTTTTCAAGATTCACGTTTGTTTCTCACTATGCTACTTTGATTTGATTGGCAATAAGTTCAGTTTATTTCTCCAAGTTAATTCTGAGGTTTGCCTGTTACAGTAACTGCTGAGTGATGTCTCCCTGTCCTTGTCATCTTGAACAATGAACCTTTCCTTGTATTTTCTCTCCCTTGTCCAGATGAGGAGGAGTGCCAGAGTGGCTTTGGTGGACATTTTGTAGTGGGTCAGCCTGCTACAAAAAATCTGAAAATAATAATGCTATAATTTTGTACTTTACTCAATGTATTTTATTTCTCACTTATGTTTCCAATAAAATTATTGATTTCAGATAAAGGTGAATTCTAATTTGATTAAAAATAAACAATCATCAGTGTGAATTTTTTTTTAAATTTTGTTTTTCATAGTTATAGGAAACCCAACTATTTAGACAGATCTATTTCATAAGTAATATTTACTCTCTACAATATCCAAGGGTGATTCCTGTGCAGGTAAAACATGAGTAAAATCTGTTTAATCACCTCTGCTCAAAGGTCAGATCAAAGGCAAGTTCTTATGAGCACAGAAACTCCAAGAAGGCAGCTTACAGGTTTGGACTTGGAGCAAAGATATCTCTGTTCAATGGTGTATCTGGTTGGAGGGTGTATGCAGATTCTGAAGAAGACCACTTCCTTCCACAAAAGATTTTGTTTATTTTAATAAGATTACTGTCCAGGGAAAGGCAAGAGCTGTTAATGTTGGATGGATTTAGAATGTTGATAGAGAAAATTTCACTTTGGGTTTTCAAGTGGGAAAGGAACTAAAGCATGAACCATTTGGGATAGTTATGGATATTCTCTAAAACTTGAAATGAAAAGAAAAAAGTGATCTTTTTCTAAATCTCGACTCAAGTATATTGTCTAGAGCTAGGTGATTTAAGTATTTCTTTCCTTGTTCTGACCTCTGCTGACTATTTACTGTCTAGATATAAACAGCACAAACAAAAATATTTCATTTGTTTCCATAGGTTTTTATTACTAGATTTAAAAAAATAAACAACAAACAGGAGGATGAAGGAAGTGTCAAAAAGTTGTATAATGAAAAGAATTTTTTTGGTAGTGTTTCTGGATGTTGCATAATTACTCTGTTACCACCTCTGACAAAATTTTCCATGTTTATTTTACTATTTAAAATATTATAGTATAACTGAAACCAGCCACTCTTGAGGTCTGTGGAAATATTTTTGCTTCAGGCAGAGCTAGACTTGATGGCAATAGAATTAAGAGAGGCAGGATGGCAAGCATATTTTACAGATGTTCAAGTTTGGTTCAGATGTTCAAGTTCAATTGAGATTCTGCTGCACTTTTTTTTTACGAAGAGAATAAATAGCTCATTAACTTACAGGCACACAACAATTAAACACTGGAAAGGACTCAGAGTTTGCTTAACTCCTGAGTTTGGAACATCTGTTTAAGGTCTGAAGCAAATTGAAGTTTTTCAGAAAGATTATGTCAAAGATGATGATTCAATTTCCTCTGAAAAAACAGTAATTAAAATTCCGGTTACAATGAGATATATAACCACTGCCTTTTGTAAGCAGGTGGACCATCCTGATCCAATTTCTCAGACATTTTTCCACTGACTTCAGACCCACAAAACAGGGCTATTGGTAACTACCCATACAGGCTTGACAGCAAATTCTAGTTCAAAATAGATTCACAGAAACTACAGCCACTAAAAGTCTGTCAAGGATATTAAGCTTAGAAAATTGCAAGCATAGAATGAACTCAGTCACTCACTGATTTAAACTATTGGCTATGCAATTTGAATTACATCTTTCAATGGAGACTTACATCAGATGGATGGGCATGCATAGTTTGTAACATTCCCACAGAGGTGATATTGCAAGGTTTTTCTCCCAGGTAGACAGCTCAGAGTGGTCTGGTAGCCTGGTTAGATATTGTGAAAAAAAATATTTTGTTTTGGATGGTTTTGCACAGGCCCCAAGAGGTATGCAGGTTATTTTGCTCTGTTGGTTACGAGTGAAATATTCTGCTTTAATTTAAAAAAGGTTAAGTAACCTTACAAAATTCACGGATGAGTTAATGCTGGCTGTGCCCTGAAATTACCCGGTAGACATCTCATAAGTATTAGAGAATGGGATATGGCTGCATGAGAGAGCTAGTACAGGTTCAGGAGAGATTACGAGGGTAGACAGGAAAACAGCGTGTATAGGATTTTCTGTGTGTTTACAGTAATTGTCCTGTGGTCGCTTTGGACATCCCAAAAGAATTGTACTCCTCAGGTGAAAACAAGGAAGGAATTAAAAAAAAATATATATATAAATTATGATATGATTTAGACATAGGTTTGATATTTTTAAAATATGTAGTGAAAAAAATACTTACAGAAGACTTAAGAAAATTTGGACCTACTCATACTGAAAACCGAGCTTGAACTTTTTTCCAGGATTAGGTAGTAAAGGAAGAAAAGAGGTGAGGAAAGGATCTAAGTACCTGAATTTTCCAGTAACTCTTATGCCAAGAGAATGGTCAGGGTTTTCATGTTAATTTGTGTCCATACTTTCCCTTGAAGGGGTGCTAGAGTGGGAACACAAGCATGAGTATTATATGTAAGAATAAAGTATTAGAGGTTTAATAATCTGAAAGACAATATAACTGTTCTAGAAGTGGAGCAGCTGTGTGAAATGTTGATGCCAGTCACAAGGGAGACATAATTAGAAGGTGAGCAGGGATAACAAACCAGTTTAATACACTTGCCGTGTGTCGTAGGGTGGTGTCGGAATGCACTGCCTTTCAAATGAAAGCAGCATTCTGGAGGTGTTGTTAAGAAATGAAGGAATTAACTCTGGGGTGAAATCAGTATGTAAGGAGCTCTCAGAAAGGGGCCTTCTTGTATCATCAAGACTTTGCCTGAACGCTGAACTACTGCCGCAACGAGTAACACCTTTTCCCTGTTCCCTCATCTAGAAGCTGCTTTGATACTGCTTCAAAACCCTTCAGAAATTTACTTGGTCTCATGTATTTGCAAAAAAACCAAAAAACCAAAAAACCACCAAAAAAAACCAAAACCAAAACCAAAACAAGGGGTTTTTTGGTACTTATAAACCTTAGTTAAATCTGAGGCTACTGGAAAGGGGACAGATTACTTTTGAAAGTGCTTTTAAATTTGTTTTCTCAAAATTGTTGGTATAAAATTGTTTCTGTACTATGTCTGACCACAGCCACATACAATTCAAAAGTTTCCTGTTGAAGCGAGATATGCTCTTCTTGACTTATTTCCACTGAACTTCTTTTATTGTCAATGCAGTTAGATACAAAGTGTAAAGTAATTCAGTTGCATTATCGTTGAGGAGAGCCTGCAAAGCCTAGTGGGAAAAGAGTTTAACAACCACAATACTCATTGATTTTTAAGTTGTAAATACTTCTGTGAACCTTAAACATACAATTCTTTAACTTTGGAGAGATATTTTATTAACTAGTACTAAATTCAAAATTAATAATGTTCATCATGGTCCTATTTAATTAGCATCTAAATCATGAAAGAAACTATATGTTGTACTCTCTTGAGAAATGAAGGATAAACAATAAATGGATCTTAGTGGTGCAATGTAGTATCTATTCTAGTCTGTAACTATTCTGTAGTATCTATCTATAATAATATTCTCAGTACCATTTCAGATCTAAGTTCAGGGTGCTTTTACTGCTGTTCCCATATCTGTTCAGTGAATGTGTAAAGGGATGAAGTCTTCTAGGAAAGCAAGAGGGTAGTGATACAACAAGCTATCACAAGACAAACTGAGTTGCAGATTTACACTGTTTATATTGCTGAAGTGTATGGGCTCACCTCAGCTTAGATATGAGATAATATGAAGTTATCTATTCCTCAGTGAAACCTGTATATCATAGAGTGGTTTGGGTTGGAAGGGACTTTAAAGATCATCTCGTTTAAAGATCATGCCCAGAGCTCCATCCAACCTGCTTTTGAACACTACCATGGGTGGGGCAACCACAGCTTCTTCGGGAAACCTGTTCCAGTGCCTCACCACCCTCACAGGGAAGTATTTCTTCCTAATACCTCATCTAGACCTACTCTCTTTCAGTTTGTATCCACTCCCCCTTGTCCTATGCAAAAAGTTCACATGCCCTTGAAAAAAGTCTCTATCTTTCTTGTAGGTTCCCTTCAGTTACTGGAAAGCCTCAATTAAGTCACCCTGAAACTTATTTATACTACCTTGTGTTTGTGACATCATGACAACACAATGTGGTTAATAAGTGGAATGGCTGTTGTGCGTATCTAATAAGTGATGCATCTAATAAGTGATTCTCATAGCTGTACCTGTACTCTGAAGGCGTCCTTACCGTGAGGAATTTACTCCAAAGACCTTCAATGTTTAATTTTGTTTCTAAGACAGCATAACCTCAAAATGTTTCCATCACTTTCCAAATGAATTATGATTTGTAGCATGACCAGTAGCTATATTTTATAAATTTCCTTCTTAATAATGACTGTCAGTGTGGGAGATGTCTTCAGGAAGAATGCATTTTGCTGACTTTTGTCCCTGAACAAAACGCATATTCCCCAAACATGCCTCAATCCGTATGAGAGGGCGCCATCTTGTGGTGTAATTTATACTGCCCTGAGACACGACGATGCTTTTGCCCCAATAAAACAAGAAATGGCTGGGGAGGGACACCTGGTTCGCATATAACGCAATGAAGTATAATTGCAGCTTTTAAAAACTTCCAATAACCTCCTGCTTTAAATATGTTAATCCTAATTCGAGCAACGTGTTGATTTATTCTGATCTCTACAAGGGGTTTACTCCTACTTCATACAGAATCACAGAATGGGTCAGGTTGGAGGGGACCACAGCAGCTCATGTAGTCCAATCTCTGCCTAAACAGGGTCATCCTAGAGCACAGGATTTTGTCCAGACACTTCTTGAATATCTCCATGAAGGAGACTCCACAACCTGTCTGGAAAATCTGTTACAGCGCACACTCACCCACAAAGTAAAGATCTTCCTCATATTCAGGTGGAAAAACAACTGTATCATGTACTTTTAAAAACAACAGCTTCATGTCTTCTGTACCTACTCAACATGCTTAATGAGAATAAATAAACACATCCAAAACAACACTGAGAAGTTTTCAAGGCAGGTCAGTATGTTATTTGGCTTGTAAGGGAGGAAATAAAACATGAGTGGGTTTGAGGCTGAACTCAATACCTCAGTAGAGGTTTTAAATGCAGATTACTCAAACAGGGACTAATATTATAAGCAAAGTATTTTCAGCCTTGTGAGGGAAAGTGCAAAGCCCTGCACCTTGGGAGCAACAGCGCCCATGTGGCAGTGTATGCTGAGGGCTGAGCATCTGGAAAGGGGGTGTTCAGAACAGGACCTGGGGTCCTGTGGGCCTCAGGCTGAACACGAGCCAGAAACGGGCCCTTGTGGCAAGGATGGCTAGTGCTGGGCTTGGCTGCATTAACAGTGTTGCCAGCAGGTTGAGGGAGATGATTGCTCCCTTCCACTCTGCACTGGAGTGGGAGTCCAGCCACACCTGGACTACTGTGTACAGTTTTGGGGGATTTCATCAACTTGTGTAAAAATTTGTGTGAAGTATGTAAAGAAGATGGAGTTAGGCTCTTCTAAACAGTGCTCAGTGGCAAGATTGGAGGCAATGGGCACAACCCAAAACACAGGATGTTCCCTTTGAATATCGGGAAACACTTTTTATTCTGAGGGGGACTGAGCACTGGCACAGGTTGCCTACAGAGGCTGTGGAGTCTTCATCCTTGGAGATACTCAAAAGCCATCTGAACATGGCCCTGGGCAACTGGCTGTAAGTGGCCCTTCTTGAGCAGGGGTTTTGCACAAGGGGACTACCAGAGTCCCCTTCCAACCTCAGCCACTCTGTGACTTTGTAAATCTGTGAAATGAAATGAACATGGAAATGTTTAAATATTTCATTTTTGTTAATGAGAAAATATTCTATATAAAATATATACTTGTTTATTAAATGTTTGGAAGTATTATTAAATTTTTTGAGAAAGTATGATTCAGTTCCAAAATGAAAATTGCTCTGTAATTCTAGGTCTGTGACTTTTGAGGATTGTTGTCCTGGGTTTTAAATTCACAGGCTCGTGTCTTATTCAGAAAAAAAAAGAATGTTCTCAGATCCTGATAGTGTATAGATAGTAAAAAATAAAATCCACTGTATGGGCTATGTGAAATTAAATATTTCTAAAATTTTTTAAAATAGTTAGGTATTTTTAAAACTATTAGGTTAAAACTATTATTATATGCAGTCATGAAAAAGAGGATATTTGATATCTGTTTTTCCAGAACTTTGTTTTGAAAGGGTCATGTACTTTATGCCATAAATCCCACATTAATCTCTTTAAGATCTGTTACTTCTTTTCCCTATGATCCTCCGGTCACATTACCTGGCTGTTACTTTCTTTTTTAGTTGCTTATTGCACACCTGGTACAGTGCATTTGCAGTTGTCGTGCTCTGGGAACTGTGTACCTCATCATGAAAATGTTTGCTACTGCAGTAGTTTCGTGACATGGTTGCTTGTGAATATGTCTGAACAAGGGCAGAGGTACCACCTATGCTTTGCTTTTATTAGGGAAGACAATACAGTATAGATCTGCTGGAGGAACAACTGTCACAAATAGCAAAGATCTGAGAGCTCTGCAGGCTCTGTGAAGGCTCACTCAAGATTTCTGCTAAGGCTTCTCTGGTGCTCTTGTTTCATCTGACTGTTCCTTTGAGAAATTTCCATTTTATAAAGCTCCAAGCTACAGGTTTGCTGAACTGAATTACTTGCAACTGATAATGGAAATACTTCATTTGTGATTATGTCAAAATTGTTGTTTTGGGTCCCATCTACGTGATAAGCAAACTGGGAGGAGTGAACTGATGTTGCCTTTTGTCACATGTGGGCAGGGAGTGACAAAGCGCTGTGCTGTCTCCTACAGATATGGCTGAGATGTCCATTCTCTGTGCTCTTTATAGGAGCATTAACACTGCTGTAACCAGATTAGAAGAACTCAGACTGTTCTCAAATGTCTTCTTATCTGCCAACTTCAAGCGTTTTCTATCAAGGAGTACAAAGGGGGTGCTCAGAGATCTACAGAATTTTCATAAGGCTATTTTGCTGCAAGTGAAACTCTTTGCCTTTTTGATAAGATCAGCAGGACTATTTTGGAGTGGGTGTACTTATTTCAATAGGAATTTATCAGGATAACTTTCCCTGAGTTTTCAGAACAAGGTTTTTTTTTGGAGCTAGAACCCATATAACAATCAAAGACACTCTATTCCTTCTCTCTCTTGCTTTCACTCCTGAAATACTTAATAGTAGTGCACAGTAACTACTCTTGAGGTTTTCATCCTTCTTTCCCATGGTGTTGATAGTTCCTTTTTTGACTTTAAATTCATTGCCTTAAATATCATAAAAATAATTCCACAGTTTCTGAAAAAAGATAAGTTTATTTTTCTTTGAACAAAATATCTACAATGACATGGGTGACACCATAAATTTCACATTTTTAACTCTTCTGACTGCAGAGAATGTCAGTTTAAGTGCAATATGATACTGTAATACAATGAAAAGGAATCTAATCAAATCCATGCACAACACATTTATAGATTTCTACGTAAAAAGGAAGTACTTTGAGATGAAATTGCTGTCAGAGAGAACTCACAGGAGAATATTTTGAAAACTCACAGACAAATTATTAATACACTACCATATCACTTTTTTTCTGTTTTTCTTGCTGTAGCCTTTAAAAAGCCAGGATCACTAACACACAAAATACTCTATACTATGTTAAACCTTTATGTCAAAAGCTTATGGCGCAATTTCTTCTTATACAGCTCACAATTCCACATTCATGGAAAACCAGTAGCTACTTTAGTCCATTTCATCTGTTAGTATCACTCTGTCATACATTAAAATACAAACATAAGAAATGTTTCTTGCATATTTCACAAAGATGAAAGTGAAGAAGTGCAGTAATATTCGAGAATGTCAAGAAGACAGGATGAGCCAACACTTTTTCTGGCATTAATCCACTGCTTCTAGCAATCTAACCTGCTTCTACAAGCCTTCCAAACTGATAGTACTTCAGTAATTACTGGAGGTGATTGTTGCCTGAAGACACGTTTTCTGAAACCACTCCAAAACAGAACACCCGTTTTATTACTAACAAGTAGTCTGGTTTGAGATTTATATTATTCTTAGTTGTCTCAAAAAGGAAAAAAGCTGTGAAATCTGATATAGTACTCATCTAACCATATGATTGTACAGTAAGATGTGGATAAAGTTATATTACTACCTCACAGGGGTACTGTATGTGTTACTAGCTCCTTCAGCAATTTCACATTTTAAAACCAAATTATATTGTGTTGGATTAGATTAATTCCCATTATAGCTCAAACAAGAGAAGAAGTTGCACAAAAAGTGTATCTTTTGCAACCAACCATGTCAGCTTGGGCTGGGAATGGTATAAATAAATTAATTTCCTTCTACTATACAATTATTGCTGAAAATAATACTTTTTTTTTCTAAGGTTAAGGAAGACTTTTTATCTTTCCCTACTGTTAAAAAATATAAGGTTTTGTAGAGTTTATTATATTCTATCTTTATCTACATTATCATTCTACAGACCTGTAAAGGACTATACACAAAATGGAAGCAATACCTCACTCCTTAAATGTAAAGTGCACATTTAATCACCTAGATTATTTCTGTCTAGTGACAGAACCATCTCTCACACGTCACAAATGATCCTTTATAAAGCAGATTTTGGAATGAACTATAAGAAAAGGAATCCAAAGAAAACTAATGTATGATTGAGCTGAAAAAATAATTAAATTTTAAGTAAATGCTCTGTTTTTCCTGAATTATACTAACCTGTTTAAATAATACTGCTTGCTGTAAAAACTCCTTGAAAGTAAAATGTACTTTATGTGTTAAAATAGCTAAGTAGTAAAATCCTAGTATTCCTTATTTCCTTTCATCTTCAAGTCTCCCATGGTCTATCAGCATTATAGAGAAAAAAACCATCCCTCTAACCATGGAAGCCTATTGTGCTGATATTTGAATATAGTTTTAAAAATAAAATGCATTTTGCTGTTTGGAATTTAAGCAGGAGTTTGGTATGGTAGTAGTTGAGTATTTCTACTGCACCTCTAAGAGGCTTTTCTTCTCCTCTCTCAAGGTACTGAAGTTTTTTGCCTTATGAGGGGTGACGTGGATTCGGCCACACCTCTCTTTAGTGCAGAATGAAAAGACAGTCATGTGAGAGGTTCCAGGCACTGCTTTGGGGTTTCTCTCTCCCTATGGCCCCTGTTCTGCTATGCCCAGCCCAGACTTTTCATCCTGTATCTTCCTGTTCTGCTTCTCCTTCCACCAAGAAAAGAGTTTCTACCTGCACAGGTAGAAACTACTGTCACAAAACAATATAAACTTTGCAGCAGATGATATAGACTGTTTCCCCCTGTAGCTACTGCTTCCACCTGAACCAGTGCACCTATGGAGACACTGAGAGACTGGGAAAAATACTAAGAGTGCCTCATCCTTTCTTTTCCCCTTAATGGTGACTGTGTCAGCTCCTCAGTAGCTGTTTTACTGGGATATTCTCCCAGATCCTACTGTGTCTCCCTCTGTTCTCATTGTGTTACAATGTCCTTCTAGTGCCAGTATTTAATTTTTGATGTATAGGGCTGGTCTACAGAAATCACAAAAACATGACCTGAGAAGTACAGGGTCTGCACCTACGGTGAATGATGACTTGGGACAAAGCTGCATTAGCCTGTCACACGGGGTTTGTGCTTATGAGAAGCCTTCTGGTGTGGCTTTGCCAAGGACTTGTCCTCTGCAGAGCCCAGGTCCAGTGACAGTGAAGTGAGGTAGCTAACTTCTTCTGCCTAATGAATGGGGTCTTTTTTATATGCAGGAGAAACCCTGCTAGATACCATTTGCCTCAAGCATTATTTCCTTGATTTTTTTCTGCATTTCCACTGCCTCTTTCCTGGAAGTGTAGCATAAATACTGCAGTCTGATAAATACTGTGGAGTACCTTTCAATTCTTGTATCTTAACATCATTTCCTGCTGCTTCACTATACAAAGTGCAAAAAAATCATCTCTTACACTAATCTTAGCTGGTGTTGGTAACTGTTGATTCCAGCTTTGCTGGCAGTTTTGGACTATTCCCAATGTCAGTGGTGAATAGCAGGCATTTTTGCCTTGAAGCTTCTTATCATCTTAAATGACATTTTTCTCTTTCTCTACTATGTGACTTTATATTAAGTAATTTAGGAATAATCTAAATGAACTTAACTTTAAAGTTCTGATTTCTTTTGAAAGACACATTATTAGTGGACTACAGAGGCTTCTGGCCATGGCAAATGTTTTGGTTCCATTAAAAAAGTCCCCAAAACCATCAGCTCCAGGGAGATCTTGGTTCCATTGTATCAAAACAGAATCACATGCCAAATGTTATATGCATTTGAAAACAGCCCTTAAACTAAGTACAGTTGATTTTGCTGATAACAGAAACAAGTTAACATCCCTTTCCATACAATAAAACTAACCCTAACTTTGAGAGAGAGCAGACATGGTATCAGAAAAAAAAGCCAAAGAGTGAATTGATTTTAGATATAAATGAAGAAAAACTAGAAAAGAATAATAGTTTTAAAAGGAAGGTGGATTATACATGTTCCTTCTGATGCAGTTTAACAAAATGTGAGAGCTACTATTAGAGAAACTCTCTAACTAATCCTTGGAGGAAAACAATAACAAATGAAACCAAACCCAAGGTTGCTATGTTACAATCCCTAATGCAGAGTTCCACTGCTTCTGTTACTTCATATGCACCATGCCCTTGGCAGTGCACCAGATGTTTGCCTCCAGCTGATTCTGCTTTTCTACACACATTCTGATCACCAACAAAGCACACATTTTAAACATGTTCAAAATAAAACTATTTTGCAATGAGAATCGGCCTCACCTACTGGGCTTAGAGTATCTAATAATTCTAAATGCTATATTTCCACATCTTACCAAGGTTTTGTTTTGGCAAGAGATTGACAAAATTAATTACTCTTGCCTAGACACTAAGCCATAAATGTGATCCATGGTGTTACAATTTTAAGAAGTAACTACTATGACTTATTTAAACCTAAACAGGAAAGATCTTTCTAAGAGTTTTAATAGTTGTTCTGCTATTTATTAATGTGAAATACAGTAAATGTAAAGGACCATCCAGGTATTTTTTTATGTTTTAGAACAGCTGCATGTTTTTCCGAAGTTGTAAAGTGCTTCTTAACCAGTATCTAAGTCATATTAATAAACTTCAAAGAACGAGTCAGAAAATTTGACACATTCATAAATTAAACTTCCTGTAATTATGTAATATATAGGAGATGAATGTGCATAAACATAACTGTATTCATCCTCCAAATGCTTCAGTGAAGCAGTTGACTCTTTGCTTTCAGTTTTGGTCCAAGATCTCTTTGCATTGAATCAAAATGAAGCATTGCAAAATTTTGATGTAATTTGTCTATTTCACAAGCTGTATGAGTTTTATGAATTGAGAAAGAAACCACTTAAAAATATAAAAAATATTAAAAAAGTATGTTTAAATTATCAATGTATAAGTAATTAAATGAAAAAAAATCCTTTACAGGAATTAATATTTTACAAATTTTAATGTATTTATCATATGATATGAAGACTGTTAGGCTGTTTACTTTGTGCTGTCTGAGATTATTTCAACATACACCCTCCAGGGGAACAGTAATTTGAAGTACATTGAATAAATTATATGACTTAAATGTGTTAAATATGTTCATTGCAAAACCACCAGTACTGTCCTTAAGACTAGATCAAGTCATTTAAACTGTTGTGTCCAATCAGAAATTTCTCATTATATTGTAAAATTAAAATAAAGCTTACAAACACTAATATGTTCTGTAATACTGTGGGATTTACCTAGGGTATCCTGGAAACATTTTTAAAATTAAAAATACACCAGAATTTAAAAAATTTAAGGACCATCAAAGAATACTGTACATTTATACCACTATGTAACAGTATGTATAAATACTTGGCAGTAAAGCTTCAGTAGGGAGTGATTTTCAATGAAAAAGTTATTAATATTTAGTTTGACAAGGAAAGTTTGTAATAGCAGATGTATCTTCTCTGGGTGTCATTCTTCCATCCCACTGTAGCTGGTCATTGCAGGCTGTGCAGGATCCTTTTTCTCCCCCTCATTTTAACTCTTCTGATCACTCCTCTGATGTGCATTTCTAACAAGAAGCCTCCTGTTGAGTGTGACAGCCAGATCTTTATGTACTGCAAGCCTTAATCTTGTTATTGGTGAATGTCCTCATGCCTGATGATTTTGTAGATTACCCAATAAAAAATGTTGAAAATCAGAAAGGCTAATGGGAAACAAGCTCTGGATATTGTGTCTATCTTCTTGGCCCGGTCAATGAATACCTTTCTCATCTCATCAGGGCTTTTTGGTACAGCTTGAACAGGATTATTTGGCCCCTTTTGTGTCATTCCGTCTTTTGCTGGCACACATGGGCCCACTCCATATGCTGTAATGCTAAACTGACTATCACGTGTATCATCATCCTGTTGGGGAAAAAAAAAGAAAAGAAAGAAGAGCAAGAAGGTTTTTTTTAAATTATTATTTACAGAATCCTTACCTGCTTCTAAATAGCAGTTGCACCATTACCTCATCGACTTCTTGAATCCACAGCTTATCTTAACCTGTTGAAATTTCATCCCTATCAGAGTCTGTTAAAAATATTGCTGGATCCTTAACAGGCACAGAATTTTCTATTTGTTTATAGAGTCTGTAATCCATTTAGTGAAATGAGAAAGCTTAGTAAACTAGTGGTAATTGGGCACACAATTCACTTTAAGTTTCTCCATTTACAGTAAATATGTGAAGTCTTCAAATGGACAAACTTCACACTGGTCTTTTAGAAAACAGCTATTAAGTCTGTAGATTGCCTTACAACCTAGGATCCTGGCCTCTGGAGATACTCCTCATAAAATCACTAATGACATGCACATTAATTATATTTGTGAGAATTCTGCCTATCTGGCCACTGTATAATTAATCAATCTTATCTACATGTCTAATATCTGCTGTTCCCTGTGAATACATCAGATAAAGAGAATAGTACATAAAATGTCTTAGTTTAAAATAAACGGAAGCTAAAGGCCTGATTTTTCTTCTGACATTCTTCTGTCAGTTCAGGGCAAAACTGGCAAAGACATTCAGGATTAAGGAACTATAAAAGAAAGTGATTCTTAATCACATGGCACAGAAACAGAAGTGAATATTCTGAAGATATACATATTTTCGTAACATACAAATAAACAATGATGCTTGTGTCTGGAGACATGTTTTTTACTCCTCTTTACCTGGTTATAGGTATCCTCAAGTAATTAAAAAGGCACCTATGCAGACAAATAAATGATACATAATCTGTGAAGTCAGGACTAAATTTGGTTCTGAAATATATTCTAGCGTACTCCTTCATTATGTAGGTTACCCAAGAATAGTCATGTGATTTTGACGGCATTCACCATTTTTTCAATGCAAATTTTAGATTCAGGAATGTCTATTTTTCATGTCTAATTTAGCCTAGTTGCTTTAGGATTCTACACTTTCATGAAATTTAGAAATTACTATGTTAATTCTTAAGTATTTTGAAAAATAATTTCTGTAAGTATTATAAAAAGAGTTGAGCAGCTGTTAATTTTTTTTTTTTGGTAGGAGAATTTTTGATATTTTAAAACTCTTCCTAGTTTAAATTGAAGTAAAAAACTAAAAAAGATTTATTTGGCAAAGCAAGTCAAATAATTCTGTTTCAATTCAATAGTTTGAAGTATTTTTTTTTACTTTATCCTCTTACTTTATACAAATGCAATTTCTCAATAGAACAACTTAAATCCAAAGTTCCAAATTTTTCATTTTGAAAATGTCTGTGACATTTTGAAAATCTGAAAACATTTTTCAGTGAAGAATTAATTTTAAACATATTTAAAGCTTCCATCAAATAATTGCTAATTACTTTGTTTAAAAAAATTCCAACAAGTTTTATTATCAATATTGGTTGAATATGTTATCTACAAAAGAGTGCAGATAAATTACTAAGTTTGAAGTGAACGATTTGGCCATCAGCATGACCATCCAGCAGAGTTGTAATCATCATCCAGCTGAAATACTTCTTCATATACGTAAATTGAATAAATATAGAGACTGATATAGTTTACTGAAACTACTATATCTCAACTCTGTATTAGAATTTGCCTTTAAAAACTAAAAAGAAAGAAAAATTAATGTGAAAGAAAAGGAGGAAAAAATCACTGACTGACTTTACTATGGAAATGAAAAACAGAAATACAAAATGATAGGATCATTATTTGATGACGTGATAAAACAGAGATTTAATTACTGCAATAGTGTTCCTCTCCTGTCAGATAAGAATGGGAAATAATACCTTTAATGTAGTTGTATTCTAGACTAGTTGTAGTCTTGTGTTCCAGTTAAGAGAAGTATTAAGTCATAAATGCATGTACTGTGAGAATTTACCATAAACTTGCCATTTAAACACCTTCACATGTACATTTCAGGGTTTTGTCTTTTCATGTTTCTCCAGAAAATAATGCTTATGACTGCACAGGCTGAGAAAGATAATAAAATTTTCTTCTGAGTAGATTTCAGCTATGCAGGTTTTCAGGATCAGGCACTATATACTAAGGCTTTACTGGCTCTATTTTGGGTTTACCTGAGTGGAATGGTCCCCTAGAAAGTTTTAAAGGTCAGGTCTCTCCTTATTTTTGTGCTTGCAGACATCCTGTTTTTCATCTGCAAGCAGACTGCTTGGAAATGCTCTCTGTTGTTGAATTGATGTGAAGTTCCTTGCAGGCGTCCAGCATTTCTGCCCAGTGTCTGTTGGATGGTGTCTCCATGAGGGCAGGCAGGATGGCTGGAGCCAGCCAAGCCACACCATGGTATTAGGGCTGGTGGATATGCAGGAAAGGGCATCTTCTGGAACATACCAAGAGCCTCCATAATTCTTTTCAGCAGCCACAGCTTGAATAATCAAAATGTGGTTCTGCAAGTTTTCTAGCAGATTCATAATGCAGAGAAATCACTAGGTTGGCCTCAGATTCATATCTGAGGGTGCTTGTGCACAGCAAGAAAGATGCAGTTACTGCTATTATCAATACTAGCTTTGAGTGCTTTTTTGAGGGCATTTATGTCAGTGAAACCCCTTTTGTTTTTTTCTATTGATTGACTTGGCTCTTTTTGACTAGAAATATGTCTCAGAATGCATGTGTCTGAGGCTACAGATGTAGAAATCATCTAAAGGACAATGCCCTATAGACCCAGTTGACAGTATTTACTGTGGATCTTTCTGAAAAAGTCCTGCATATTGGCAGAATTAATAGAATTATTTTTTTAAAGTGATAAGCTTTTGTTTCTTTTGTGTACTTTTTAGTGTATCATCACTAAAGAAAACTATTTCTTAAAAATTTTTCATAAAATATAAAAAATCTTATTATGAATGAACTTTAGTAAGAGTTTGATTTGATTTGAATGCACTTTTCACACATTCAGATTTAGAATTAACAGCTTGAAAGCTGTTCTGCATACAGTTACATTTAAATATTTTATAATTTCTATTAAAATTACTATAATTAAGGAATGAATAAAATGTAGATAAAAGGTTTTATTTGAAAAGTTAGAATTCTTTAATGCTCTGAAGGAAATAATTTCAATACATTTATTTCTGTATCAGTGTTCTACAAAATACTTAGCTATAAATTAATAGAAAACTGTGAGTTTTGTGGTCTTGTGACAATGGTGTTTTCTGTCCATGTGCCTAGTAATACATTGATCTTGAGAAATAACATGCATAAGGGCTGAAAATAACTCCATAGCCGTTTGATTGTAAGGTGTGATAACAACTTGAAAACTTATTTGAAGCCTTGACTTTGGTAATTTGAACACTATATTTTTTACTGTTCAGTTTTGAGAAGGAAAGCAGTAGTGAGTTGTTTTGCACTACAAACAGTGCAAGATTTTAGTACTATGTTTTAATCCAGATTTAAACATACCAAAAGGGATTATGAAATTAACAAGACGGTACCTTTACTAACATTTCACGTCATCACATACAGGTAGCAATGAAGGCATATGAAGTTCACATGGGAAGACGTTATTTCAGACAAAAGGACAGGGCCTCTGTTAATGGTTGGATATCACATTATGACAAATGGGACATCTTCTTCATAGTTTACCCTTAAATTTGTACTGTAGATTTGAGGCAAAGTCCCGTCTATACGTCCTGTACATCTCAAGCCATTGCTATGCTGTAATGATTCACTGATTTCTTTTCCATCAAGAACTCCCTCAAAATACTTTCATCAAAACGGATGGTTGACCAAAAAGAAAACAAAAGAAAAAAGGTGTGATTACCATTAAAGACAATCTAGTTTGCATGTCTATTTTCCTCACTAAAGATATGGTGATCTTTAGATTTTGAAAATAGAACTAAAAGACTGAATATCCCCAAAACCTAAATATATTAACAGCTAACCTAAAACCAAATTGTTGTTATTCAGTATATGTACCCAGTTAATATTATTCTCATGGAATGTAAATGCAACTAAGAAAAAGCACTGATTATAGGTGTGTTTCAGTATCCCTGTATGACTTCTAATTCTGCCATTTTTTTCCTTTTGTCTTTTAAGAAGGAAATGAATAATTAACACTCATTCTGAGTGAATGGTAACATCATATTTCTGAATAGTTCTTTTCACTGGCCAGGTTTCCTTTTTTGTCAAAGAACTGCGGCTCATATACTAAGTATCAAATGAAGTCTCAAATTGGGAACCAAAATTCCCCTGTTCTCAGGATTCATTATGCCACTTGGGTAATCATAAAGACATTAGACCCTTTAAAAAAACTCTCCTATATCTCCTGTGATGCTTTGGAAAACGGTATTGAGTAGGTTGCACATTATGTTGCAACAACAGCTTTTATTTATAAATGAATTTATAAAACAATCCCAGGCACTTCAAAATTTTTGCTAGTTCTGCACAAACTGGGTTGGGTCTCTGAAAAGAAATTTTCCTTTCAGTAATTTGGAACCACTGGGTGAAGTCCGTACTTACAATCATAAAAATGGTGGCCAGAGGGTGCAGTTATACTCAAGAATTGCCTTTGATGCTGCTCTTAGTGTTTTCTGGGAAATGAGGCTGCAAATGAACTAGATGGTGTAAAAAGGGGCAGTGACTATAGGTGGAAAAAGCATAAAGAAAATGGCAGGGATAGATGAGCTTTGGATGCCAAAATGTCTTGTTGCAGCTCTGTACATAATTGCAATTTGTATAACCATAGAATTACTGCAGGGGTCTTATTCGAGTTCAAACATATGCTTCTTAAGAGAGAGGTTCCAGTTCCTCTGTGTTTTCAATCAACATTGAGAAGGTATAACCCCTAGTTTTAATCAATTTAAAAAATACTCCAACCTATGAAAACCTGCAAATTTGTTTGAGGATCTGTTTAGAAATAAAATGGAATTCAATGATTTGAACAAAGCATCTGAAAAATACAGAAGAGTCAGTAAGTACGACATTTAGCCAGAAATAAACAACTTTGCATTAGATGGAAAGCCAATGGCTCTGCAGTAGTTATGGGAAAAGACCCGGAAGATATGGAAGATCACAATCTTGATATGGGTCAATAACACAATGTTGTTTGAAAGGAAAATGGTAAACTGGCTTGGATAAACAAGTGTATTACTTGCATCATTTGATCCTTTGGCTGCTTTCAATTGTTACTGTGTAGGTTTCATGTTGTTCATGTTGCAAACACAGTTTTGAGGAATTATATGGGCTTATTAGGAGAATTTCCAGGGAAGGTGAATGAGAAAAAAGCAAAACACAACAAAACCCCCAAAACCCGAAACAAACCAAATCCAAAAACTTTATCCACTGGGAATGTTTATAGAAAAGACTGAATGGAAATGTGCAAATGGTGACATGAAGGAACAAAGTAGTCTGGTTTCTGTGTCCTTTCTAGACAAGACATGACAGGACAGAAAACGCATTAGTAAAACAACCTTTTTAAACAATTGGAATAGATTTCAGGGGAGCTTGTGGAATTTTCATGACTGGGATGAATTAGGTATGAATGATCTTAAGTCAGGAAAATGGATCCACTTACCTCCCAAAGACACTGAAATTCAATCATAGGACTATTGCTTTGGTTACTTGGTAAAAGTAAATATTTCTTGCAACAGGCACATCTTTCTAATTACAAGGAAAATAGACTTTGGAAATCCTTCACCTGTCCTATTGCAATTACCTATTACTCATAAATGATGTCTCCTTTCAACAGATACCTGAAATGAAACATTTCCAAGCTGACCTATTTTTGCACTTTTGCAACACAGTCAAATCACTAGAAGTTTTGCTGTACCCTTGTAGATAAAATTCCAGTGGCAAAAAAATTCTGTATTCAACAATTAGAATTCACCTGGTAGAAAAACCTGATCTTAGTAAAACGTCCCAAGATGGTAAGCATACAGAATGAAAAAGTCTAATAAGTTATCCTATCTGCCTTATTTCTTTAATAGTTTTGGACATAAATACTGAAAAGAATACTGTTTTCTCTTTGCCAAAGAAGAAAATGTAATGTTCAAGGAAGCCCCTGAAGTTTATTTTAAATGCAGCCTTTTTACATAACTTCTTTTCACCTCTTGACTTTATGGTCAAATGAACATTTCTTAATAAATGGTAGTTTGAAAAGTTAGTGCAATCTGGCCCCTGACAGTCAGTGGCTGTTTGACCTAGTCCAAAGGAAAAACAAACATACAAAACTTTATAATCATGAGCTATAGTAACAGACTTTGAAAAAGACAAAAGAAGAAGGAAAACCAAGGTACTCTGAGTTATGATCCTAGGGCCTGCATTTCATGTTATAAATTGTGGTGAATAAATAGTAACATTTGTGGTAAGGAAGACTAGTTACTAACTGCAGTTTTTAATCTGTAAGACATCATTTATTATTTGTATAACAGTGGGTTTAGAATGTGATCCAAATTTCTTTCTGAGAGATAAAATCTCCATGCTGTAATGTTTCAAGTCCTGTATACTTGTTGGGCAAGGAAAGGTTTAATAAAACATTGAGAAAGAGAGAAGCAATTGGCTGACCTGTCCCTAGAGCTTGAGGTGTATTCTCAGAGGTTAACTCTGTCCAGGAGCTCTAGCTCTACATGGAATTGGAGTGAGTTAAAAAACATTTATTTAAATTAATCCTTTCTGAAAAACTACTAGTTTTCTAAAATCATAACCTTGCATAGGAGCAAAGCATTTTTTTTGTAAATTTAGACTGAGAAGCTTGCCTCATAATGAAACATATAGGTACAGGGAGGAAGGGAAAGCATATGCCCCTGAACATATCTAATACCCTCATCTGAAGTGTGTTATAAAGAAAAACATTGAAATGCATGTCTCCAGAATCAGAGCAGAATACTTGGTACTTTATTGTACACTCTAAAGTCTCTAACTCTAATCCTTTAATTTTATGAGAATTTAGCAGGCAACCTACCTGAAGCTAAGGACTCTCTCATGAAGTGTAACATTAGAATAAGGACTTTTAAGTGTCAGTTCAAAAATACTATGATCCAGAAAAGTAGTATCTACGCAGTTAGTTATTCATGCACAAACTTTTTTTTCTTTAAAAGGTCTTCTCTTAGCAGTCCTTTTTATATTGTGGTTCCTTCCTCACATACCTCTAAGCTGAAATTTAATTGATTGTTATTGCTGAATGGGTGTCTGGTGAGTTTGAAGTCTTGCTAAGAGGGAGCTGAAAAGAGATTTGGTTTGATTCTGAGGAAGGAAGATACTACCTGCCAGTTCCTAATCCTGTGGTCATAATAATTGACCTGCATTTAAGAAAGATATCAATTAAATTGAACATGGTAAATTTGCTTGAGATCCAGAAGAAACAATAAGACATGGTGAGAAAGATGAATGGACTAAAAGTATAGTGACATAATATATCACTTACCACAGCTGTTTGTATTTGATACACGATTCAGCTGTTGTGACTTACCTACACTCTGTCCAGTAATCCATGTCTGCCACACCCCATTCTTCCCATTCCAAACCTTTAAGCAGCTTTCAGAGAGCTGCCATATTTCAAGAACAAACACCTTGTTACAAAACTGCTGTTTTTGCTGCTACTGTCAGCCGGAAGAAAGAAACACATTTTTCACAGGGTCAAATGTTGAATGCAGGTACTTGCAGTCTGAATCATCCTCTAGTCTACAGTGCCTGGGATTCTCTGTACAGCTGAAGCTGAAGAAGTCTGGGACTCAACACAGAGGAACAGGCAGATGTATGACAATGTCATTTTCACCTGACTGTCTGGCCCGCCTTTTAACATGGAGTCTCAGCAACAGAGACTGCTTAGGTAGGCTTTACAGCAGTGCAGATTTTCAGCATCTTCTAAGTGAGAGGGAAACTTGTAAAATATGTTCTCCTGGTGATGTAAGCAGTAGACTGAGGTAAGTCTTCAGGAATGAAAGATGATTGAACTGAGCCATGTTGCTATGGTCAGACTTTCATCCACTAGTAATATTCTAGATACTGACTGATAGTGACAGGCTCTGCATGACATCGGTGATGTATCATTTAGTATCATTTAATAAGTAGGCTGGAAACCTATTTACACTTTGTAAAATCTGAAGTAGGAGTTACATATTGTTGTAAGAAATTTTCCTTATTTGTTGATTTAACTACAGATTTCAGAGTTCGAACTTGTAGCCTTAGCTGTTTGGCTTTGCACACTGGTAGTGAGTTTGCACACTGTTTGGCTTTGCACACTGGTACTGGTAGTCTGGACAGCCCCAGCTATAATATAAATACTAATAACAATTACTATAATTAAGTTTCTTACTAGTAATATGAACAAAATTAACAGGACAGAAAAAAATCCTGCAAACTTACCAGCCTTCTAAAGTAAAATGTTTGTCCTTTTACCAATAGTGTTATTTGAAAAAGCACTTTGTGTATTAAAAAATATTTGCATGAAACACAGCTGTTAAGGCTTTGAATTGAGTATTAGAATGAAATTAGGAAACAAAATTTGTTGAATCTCACTGTAGTAAAAACTGCTGCAAATACTAGTAACATTCATTCACTGAAGTATAATCTAACTCTTGTAACAGAGTGAAATTCATGCTTGTGCAGATGGCTCCCACATGGCCCATGCCTCATTTAAATCCCTCTTAATCCCTCTTTTGAGAATTCAAGTTGGATTTATTCAATTCATAGTCCTTGTAGTGACCCTCTGCCTATAGTGAATTTAGTGCTGTGCTGCCATTTTATTTATATTGCCACTTCAAGCTGTGGTATGTTTACCAAATTAACCCTGTATCCCTGCATAATTCAGTCAGACTCTTCCAAAGCTGTGAACACTGTTTCTTTTACCTTGCTCTTCTTCCTCTTGCGTCGGAATCTCAGAAGTTCTTTATGCTGCCTTGACACAAAGTTTACAGCTGCATACTCCAAAAGTGCAGAAAATACAAAGAGCAGACACACTGCCATCCAGATGTCAATGGCTTTGACATATGACACCTATGAGAGGAGACAGGAGAAGCCTGAGCGTGTTAAAACCACAGATGCAAAGTTTAGTATTTCATGTCAGGACGAAGTGCATTACTGACACACCCCAACAGTACTTTTATGGAACAAAACTTAGCATGAAAGTTAGGTTATAATAAGAACAACAATTCAACCTATAAATGTTAAATTTTTGTTTAAAAAATTTACGCTTTTACAGTATGTGTTTAAATCATTAAGAGTTCCTTATAGTGCACTGTTTATTACATCACAAACCAAATAATCCTCAAAAAACACAAGCTCTTCCTTCATTTGTTCCACTGAGATCTGGGAATGACACTAAGGAAGCAAAATATAGCTTGTAGTGGGACCAGCGGGAATTCCTGTATTAAAATGGATATGGCCAAAAGTTCCTGGAATAAAAATTAGATCGAAGAGAGGAGATAGGTGTAGAGGTCTGATGTGTTCATTCTCTGCTAATAGAGGCACAGTAAATCAAATGTATAGTTTCAAATTAGTTCTGTATCTTTGACACAGTGAAGGTACTGTTTGGAGCTGTTAAGGTTCATATTTCTCTACATTTTAATGCAGGTGTGTTTGTAACTAGTGAGTTTATTAATAATTTAGGCACCTTTGAGAAAGGGATATAATTGAGAATTTATGGTTAGAATCTATGGCCTTTAGAATTTCAGTCATATCTGCTAGCATGTCATCAGATACTGGGATGTGAAAAAGGATGAGCCAGTCAATTGTTAAGGAGGGTATATGTAGTACTGAATACCATTGATTTCACTGCTTGTTAAGGTTTATGGAATTAACTAGATATGGGGCTGGCTAAATAGTTGAGAGAGGGAAGAATTAGAATATATTTGGGTGGAGAATCAAAAATCCTCTAAATATTTCAAAATTATTTATCTGTTTAGAAAATGATTAGATGCTAATAATTAAAACACAAGGTTGACTGAAATTGTTTGTCACATAACATTATGATTGATATAGTACAAACAAAGGAAATTTTGCCTACCTTTGGAAGAGATGCTCGTGAACCTGAGCTTTGTGTTGTCATGGTCAGTACAGTTGTTATGCCTAAAGCCACCCTGGCTGGAGCTGCATCCATATTGATCCAAAATGACACCCAGGAGAGAATCACGATCAAGAGGCTCGGTATGTACATCTGGATGAGATAGTAACCCATCTGCCTCTCAAGGTGAAATCGGACTTCAATACACGTAAACTTTCCTTTTTACAACAAAGAAGAAATATTCAAGAGAAATAGAATGTTTTTACTGTCAACATCTAGTGCACACTCCTAAAGAATGTATGCTATGTCAAATGTATGTGTTCCCAAGAAAAAGATTTATGTTTTGAATTCTCTACAGTGATTTTTAATAAACACAGTCCCCATCATAAAAAGACTATTTACTGGAAAGAAAAAGGGCAGAAAACCTGAAAAATTAAGAATCTGATAAGCTCTGAAATTCTTATTTTCTTACAAAAAACAAACCATAATTCATTATGACAATAGGAAATTTCCTCTGTGAGATCACATTTTTTGCTACTTATGATTTGGAAATGCTTCTGTGTACAAACAAAATGCTTGCTTCCCCAATGTATAATATCTCCTTTATGTTTTGGTTCAATTTTAATCTTAATTTTACTTTTATTAAACTAAAAATTGGGAAAAACATAGTGAGATCAGTATGGGCATTAAATTATCAATAGGAGAGTCTGCTAAATCTCTCCCTGTGTCCCCATTCAAACTGTTCCAGCTCATAAGTGAAATGACCAAGTTTCAACATAGATTGAAGACTAAAAAGACCAGAGCTTAGGAAACTTTAGGAAGGTAATTAAATGACCTAGTTTTATCTAGGTACTGAACATAAAGCAACTTCTACTTACTTAATCAAACCAGAACAACAACAAAAAATCTATTGTTAGCTCATATAAATTCCATAAACCCATAATTTTATATTATTCAGATTGTTGTGGGGTTGGATTTTTTTTCCCACCCTGTAATCTGTAGATTATTTCGCAGATCTTGACCTGGCCTCATTAGATTTTCTAATTCTGCTCAATGGTCATATTAGTCACATAAGAATGGTGCTGAAGGCAATGCTGTTACTGTGTGTGTATATATGAAACAGTTTCTCACATCAACAAATACACATAACTCAGTTTTCTTCCTCATTTTGAGAGAAAATATTTCCTAATTCTAAATTTAGCAAGGAAGATTATACAGTTATTTATTGCTTAAGTGGTATGAAGCTCTTTGGTTATGTTTTCCACTAGGTTTTGATACCTATTTTCCTAATCAAGTTTTACTTGCCAAAATGCCATTTTATACAAAATTTTTCCACATTAAAAAAAACCCAATAGCAACTAATAGCAATTTGATATTTATCAGATTTTAAAAATTATGTAATGGATTTATGAGTTTATCCTATACTAATATATTGTTTTATGCTGTGACAATAGTCCTAGGCATACAGAAATGAACTTCAGATAAAGTCAAACTGAAATATTTTTATTCTAGGGATATTAAGTGCTTCTGAACTTCATTATTTTCATAACATTTATTTTTACAGGCCACTAGTTTTTCTATGATGTCATAATGAATGTAATTTTATGATATTTTTATTCTGCTGAGGCAGTAAAAAAAATTTAGAAAGATGTTTGTTATGATGTTCAATTTTAAGAATACATTCTGCATCGCAGGAGTTTTATATCTGCAAGCTCAATTATTAGTTCCATTCCTAATTGCCAGTGTTTTCTGAATCCTATCTACACTCCCAAAATCCGTGTCCCAGATCGTGGCTCAACCATCTGCTGTCCAAGCTTCAGGACTGATTTCTGCCTCGGTCACGGGATGAAATCCTGGTTTAAAAAAGTGAACGGGAATTTTGGTGTTTATTTCAGAAAAGGTCAGGATATTCCCCTACATTTCTCTTCCATGGTCTTCAAAAGGATACCTGTGCAATTTAGTCTTTCACTTAGCAATTCAGTACACCCCACATAATCAGAAGTTCTGCACTGACTGGCCTTTGTTGGAATCATATTCTTCAAACTGGTTCTTACTCTGAAGATTTCTATTTTTTTGTGACATTCATTCTGTTAATTCAGCTGCCTTGGACAGCAGCAGTCTCTGTCTCATACCTCACAGTAAATCGCGCTGGTAAGGAGTGACAGAAATGCATCAGCCCAATCTAGGTCTAAGCAAAGCCATTTTATTTGGCATCACATCAGTAAGAATTGTTCAGCATGAAACATTTTTTTCTTATAGGGTATTATATTCTCCTTTCAAAACAAATTAGGAAGGAAAACTAAGGAGCATCAGTTCATAATATATGCATATGCATATATGAAGTGTCAATAAACATTAACTATTGTTCGTATGTTGGTTTTTTTCCATCCAGAGAAATGTGGGATAAAAGATTTGAGTTTCTTTCATGAGGACTCCGGTGGACTTGAACTATTACAGACCACTCAGCAAAAAAATTCTGTGGTCCTAAACAGTGAACAGTAAATAATATAGTAGCTCTGATATGGATTATTTTATGTGGCTGCAAATTTGACAGATCTAACTGAACTAAGCAGAAAGAGAAGAATGGTTGTGAGCAACAGAATCGTAGCAAAATTCTAAATGAAAGAAGTGCAAATGGAATATATCCTAACCACAGGGAAGGAGAGAAAAAAGCAGAGATAATGAAGAGGCCAGAACTAGGACTGAATGATGTGTCAGAAGAATTATACAGAACCTTTTTTTTGCTTGGTTCAGAAATTTTGCAAATATCTTTGGTCAAGGAAAAAAGAAAAGCTGAAAACCTATTACACCAGGGCCAAACAAAAAATTGAAAAAAAAAAAGAAAAAGAAAGTGGAATGTTTCTCAAAGTAGAAAAATGTCTTTGCTTAGCTCCACAACATGTGCCACTTAAGAGTCCTGCCTTTGTCTTAGACCCAGCAAGTTTACAGACTTGCCAGGTACATATCCAGTGCTTCCTAGACAAGACTACTGTGTTGCTCTCTTGCAGCACAGCACTGAAAAATTAATATGCAGCAGCTCCCCAGGAAGACGGGTGGCTACCCCGTTAGACACTCTTCTCTGCTTCTCCACTACTGAGTATTGGAGAAAGGCAGCAGATGGAGTGAGTCTCAGCACTGCAGTTGCAGCAGTTGCTGGCCTAAGTGTGAAAGAGTTGATGTCAGCTTTTGCCTTTCCTGACTGAAATCAGAACCACCTGCATAAACTTGGCTAATGAAGCTGAGTGGAAAAAGAAAACACTTTCACTAGCAGATGTGAGCTTCAGCAGCCAGCAGAAGCTGTGGCGTTGTTCCCCACCTGAAGCAGCATTCAGCTGTGGGCCTCCTTTCTCTTCCTGTATTCCATTTCAAATTCAAAGCCAGGTTAGCTGTGGTTTAATCTATTTGACTGGGTGCTTGAATGGATCAGAAGAGACATACCCACAAGGTCATTCAGCTGGGGAATGAGATAGACAAGCAACTAAGAGCACTGCTCTAATAATTCATTTGCAGTATGTGAAAGGTAAACTCCAGTTCATTTTGATATGCACTGTGAACGTCACAGAGAGTGCCTAGTAGGAAGATAGGAATCCCTTGAGGTATTGTGGTTTTGCTGAACTGTGCAACAAACTACCTGATGGTAGTTTCAGATTAAAGCTAAATATAAGTGTGCACACAATCCATAAAGTGGATTTTTGTAATGCAAAAGAAAGAAAAACTATCGAGGGCTTCCTAAAAGAAATATTTTTTTCCTGAATTGAGGTAACATTTCTCGTGTTCGTAAGTCTAGTCTAACCAGGGATTTAAGTGTGCGAAAGGCGCAAAAGTGCTGACTCTATGAATGTTGTGCCTACGCGTGTGAACACACTGGTGTATAAGCATGAGATGGTGCATTTTTGTCTCTTATCCATATTCTTCGGTAACAACAATGTTAGAGCTGCTTGACTGGCATGATTTCCATGAAATGTCCATGCTGAAACCATTAGCATAGTGGAAAAAAATGTATTGTAGTCAGTCTATATGATTTTTCTTTTCCCCAGAAAGCATGAATTACTTTTCTTTGGAGTCAGTATCTAGATTGATTTACCAAAATCTGAATATCGATCCAATATCAATATCCAACTGAGACGGACAAAGCTCTCTAACAGTTTAGAGTTAGAAAGTGCATGTTTTATTTGGTGCCAGGCTCTGCGTGGGATAGCTCCCTAAGATGCAGGGCCCAATACAAGCAAACATGATACCTTTTATTCCCAAATATTATGAATATCCAAAATACAAATGTATATTCATAACATTAACACTTCCCATTCTCTGCTTCGTATGGAAATGAGCTTCAATGTCATTGAGCATGAGTAGTGTGTGTCCTGAATGGAGTCGGTGGTCTCAAATTGGGTCAGTGGTCTCAAAAAAGATGAAGTAACTCATCTTCCTCATTTTGACCTTTTTTCTTCTCTGAACTTTAACAATCCTAATTACTTTAGTGACCTGTAAGTTTCTTCTTGCATGACTTTTGGATGGGTTCCCACCAAGGGAGGAAATTGGTAATTATCCTTGTTCCCTATACCAATTCATCAATGTTTCTACTCCTCATTCTAAGCACAGCTAAGCAAACATGCAAATGACAGATCATCAGTTATTTGGTAATCAGTTACTAACGTCTTAAAACCCATTTCAGGTCCAGCTCTCCTAACTATCTTAATTAACTCTCACTGGGCCCAAGTTCTTTCTTATTCCAACTAATCTCGACACAGCTAGCCTATAACTAAAATCTTTACGTTTCTTCTAAATCTATGTTTCAAGATCACGTCCTTTTTTTGCTGTTGTTTCTTTCACGGCCAGCTGTGAGTAACCCAAAAGGAGCATTTTTCTACTTCAGGTCATCTTCACACTACACAGGCTCCTCTGACTGTGGCATGTGCTGTTTAGCAAATGGGCTATGCAGGCCACAGTATGCTTGTGTCATTAAAAGGTACTGTCAGTAGTGTGGGAATGTGCAAGGGAAATCAAGCATAAGTAGTAAATTCAGGCCATAAAGAATCCTCTTTTATAGTTTCATCTGTCTCAAACTGTCCCAGAGGTAAGAGTTTACTTAAAAATATTTGTCTCCTTTTAGCAGCCCTTAAGATGTCTTTTGGGGAGAGCTTTTCTTACTGTACCCCTACGGCTTTATAAACATGTTACGATTCCCAGGAAGGCTGAGTAGCTGTTTCTGAAGCTATACAGAAAGTTTTAATAAGGGAGAATTACTTCAGGATTCTGAGTCAAGGAAATAGTGTGCCTGAGAAATAATTACGAAGGGAGTGATAATTATTAAACTACTATGAAATTAAAAATTAATAGCATAATAAATAATGAAATGAATAAGTATTACGAAACAAGAAAATAACTAAGCATGTAGAGTTCAACTGTTAATCCATGCAGAATGGAGGATCTGCTGAAGAATCTTGATACGACTTTAGATAGTAGTAAAATATAGTCTGACCTTGTAAGTCATTGATAATTCTAATAATTGATTTACTGTGAAATATTTTATGGATATAGAGAGGACTGTGGCTTAAAAATGATATGCCTTAATGAAATTCCAATAATCTATTTACTTAAAATAAGAATCTTATACTTGCTGAATAGAGATGATTTAAAGCTTAGCAAAACTGAGCTAAGTTAAGAAAATCTGAATAAACCTTTATGGACCTCTGTGGAATATGTGTCTTGGATCTGGGATGCAGATATTTCATATTCTGATTCCAACACATCTGTCAATATGGATGTAGACCACACAATTCGGATTTTACCAGTGTCTGATAGCCAACAAGCAGTCAGTCTAGCAGCCAAAATATTGCTAGCTATGGAGATTTGCTAACAGAATCCTGGGGCAATTGGACTGTGATGATGTTCCTCTGCTACAACACTTCATTTTTCCTCTTGAAGAACAGCTAGAGACAAAGACTTAGCATGAAATTAGGTACTGAGAGACAGCAGGAAAGGAGAAAAGGAGAGTGAGACTACTTCAGTGGCTAGGATATGCTCAACCTAATGGCTGACTTAGATTTAGATCTCTTAATACAATAGAGAGCTTCTCCCAGAGCTTCTCTGTCCTCTGGAAAGTCATTTCTTAAGCACCTCAATTCCTCTACTCTCCCTATCCCCATAGAGATCCTAAGTTCAAAATGAGTTTGAAGATTGTATTAGACAGAGTATTTACCTCTCAGTGTTATTCTAAACCTCTGCTGTGTTTTACATTTTTAGACTTATAAAAACCAGAATTTGTCATCTTATATGGAAAAGATAACATATTGCAAAAGCCAGCTGACATGCTTTTTTCTATAGAGCTGAAAGTAATGACAGTTCTTTCTTCTCAAGACAAAAATTAGAGGCTCTTCTTCCAAAATGAAGCAATAGGTGGACTCAAGAAACAGATTTTGTATGGACTGATGTAACATGGCTATTGCACCTTATGCCTTTGACTGTTTTCTAATGTTTAATACCTTGGATTCACTGGTTCTTACTAAATGGTTGTCACTGAAATGCTTTGAGTATTCCTATCTACTCTCTGTACAACGACAAATACTTACTCGAAACAAATGTCTGTTGCAGGACAACTCACACTGAGAGTAGTTCATGACATGTAATACATATTGTGAATATGATCTTACTGCAGGCCATCACAGACCTTCCCTTTGCCATACTTTTCCAGCCCTTCTGTAATGCTGGTTCCGGCACTTGTCTCATCCCGAGTTGGGAAACTTCAGTGCACTAGGTAGCAGAAAGCTAGTCCTTTAAATACCTGTGTGTAAAAGCCCCAGACAGATGAAGTTGGATCAGTATTGTCCTGAGACAAAATCATTGATCATGTAATTAATTAAGGCTTTTATTATGGGTCCTGCATACATAAACCCTAATGTTTTATCTAGTACACAGGGTGGGATCACCCTGGCAAAGGTTATTGCCTCAGTGAAGTGTGGCCATTGACTCCAAGTATCTTCAGACAAAATTGGTGAAAAAAAAGAAAGCCCCCCCAAAAAAAGACTTTTTATTTTTAAAGTTATTAATGTTTAAAGGAAATTTTCTGAGGACAATTTTATCTTCTAACTGAAAAAACTGCTTAGGTGAAAATAGACAGTCTCAGGAGGAAATAAACTGTACTGCCATAAGAGGGATCACATAGACCACCAGCACTTTCCTTTTGCCTCTTGTTGCGTGCTTTCTTTTTTCTCTGCATCTGCTAAAATAAGATTGCAATTAACATCTCTTGGCAACAGCATGTTACGTATAACACTGCAATCAGAGTAGCGGATGATTTTCACAGAGAGGATGAAGGAGAATGAAATATATAAACTGAGTTTTCCATAAGGTAATAATGTCCCTTTTACTTTCTCTCCTGTTTGAGTCATTATCAGAATCACCACAAGAAAAGCAGTCTACTTGATTTTACCTTGTTCAGTAAAGACATTTCCTTTTTATTCTTCCAAGGATGTGACACTGTCATCTCTGCTTTACTTATTACTTAAATACCGCTAAATGCCATTTTTTTCCTTTGCCTTCCAGTGATAAAATTTTTTGAACAAAAAATAAAATTCATAAATGATGTGCATGCAAATTTCATTGTTTAAAGAGACTGTACCCATAAAACTGATTACATATATGTAAATTTAGCTGAAATTATTTTCATACCTTTCTAAGAAGGTGTCAAGATAATAAAAAAGCACTTGGTAAGTGCAGTCTCTGGAAAGTTTCCAGTTTGCACTTTAGTATAAATTGCAATTTGAATGTATTTTGCTGATAAAAGCTGCTTGTAAAACTACTCATTTTTCCCTCATCATAAAATAAATGAAACACTGTATCTATACAGCCTGAATAGAAATTATGATTTTCCAGCATCTAGCATATAGAACTAGACAAGTTCTCATGTGTATGGCACTTGTCTATGTATCTAAAGCCAAGATTCACTAAATGACTCTGGGAATGTACTACCATTCAGCTTTTCTTTCAAGTCACAGTCTGTGGATATCAGCAGCATATTGGGGGAAATAAGTGCTGATGCCGTCACCTGTCTTTGACTACATAAATTCCTGGACAGGAAAGAAGTGTCTTTACGTAGCTTTTTTTGAAAAAAATACTGAGGCAGGTGGTAAACTTAACATTGGTGTAAGACTGATAATGACTGCAGTAAAAGACAGTTGAAAATAAATATGGAGAAGAGGAACTATTTCCTTTTCAGCTTGACAGATTTGCACATGCAGTTCCCATGTCCCTCAGAATGGAGAACTGAGCTGCATTGAGCAGGGCCTTTGGAGGCTGGAGAACCCAGCACAACGGCACGGCAAAGAGAAATGCACAGATCCGTGATGAGGATGGAGTAACCCCCTGCACTGATACAGGCTGGGGGTGGACTGGGTAGGCAGCAGCTCTCCCAGGCCAGGGAGCCTGGGAGATATCAAGTTGAACATAAGTCTTGTGATGTGAAAGACTTGTCACGTGCTGTACTGTGTTAGCAGAGGCAGAGAGGGGAGAAGTATAAACTAAAGAGACATCTAGATGTAACATTTCCACTTCCAGGAGAGGTGATGAATTTTTATTCAATGAATCTTTAAGGTAAAATGCTCAAATTTCGATCAGTGCAGGGGTAACAATTCCGGCCTCTCTGCCCTTGAGAAAAATGCCTTGTTGGAGTCAGACAATGCCATTTCGTGCATCTAGGAGCGGTCACATCCTCAGCCTGCCATAGACTCTGTTCTCCAAAGTGTTTATAATTTCTGCTTTTTCAGTGAACGAATGAGCAGCTTCAGAGATTTCACATCCATAGACTACCTCCTGGATAAAATGTACAAGCTTCCTTTTTGGAGAAATGCTCAATGAAAAAACCCGAGGGAGTTAAAAGGTCACATCTTAAAAATCACTTCTATAGTCTCAAAAAGAGTGGTTTAGGTGTTTCTCAACACAAGTAAGGGTTTGTGGCGTTGGCAGAGTAAGGCATCAAAGTTATGTCTCCTTTAATAACTGTCATTATCATGCTGGCAGCAAAATGGCTGAATATAAGGCACTAGGTCAGGTGAAGGTGAGACTTAGAAGGGCCACAATCTACAGGTTGTTAAGCAACTTTTTTGACTATGGGGGAACAAATGGGAAAAATTGTGTTTGGGATGTGCATATTAGGAAGTCAGATGGGGAGTGTGGAGTTTAGGAAACGTGCTGTTCATCAAGATTGCAATTATCAGAAATGGTCGCATACAGTATCTACCAGTTCTGGTGGTGAGTGTAGCAATCATAGCTCCACTGTTTCCAGGACCACTACATCCAATTCTTTGGTCCAAAAGGCATTATTAGACCTAAGAGAGTTCTGAGCAGCATCACTCAAGTGCAGGTGTAAAGCATTATGCATGATGCAGGGATAAAGCCAAGACTCATTTGTGCCTATTAGTCTGCTATTATATATAAATTCATGCTACTGTATATTGGGCTTTTTGCAGCTATGATTGAAATTATCTGTGATTGAAATAAAATTTAGGTGTTGCACAACGGCCCAGGGAAGCCATTAATGTTACATGGGAATGCGACAAAGCAAGACCATCCTTGTAACATAAATGGTTCATATGTGATTTTTCTGGTTGTTATGATTCTACTTCACTTCCCAAATTGGTCACTGCAGATATGCCTGTGCATGCAAAATATGAAAATTATCAGAAATGTTGTTGTGTCACTTCAGAACACAAGATTTGATGAGCCATTTTGCTGTACTGTTGCTGACGCTGTTATGTCTCTATATTTAGACACAGTTTATTTTTTGAGCTCTGGTTACAGTGAACAGTTTTCCATTGGGCATGAAACACTGATGAGACATGTACTGATGAGTTTCTACATACTGTGCTGAAGCTTCATGTTAATTTGCTTCATGGGGAGAATTTTGAGATTTTTTTTCTGTTTTACAAGATATCTCAGAAGAGCTTTCCATCCTGTGTTGTAAATAAATTTAATTTGAAAACTCTTCTTTGGTCACTTACTGCATACCAGCTGCAGTTGCTTAGCATTACTTTAAGAATTCATTTTATCTAATCTGTCATAGGCCAGAGAAATAGACTTCACATCAAGTTTTGAAAACTGCTTTTTTAAAATTTTGGTTCTTGTGGAGTGTCCTAAAGGCATATCTGCCTGCAGTATCTCATAGAAACCAAACCCCTCTAATCTGATTAAATTTGCTTCATAATGAAGATTTGAATAAAAAAAAATAATTTGGAGAAAATACTGTTATCTCGAAGAGGAGAGTATCACAATAAATATAGTCGTTCTTGGGTAAGACCACCTTTTCCTTCTGATTTGCCCTGACAAAGTTCTAGATCTGTACCTGTAATTTTGGTGCTGTAACACAGAGCAGGCCACTCAGCTGCTTCCTCTGGTGAGGACATACCCTTCCACCTGCTGCTCAGCATCAGCATCGTATTTTTTGCTCTCTGTCCACCACAGGTAAGTCCCACAGCTGTGCAATTGCTTTATCTTTTGCTGACATCTTTTAATGTCCCTACCCTCTAACTGCACCCAGGCTTCCAAGGTTTCTGTGTTATCAAATGCCTTGACTTTTTTGTGGACAAATTAAATGGTCCAATTACTTTTTTAGTACAGGCATGAGCTTCATCTTTCCAGGGCTGTGGGTTGCACTCACATCTTAGAGCATGTTTGGCCACAGAAATGCAGTTTGGCCAAAGCAATACAGAATACGACAGGCTGGTGATTAGCCACACTGTCCTCTGGACTTATTACAGTAAAACCCTCCTCTCACCTAAATGCTACAGAATTGCATGGAGACAAGCACACTTGTAGCCACATCTTGAGAACCATGAGGCCTCACATGCAGCTAACAGCATCTGTTTCTCCTGCTTCTCCACTCAGGGCCACAGTGAAAAACCAGTACATGTAAGTTGACCCCTAGTATAGTGTGCCTAGGTGTAACATATTTTCCTGTTTTTCCTTAGATGAATATTAATACCAAGGTAAATAGGCTTGGAATATGGGTTGTGAAGAAAAATGTAGTGCCTTCAAAATATTGAAAAAATGAAGTTTTAGTCAAAATCACAAGGTTTGAACTCTGACAATTGACTCAGACAAATGAGTAAGAGTGTAACTCAGCTTTGGATGGAGTGTTTGGAAATCACTGGAAATCCTGAAATTTTAAACCAGGTTTCTGTTCAGTATCAGATGAAGCATCCCAGTAATGTCTTAATTTCTCAGAGATTTTTGATGCATCATGTTATGTAAATGCACTTTAGAAAAATGAGAAGAATGCCCTATTAGTTCTCATTAGTTAATATCATACACGGGGTATGGAATACAATTACAGACACTCATTAAAATGGCACAAAACCAGGAGAATCTTAAAAAGAAAGGGTAAGTTGCTTGTATATCTCAAAGGAGAAAGTGGAAAATAATGAAAATAAAATTTTCTTATTTGTCATAAGGATTATGGTAGAAAGGAAAAAAAGGAATTTCTACCTTATCATTAAAAAAGAAATGTCAGAGTGAAAAAAATTACTCTGCTATAGGATATTTATCACAAATTTTAGAAGGTTTTTAAGGATTATCCAGATATAAGTATTTGTACAATAGAAGTGCAGGCTAAGTATTTCCAATTTATTTTAGGGAACACTTCAAAATATCTCTATCGATATCTTCCTACGCTAAATGGAAATTATGAGAGAACCTTCCTTTCTCTTAGGGCACCACTGCAGTTGTGATAAAACTCAGTGTTGAAAAGCACTCCTTAATTTTGATTGTAACAGGACACTCCTTACAAACACCACCTTTTTAATTTTCTCTCCCTTACATTTCAGCAGAATCCAAATTAATCACTCTAATCTTAAATTTTAAGACATGCTTAATCATATTTGAGAGCAAAAATTAAAAAATATATGGATTAGAATGGAAGAATTTTAGCTTTTTTTTTCCCTCAAGAGAATATATAAACTATGTATTTTTAGGCTTTGCTTTTCAGGATTATTGTGCTTGTGATTGTTCAGTTATTGATGTTGTTTTTCACAATTAAAAATTAAAATATACTTAATTATATTATTAATGTTAATCCCCTCCTTTTTCAAATAATCCCAGAGATGAGCTAAATATCTCAGTTCAACAAAGGCTTCAATTCAGTATCATAGAACCATAGAATTATAGCATGGTTTGAGTTGTAAGAGACCCTAAAGATCACCTAGTTCCAACCCTCCTGCTGAGGGCAAGGACACCTTTCAGTCAACCAGGTTGTTCAGAGCCCCATCCAACCTGGCCTTGAACACTTCCAGGGATGGGGCATCCACGACTTCTCTGGGCAACCTCTTCCTGTGCCTCACTGCCCTCACAATAAAGAATTTCTTCCTGATATCTACACCGGTGCTCTTTCAGTTTGAATCCATTCCCCCTTGTCCTGTCACTGCATGCTCACATCTAGTTTGCACACCTGGCCATTGGATGCTAAGAATGCTTTCAGCTCGCTCACATTGCCCCCTTGCTGGATGAACTCGGGCAGGGATAACTTGGCTTGGCAACCTTGGGTCCCTTTTTCCTGACTGAGCCAGGCTGTGCTTAGTGCACAGCATACAGACCTTTGGATTTCAGTAGTGCTTCAGATTGCACACTGTAAATGTGGTCACGGCACCTGCTGAGTAAGTAAAACCCCTGACTGAACAGTTTCTGAATTATTTCAACACTATATTTTCTTAAGGTATCTAAAATTGAAGTTTGTTCAGTCTTTAGGCAGTTTTGGTTTGTTTGCCAGTTATTTAAGACTGCATTATCTTGCACAATGCACTTGTATGTTTTAAACCTCTTCTGAATTCAGTGAGAACATTTAAAAAACACCCCAACTGTGACATTTATTATATCAATAAATGTAAATGTCTTTTCAGTTGTAATCACTTTCCTACCTGTATTGTAATGCTTGGTGCAGTAACATAAATCCTTTTCTTCTTTCAACAGAAACTGTGGCAGAGTGAGACCTTCTGCAACTTGAACCGCTCCCTTTTCTTGCCACTCAAAAATGAGATCATTCATTGTGTATCCAACTAAAACAAAGAAAAAACCCAAATAAACTCTAAGTCAGCTGCAAACTTTGAAAAGCAGTAACATATCAAATGACAATATTTTAAGTAACTGTTATAAAAAGGAGGTAATACAGAGGGTCTGCTTGTACCAGTTAATCACAAATTTTTATCTGCCATTATATACCATACTGAATTAGAAGAGAAACAAGGGCTGTCTTATGAAACTCTTTTTAAATCTTAATACTTAGATGGTCTATTAATGGATTCAACAAAACCATCTAAATTACCTAAACATCCAAATCTCTTGGGTGCTTGGGAACATCTTGCCCTCCCCAACCCATGAAGGATAAAATAGGCCTTTACACTCAGGCCTCTTCCTCCTTTCACTTGAGGTGAAATGTGGATTGTCAGAGTTATGTTTATGGATTTATGTCAGTTTGAATGGTTAGGTGCAAATTTTTCAAAGACAGCAATGAATTGAAAATTCTGCGGTTCAAAAAACTGCTTTTCTCTGAAACTTGAACAACACATGGGAAAGCAATTGGTTTTAGTCTTCTCACATTAACTGTCTGTGACATATTAAAAAGCCCTCAGCTTTAATATTCAGACTCTGCACTTATCCATACCTCATGCATGTGTATAAGATTAGATATAACAGAAAAAGACATACTAATCAAGGCCCAGACTTTGCAAAGGACAAGTACTTTTTCCTTCTATTTCCCTCTCTCACATGAATATTTGCATGGGATATCATCAGGGAAAATATCCCAGTTTCTTCTGAATATGTGATCTGTTATCTTTTCCAGGCATTTTATTCTAATTTTCTTTCTGAATAAATTTTATCTGGTTATTACAACTGGAAAAAAAAAAAAAAAAGGCTTCATATTCTCATTCAAATTTGAGCCACATATACTGCAAGGAACCAGAAGCTAAAAGGAGAATTTTTCATCTAATTTACATAGCTTTCAGCTTCTTTGTAATATTTCTGTTCTGCTTTAGGCCAATGCTAATGAGCTGTTGAAAATAACCTGTTGAGAACCGGAAATTCTTTTAACCTTTCAGTAACACATTACTGTTTATAGTATATTGATCAGAACCTTCTAAAAGTCTGCTCAAAATTACTCAAATTTTGAGTTTCAGTGAAAAAAAGTAACCTCTTTGCTGGGTGGGCATAAATCTTACCTCTGTTATATTCAGTGATTTCATTACTCTTTTAATACACCTATAAATGGCATTCAGTGACCTGATCTGCTGACCTGAAAACTGAGATACACTTTATCTTTTCTGATCTACATTGAATGAACCTAGGAGCTAAGAATTAGTGGTTTTGAATGTAAAAATGTTTTTGACACTTCTTCCTTCTAAATTCTTGATGTTTCTTTTTGGGAAAACCTGTATACAAGGTATTCACAGGAACTCAGGCTGACTGTTGGTTTACTTGGTATTTTTTTTAAGGCTGGACGAATATGATAAAAATGAGACCATATCCTTTTAAATGAGTTTGAGATCAGACATTACCCAAGTCACTACAAGCACATATAAAATGTGCAAGGAGACGCTAGTTTTTCTTATTGATTGCATGATATTCCATAAACACAATCTTAAAATTCACTATAAAGTGCCATAAACTGTGAAAAATCAGAGGTATATATCTTATCAAACTTTGCATGAATTCAGACAAAAAGCCGTTGTGTGTAAAGCAGATTGCCATTTGAAGCCAGAAGTGATATTCCCTGAGCAAAACTCGTTGAACTGGCAAGAAACAACTGCTGCGTCAAAATGTATTTCACTAAATCAGATTCATTCATCTCTAATGCATGCTTTTCATTTTGATTATCTACCCTGCCCACTAATTCTTCTATAATGTAATATATTAAAAATAACAGCAGTGTATTCAAAATGTTGGTGCAGTAATTAATTTTTGCCATGTTTACATTTTAAATGTCCAAATATAGCTTTAGCATTCAAAATTGTAACTTCAGTTTTGTAAGTCAAGGTTGTTGTCATAAATTAAAGGTGTCTTAAAATATAGAGAACTTAATGGAGATGTGAGTTTATGTTATACCAAATAAATTTAAAATAGTATAATTTTTCCACTAGTATGTTAAATTAAATCAGCTTGAATTAAATCAAAAGAAAATATGATTTTTCAATTAATTTTATGAAGAGTACCTGCTGATTAGCACCGTGCCTAACACTCAGAATGCTTACTGTACTGTGTGTGTTGTGCATAAGGGGAAAAAGGCATTTCTACAGAAAATACTCTCAAAACAATCAATGGTTACCATACTGGAGTATATGTACTATTACAGTTTAGGTATGTGGTGTTCTACATGCAATGAGCCTAAAATACAGTCCCCTGGCACACTAATTTTGGGACCTCTGCTGATTATTTGTAATAACTGTCCCTGTCCTCTTCTAAAAATACTAAACCTGAAGTCCACTCGAGCTTTTGGTTCGTGGCTACTTGCTACCTGATTAACAAATGTGCATTATCTTTAAAGGAATTACAGAAATCTCATTCAGTAAATTCATAAATGTAACAAAAAGTCTAAATGCCTGTTGCTGCTATTGGTGTGCTTTTGAAGATTAGAAATGCACTGTCTGTATTTTCCAAATGATCTATGAGATAAAAAATCTGAGAAGTTGTGTTCCATTACATGGTTCCCACTGTGGGAATGGAGCAGTAAAGTGTGGTTCTGAGATGTGAAGGCTTTGTTCTGAATGGATGTGTGGTTACCAGTACAAACTTGTGCTATAGGTTAGTTACATTGTTAGACATATTCTGTGACTTTTAAGAACTGAACTGCAATATGTAGTAATAAAGAAAAAGACATTTCTCTTTAGGGCCCATAAGGGGTAAGATAATGGTGTCTTTATTGTGGTGTTAGGTCCATAAATTCTGAACACACAGAAACTAACAGGCAGGAGAATTGGCACACTCTAGGACCCTGAATTTGAGGAATTAGAGAAAACAGTTTGCAGGAATGACATTGAATAAGGAATCCTATTCCTTGCAGTATTTCAAGTCTAGATTCACACCTACAGAAGTCCTACTTTCTTGATGGTACCTGTTTCTGGATTCTCCTCACATTTGTTATGCCACAGAAGCCCATGACAAAAGTTAATGCAGTGATGAGTTTTGCAGTTTAGTTACATATGTTTAAATTAGCAAAAAATATTGAAGATGATACTTTATTATTTTCTATGCAGCTAACATTTCCATCAGGAGAACACTTTATTTTGTTTTCCTATGGAAATAATTCCCGTTGCCCTCTACACAACTCTAATAATATAGAAAGAGATTACCCAAAGCCAAATCAGAGGAGGGCTTTTATCAACTAAACACAACTTTAAATGTGTTATCTCTGCTTGTAGATGGATGGAGCTTATTCTGTAGTAAGCATAAGTGCCTAGCTCTTGAATCCTGACTTCTTCTTGGGATAAGACTTGAGTGTAAGGTGTTTTTTCTCTGTCTTGCTTTCATTGTGTTCTGCTTTCAATGGGAAATGTGGTGCAAATCCCCGAAGTCTGTGTGTCTAGAAGATAAAACTGAATTTACTTCTAAGAACAAGTGCCTTTCAGGGTAAACTTTTGCTACATGATGGTCATTCCTATTTTTTGTAAATTCTCGCTGTTCAGTCTTACTGCGAGCAGCTTACAGAAAGCAGCTCTCTTGCTGCTGCTTTATGAGCAGAACATATATATCTGTTACTTATTTGGATTTGCTGCAACCCAACATGATATTCAGCCTCTCATTAAACCAGAATTTTTTCTTTTTTGACTATGAGGTGGTGTTGGTGACTATTATAAATTGCTACCAGATATTTTTATTACCAGTGGCTGGGAAATAGAGTGTTATGTAGGAAATGCCTAGTGGCTAAATTTTATTGTCAAAAAAAGGACAGTCAGTCACTAGCCTACGTAGTATATGTGGGTGCAGCTCACTGGTGCAAAAAGTGTATCTTTTATTCTACATGAATAGCTAAAAGCAATGGAGGCTATAATCTACCGTGGTCTTCAGGACCAGGCCAACCTAAACTAAATCAAGTGGGTTAGTAAAGACTTCTGCCACTGAAATGCAGCGTGCTAGGGTTTGGGTTTGCAGGGCATGGATGAGTGAAGGTTGCGAAAGTTGAGTTGTCAAACTGTGTTTTATGGGACAAACACCAGCTGCTTCAGCGGCTGAAGAAGAGGGCAGTTAGCAATGTATTTATTTTTGTCTACTGTGCAGTACTTGCTCTTAATTCTATACAGCTATTACTAATTATACAAAATCTAAGTGGTATGATCATAGAGTTATAAAGAAAGGACAGGAAAAACAACCTTGTTATGTTTGAACAGTGGTGCTCAGGAGTTACAGGACTGACCAGGTTACACTAATACTCTCTGTAATTACTCAAAATCTGAGGTCTTGCACATCTAAAATGCAAAAGCAGGTTGTAAATGGTTGGTAGTTTTATGACAAAGACATCATCCCAGGAGGAGAAGGTTTCCAGGAGTATTTCTCAGGAAAACTCAAGAACTGTGTGAATGCATGTCACTGTAGCCTCTGTGCAAACAATCCTCTTAAAGAGACAAGTAATTTTTAGGACCCTGAAGTCATTCCAGGTAATTAGCTAATGAAGCATATACTGGCAGACTGAGAACTCTGCCTGAGACGAACATAATGAACTGGCATACTAAGTAGAATTTAGAATTAGCTAGAAGGGAAGAGGTCCTGAAACAATTGGGAAACTTGGACCTGGCCTGCAGAAATTTTACTTTAGAAAATTATGTGCAACAGAGTTGGTGATAAGTGTGAAAAAATGAAAGTAAAAGTCTGTCACACTTACAGAGGGGGAAGGTGGAAGAGATAAGGCGTTGATGAAAAGTGGTTCTCAGGACTTGTGCCTGGAATACTTGATGGAGGGTTTTGAATATCTGGACATCAAACAAAATGAAATTGTAGTGATATTTTATTTAGTTGATCTAATCTATACAAAACTCTGGCAGATGGTGGACAACACAGTTATAGTAATTTTAGCCTTTAGACAGCACTGAAAATTGTTTAGCTAGAGTGAAAATTTTCAGCATTTTCAAAAATAATTTGATCCTGCTGAAACATTTCTAAGTAGCTAGGGCATCTACAGTGTCTTGAAAGAAAAACCAAACTTTTCCCTTAGTCTGACTCATCTTTCCCAGAAAAAAAAATCTTTTAAAAAATGGTGTTGCTAAGTTGTTATCAACACTCATATGAGGTCTCTGAAAGAAAGAATTAGATTGTATCTTAGTATTTTTTTTTTAACACTACCACTAACACTAAATATCACCTTTTCATTCATCCAGTTTTGAAAGTATAGGACTAAAGCCTGTCTTAAAGAAATAGAGTTCCATTCGACCCATATCAGTCTCCATTACTCTATAGAACTTCTTGGAGCCAAGCTATTTATATCAGTTGCATGCTAAGAGAAGGAATATTTCATTTTAGCTAATTCTATATCAGTGGTAGGCATTAAAAGCCCATTATATCATAGACAAGACAGTGAACATCCAACAATTTTGTTTTGAAGAATTATGGAAGTGTCTAACATCTCTTCTCCTGCTTCTCCAAGGACTACACCATTACAGAAAAAACAAAGTTTGTTACTCAAGGCAAGCAGCTCCCCTGTACCTTTAGAGACTACACCTTGGAACCACCACTGTCTTGGCAATTCCAGCATAAGTCCTTTATCACATCTGCTGACACAGTTTTATTTGCTTTGCCCATCCACCTTTAGCATACCTTTCCAAGCCATGAGCAAATTTGTGATCCAGCTGAACATCGATATATCCTGTAAATTTTCTACTCATTCTGTTTTATTACAGGAAGGCTGTTCTTCCCTTGTGTCATTTTAAAATACCTACAGGTATACTAAAACTCAACTCTTTTCCTCATGTTCAATAAACAGACACATGTACAGCATGAAACAACTGAGCAGAGTATCTGGCTTTTTTGTAAAAGAGTTTAGTTCAACTACACAATTTATATTTTAGTTTTTAATCCCAGTGATTTATCTAAATTCCATTCTCATTTCTTTAATTTTTAGTAAGGTACAGGTCCAAAAGGAACATTGGATTTAGTCATCAAACCCTTCAGTTCTTTAGGTATCCATTTGAAGCAAGGAGTACAGTCCTGTTGACTAGGGTTATTCCACTATTCTTCTGTTAGGCATCCCATCAGTTTGCCTCCAGGACAGGCTGCCTGCACATTACTGTTCCTAAGAACATGACAGACATTTGAATCATGCCCTAAATTCCCAGCAATATAGCAGAGGGAAGACATGACAGAGCTAACGAATCTGGTTTTGGCTTGAGGTTAGAACAAATTCTTCTGCATTATGCACTAAATATATTAGCTTCAAAAATGAGCTGTGATTCATTTCAAGGCTAAATTTATGCCAGAGCTCCAAGAAAGCAGGATTTTATTCAATGTACTTCTGAGCTGCCTTGTGAAGTGTCTACCCCTTGCACTGTCCTCTAATTGTTCTGATGGAATCTCCCTAGGGAGTTATAAGTTTGTTCTTCTTAGCCCGAATTTTGGAAAAGAATAACATTTCAGGTCAGCACACTAGCACATCTCTCAAACCTACTTTTATACTAGTTTCTGTATGTCAGCAGCAGTTGTACAGTTACTACTGCCCTTTCATTCTGCATTGGTCAGGAGCTGAAGACTACAAGTATCTTGGTGTTTGTAGCTGTGTGTCATGTCTCACTTCAGATAGACACAATAGGTTGAGTCACCCATCTGCAGAATAAAACCACACATGAGCAGTTGATAATTTTTGTGCCACTGAAATGGAAAGGAGAGAAGCAGTACGGTTTCAATGCCTTCTGGCACAGACAGGCATTGGCCTAGTGTGTCCATAATTTCTGTCATTCAGGTAGAGACCTGAGGACTCCCTGGCAGATAAGAAATACACTCCAGTTATTTTATCTTTCTTATGGTGTCTTTGTGCTGTTTTGTCAAAGGAAAAATGTGCACATACTTTTTCTGTAATGCATTAGCTTGTACTGCTGCAGCTTGCATACCCATCTTTCCACTTGTACAGTCTCCAAATTAGAGACTGGGGGGAAAAAAATTGTGCAACTAAGCATCACTTAGTACAGAGGGAATTTTCTTTAACAATCCAGAAGACAGCAGCCTGATTGCTTAGAAAAACTAAAAAGCCTCCATAAATCAAAAGGGGGGAAAAAAGGGCCATGGTTTAATTTAATAATAAGCATCAAATTAAAATTATGAGGTAAGAAAATGTTTTATACCTTACCTATATTGCTTTTCATAGTATATTTTTTTCTTTGGTAACTGAGTTATTCTTTTCAGTATTCTTTGGAAATTCAGGAGTATTAAATGTCACATAAATTTATAATTGTAATTTATGAATAAAGGAATGCTGTGAAGTAAAAGTGAAACTTAAAAAAGGAAGACAACAAGCTCTAGCACACAAAAGAAATAAATTTCTTTCCTGGGAGACAGGCCACAGAAATAAATATGTATCTAGCTGACATTTCTTTGTATCTTAGTCAAGCAGAATAAAACTAAAATTATCCCACATGGCTATAGGCTGCCCTGGTGTAAGGCATAGAAATGTAGAAGGGATTATTTCATATGTGCATTTTCATTTGTTCCCTTTCTAAGATAAAAAAACCAGCTCATTCTAGTTGCTGAGAAATGATTTGTTAAAATAAATCCTTTAAAAATAGAAGACATTTCCACTTAAATATTTTTCAGACACTTCATGATATAAGTGAAGTACTTTTACCAGGGGCAAATTCAGCTGCTTTTTGACCTTGGAAAAAACATTACATGAGCCAGCTAAAAATAAAGATATCATTTGGGAAGAAAATCTATACACAAATTTTTCTCTTAGACTTTTCTATGATGGAGCAACAGTATCAATATTGAAGGAAAGCATCTAGTACTAAAAGAGATTACTCTTTAAAGGAGAGACAAAACCTATGATCTGTCTCTTATAATTGTCAGTCTTTGCAACCCAGTGGTAAAATGAGTAAAAGAAAGATGAGTGATTTATTCTAATTTGCTTAGTGACACATGCAGGAGCAAGGCTCGCAAGATCAGACACAGTTTACAGAAACGATGAGATAAATGGGCCTTGTAAATTCATAATGTACAATGTCCTACACAACTTGGCACTCAGTGGAAAAAACAGCAATGATCACCACTTCAAAAAGAAAATCTGGAAGCATGGTTACTGCTGTTTTGCTCCTGCAAACACTTTGGTTTTTATAATATAGCCTGGTGGTCAGATAGTTTACTCAGGACATGAGAGGACTGTGTTCTCAGTTTTGAATCCAAATGTCTTCCACTTGCCCAGACAAGGCATTAATCACTAGGGTTAGTGCTTTGATCCCTCTGTTTACGTTGTCTCACTGTGCACCAAAAAATGCAAGGCAGACAGCCAGAGCAGAGTATGACACTGTGGCCTAGAAATTAAAGATGCTTGGATGCATTCAGGTTCTCAGGGTTATGTCAGTTCTTACCTCGGGAGATTTGATGTGAAGCCTGGGAAAATGACAAATGCACCCATCCTCCTTTTTTCTTCTAAAATTTAAATAGAAGTGGATGTCTTTTCTTAGCCAGAGAGTCTGGAATTTGAATGTTTCTGCTCATCCTTTCCTAAGTTTTGGAAACTGGTCAGAGTTTACTCTCATATAAACTATTCTTCCCAGCATGCAGATATTTTTTGTAACACTTCTAAGTTGTCTATTTCCTTTCCTGCCCTTCCTGTACAGAGAAACTGGCTATGGACAGGTGAATTCCTGCTCTCAAAGGTCTAAGATCTTGGAACTTAGGTCACTGGAAATATCTGCTTTGGATCTGTCCCAAAATAATTTCAGGGAACTGCTGCCTTGTTCTTGCAAACCTAACTGGTTGTTCTGCTATCAGACATGTAAACATAGCCAGAGCTCCCACATGCTACAAAACTTTCTGCCTTAGTCTCTGTTTTTTGATGTCTGAAGTTACAGGTGAAATAGAATTAGACAAGGCAATATGGGAAAATCTTTATTACTTATAACTTCCCTAGGAAATCAAATTTGATCTTTCTCTGTGAATAAAGAATTTGAAGCACTCATCTGTATTTTCTTCAGCTCCTCTTTGTGAGAGCTGCCTCTCTTTACCATGCGAATGCGCAGCTGGGAATTTACTCCCACTGAACTCAATGATTAAAAACAAGACTTCAGTGAAAAATGTTCTGCTGAAAAATACAGTAGAACATCTACAGTACTATTCAACTAATAAATGTTGGTTCCCTGTGGTGTAGTTTGTGGGAATTGTGGGCTCCTGCAAGGCTTCTATAAAACAAACCAGATGCCTGTCTGTTCAAGAATGCTCAGCTGTTGTCTGACCTGTCCTCACAACAGCTGAAAGAGAGGAAAAATGCAGCTGAGTTTTATGAAGCTGTTAAAGCCAAACTTTCATAACTTTTTAAAACATTTTTTTAATTACACCTTTTGCTTGCTCAGTCAAACTTCCTCTCTGTTCAGTGATACTTCCTCTCTGAAGCAAAATTATATTTCGTGAGTATACCTGCCATCTGCATGTGCTCTGATGCAACTGCCTCATGTTACTCTTTTGTTTAGTCACATTGGTGACATAGGTTATCAGTAGCACTGTCTGCTCAGGTTGGCTGTGGAGTTTCGCTTCAGTCCTGGATATATAATATTATCCTAAATTCCTTGACATTTGCAGCAAATAACGATCTCTCCATTTTAGTCAAGAAAATTTCTGCTGTCAGATTCAGCTCTTGTCCTCCTATTGAAAGGCTGCTTCATGATGCTACCATCTGTCCATCGTAATAAAAGATAGATCTGGCTTTCATACTCACCCTGCAATATTTTATAAAAGCATACTATACAACTAGCAGTTCCGACATACTGACTGATAGATAATTACCTTGCCCTTCCCTTAGATGCTGCTTTCTTCCAGTAAAAGAAAAAAAAACACAAAATACTTCAATAAAATTATGTGTGTTGTGTTTCTTATCTATTATATATTTCAAATTATCCAGTATGTTCATTCTATATGCACAATTCTTTTATTTTTGAAATATTTTACTTATTGGCCTTAAAACTGTAAATCTAGATCTTTTAGATGGATACTTCTTAATTTGTCTTGCCCCTGTCATTAATTTTCACAAACTTCAGATTGCTGGAAGTTTTCAAAGAATGTTTTACTTTATTTTATTTTATTTTTGTTCTTTGCATCATTAGGAAGATTTTTCTGCTAGAGCTCTCTTTGAAATTCGTCTCATTTTAATGGAAACAGTAATTCCCAAATAATTCATATCACAAGGAAAATGAGAATGTAATGCATCAGACAGAATAGTTGATTTCTCCTTTTGTGAGCATGTTTATGCCTTGAAATGGCATAGCTGCTTTACATTTTCCATCCTCTTTTAAGTAGCAAGATATCAAGGCAGATGACAAATAAAATATATGATAGGTTAAAATACACTAATTTTATTTCAGATAAAATCCCATAAATCACTTCTTTAAGTTATTCTTATGTTTCCTTTATGCTCTCCCACATTATTCACCTCCTGTACGTATGAACACAGGAAAGACTTATGGTGAAACCCTATATGCAGAAATTTTGTATAAATTGTCACTGGGTACTTAAGTTTAATGGTAGCTTTGGATTTACACAAAACTCTTGATTTTCAGTGCAAATAGGGATGAAAGAACCTCTTCCTCTTAAAATCATGTATATTTCACAGATTCTTTTGATAAAATAGAAGATTCATTCTGAAAATTTGGTCTTGTACCACTACAAGGGGTTTTCCTACCTCCTGTATAGCCGTTGTAATCCCTGCAAAAGTATGTATAGGATAATACATTACGCAAACTTACAGCTTTCCAGCTGCATTATACATGTTTGCACATCCATTGGAAAATTTTTGAGATCCATCGGACAGGAAAGTATTAAAGTCAATCTGAAAGAACACAAAAAACTCATTAAAAATATACCAAAAAAAAAATGCCATAGAACTGTGCAGGAAGAATGCAGGAATACAATGGAAGCAATTAAAAATAGAATACATGTTTCAATAGAAAGCTCTCAAAAAGGGTCTATATTAGCTGAACCCATCTAACTCAGACTAGTCTGATAACATGGAAAAAAATTTTTACAAGCTTTCAGAAAAACAAGTTTTTCAGTAGGGTTGCCTAACTTTATGAGAAGTCTAAAGGAATGCAGTAACAGTGTGCCTTTTTTGTGCTGCAGCAGAATTATTGTACTGTTCCAGTATTTCAAATCCTTGGCATAAAACCTACCCAAATTTGCAAGAATTTCATAACATATGTCAGCTGGAAATCATGGTGGCAAACTAGCTTTATGTGTTATTGTCCTAAAATAAAGTGCTTAAAATGTCAACACAAAGGTTTAAAGAAACATTTTATGATATTGATAGTAGACTGAAATATGCCTGTAATTTTGAACTGTTGCTGTGTATCAGTGTTAGTCTTAATACTTTCTCAGAAATTCGTTGCAAATTATAGGCATATAGGCATATATTTTAAATCAATACAATAATTTATCTTTAGAGAGATACTTCTCAGAGGAATCAGAAAGAAGAATTTATAAGAGGTAAAGGCACATGTTCTTGTGCCTTTATCTCTGGTCATTTCTAGGTGTCCATTCATCATTCAGGGCCATGAATCTACCTTCATTAATCGGTTCAGTTGACAGAATGTCCTACAAAAACTTTAGGAGCTTCAGTTCAATTCCTTACAAATAAGGCTTTTCTAGCGTAGCAGTGCTCTAATCCCCCTCTCTTGAACCCATTCTCCTGTTTTTGGCAATGAGGCTAAAGGGAAGTGGGCAGTAGGTGGCAAGTATAGCTGTATATTTCTTTTACCTATCTTTATTTGCTGACCAAACCTCCTTGATTCACTGCTGCTATAATTTCTGTTTAACCAGCCAGTGACAGAGCTGCATAGGAGGAGTCTGAGAAGCGAAGTCAGACCCAGACCCTATTTCCACTCTATTAAAAATAATTCCAAATGCAAATTCTGGCTAGTAGGCTGGTAACACAGCAACTCATTTCAGAGACACCTGGGCTTTACTTTGTGCTTCAGTAAATATTTTAGTATTTTATATTAGATATTCATTGAGTCAGGAACTGTAACCTCCCATTATTTTCTTGTCTGAATTGTTCCAATACAATTAGGGGATGAGGAGACTTTCGGGTATGAAAGAAAGAAGCAAATTTAGAAACTTCTTTTTTTTTTCCTTTTAGTATCAGCACACTAGCAATTAGCATACCTCCCCTTATCAAAAGGTTAACTCACTCAAATGCACATAACAAGTAAACTAGATGCCAATGATATGATTTTAAATCTGTTTCAGAAACTGCAATAGTTCTTAATTAAATCGTGGCAACATAAACTGTCTGGCTTCATGAGAAACAAAGGAGCTATCTGGTATCTGCTTTCAGCACAGTCCATATTTGCTTTTATAATTTGATATGATAATATTTCTCACATTTGGGGTTTTTCACCCATTTCATGTGGCCACGAACTTGGTCTGAATTGTATTGAAGTTGCAATCCAAACATGTTTCAGCTGAGTGGTGGGGTCTATGTACTCTGTGCTGTATTTATTTGGAAGGAATAGGGCGAGGCTGGGAATTGATTAGAGTGGAACAACTGCCAGTGCCTCTTGGGGTGATTCAGACAGTCTGCAGATTATTGATTTAGATCTACTTTCTACTTGAATCCAGAGAAGGAATCATTTTAACCTGCTTTGAATCTGTTTCTAGCAACAGAATACATGTTGTGACACTGAAGATTGATTCTGTTCCCAGAGTGGCAGACTAACCTCCTTTTGGATATGAAATACTCCCAAGAATTTCAACCCAGCCCTTTCTCCTTGTGTAAGCTTGAAAAAGTGCTGCCTAATCATACTGGAAAGTGGGAGGGAGGAAGAAGACTCTCTTGCCACTGACAAATCCATGCATGTCATAAAGATTTCTTTTTCTCCAGTATACTAACTGTTTACAGATTCTTGATGTCTCTTCAAAGAGTCTAATAACACATTAATTTGGTGTCATAAAAGCATGCAAAGCAAAACACTGAGTGGACAATAGTATATTTGTTTTGAAAAGACTACTATTTTGCACAAGTGAGTCACTGCTTCAATACTGAATCTATACCATGTCTAGTGGGGCATTAGCATACTTATATCCAATGTGTTTCTCATTAGATTGGGTTTTTGAAGACAGTAGTAAAATGCCTACTGATGTCTGTATCAAAAGGAAAGTGGTGGGAAGAGAAGTGGGATAATTAGATTCTGTCAATACTTATGATTGCTGCTTTCAGCTTCTTAAAACCTTTTCATAAATTTACTTTCCAGTTTTCTCTCCATCTCCAGCAGCAAATGACTAATCTTTAAATGTCATACATCCTCAAACAGGCCATGTTTTCATGTTGAAGTGCAACTGCAACTTCCAAAATGGGGGAAAAGAAATAACATTTGATCGTCATGAAATTGGAGGGTACAGACTGTGAAACTCATACATGAGGCTAACTCACATTACAATACTACAGGATTGTTTGTTCTGTGCAGTGTCTTAGTCCCTCTAGGCTTAGTACCTGTACTCTAAAATAGGAAAGGTACTTTTCTTAATACTTTTACTATGTGAATGCCTAATGAGGGATCATTTTCCATTTTAGTATTAACAATGAACAGTAACGATGACAAAATTCTGCATTCAAAACTCACACATAATAGTTCTGCATGATTGGAAACTGAATATATGTTTTAGCAATTCCTAGTTATACTTTCGAACTTCTTCTGAAAAAGATCATTAGAGACTCACCTGATGGAATAAAGTACATTTCCATTTTTGAAAATCCGCAACAACTTATTATCTGTTGTAACTTCATGAAAGTTGGCACCTTTTTCATTAGCAAAGAACAAATCAGGTTTCCAAATTGAATCCAGCATGGATGGATCTAAATCTAAAGAGTCATCTGGATATTCACTGTATGCGAGGCGTGGATCATTCCAATTCTGACGGAGAAAGATGTTCACTCGATAATCCTGAATAAAAGAGAAAACAAGCAAAGCTTTATCAAGCATAGGGATTTAGCTTTTATTTCATTTCTTAGCCATGTAATCCCCTGCCCAGCTGTGGATGACAAAAGAATTACTTAGCTGAATGCCAGAATGATACCTATTTGTATTAGTGGGGACACAATGGATAAGAACAAAGATGCATTTCAAGGCAATTGAAAAAATCCTAAAGTAAGGAAATACAACCTCCATGTACATTTCATGTAATTCCTTATAACTCTACCCCTATCACAAATTTGTCTTGAAATTGAAATGAGAAGCATAAAAAGAGTTTTATGGTGTTACCTCTTTCTGCCTGACCCCTGGCAGTGGTATTCCCACCTCCCTCTTTCTGTCAGGGAGAATCTGTCCCACTTTAAGGGAAGTTATTTTTTTTTCTCTTTCTAATCTTTACATATTTTAGACCCACCACATAGGGTTTCTGTGCCTCAATTCCCTATTGAACATTGTGTGAGCAGTAACTTGTCATACAGCAGTCTGAGGAGGGCACGTTCCTCCTCTCTTCAAATAGGGTAGACACCATATAAGTCTTTATGATAAATTAGTTACAAGTGGGGTCACATTAATTTCTACTGAAAGCCCTGTCTTAATCAAGAGTGCTTTTATAGAAAAGATGAGTGAGTGCTTCAAACTAATAGAAGTCATTTTGGAGCTGCACATACATTCTGTCAGAGATATATTTATGGCTCCACACTTTCTTGCAACTTTACCACTCTGAAAATATTTGGTTTTAAATAAAGGTGAATATTAGCTTCTCATTATATTGCATTTAGAACTGAGACTGACCATAAGGGCATAGGAACTATAGTTTTATTGGTTCTAATAAGACTTTCCTCATTATTTGAACTGCATTCATGAAAAAGATAAAAATAAAATAGAGAGAAAGGTTAGCTGCAGGGGGAAAACGGGAACTGGTTGCCAGACCTTACATGACACTTCTGAATGTAACAAAAGTAAAAAACATCACTTATTTATGGTTAAAAAAGATGATGAAAATTAATTTTAACAAGAAAACTTTTTGTGTCAGAATGGGAAATGAAGTGCGCAGGGATGAGCAATACCGTTTAGCCAAAACCTATGGATACTAGCTATAGGTTAGACTAACTAGTTAAAACCCCATTGGTGTAGAAATTGTGGGTACTGTTAAAAATTCAGCATTTTATCAATATTGCTCTTAGGAAACTTGGAACATGAAACCATGTAGTTGGAATAATCATGCCAACAGACATAATAAAGGACAACAGGAACCTTGATATGCAACACTTACTCATGAGAAACAGTCTTCCATATCTTCAGCATCCTGCTGTTTTGGTCAATTTAATTACTCAGCTTGAATAAGGGTAGCCAAATATGCTAAAAACACGCTTATCAAGTATTACAAATCAAAAATATTGCAAATCATATAGAGAAAGTCCCAGTAAAGAGTTTTATGTTAATATAAACTTAAAAATTTTTAAGACAAATAAAGTAAGTGGAAAACTACACCTGAAGAATGAAACCAATTCAGTTTACTCTTTCCAGCAGACAGGAAAAAGGCTCTCTGACCAAATGGAAGCATGCAGCATTAAATGCATAGGATTTGTTAATCAACTGCTTTATTTAAAGAAATCAACTGTTAATTAATTTCTTAAACACACACATACAAGCATACCCCAAACCCTTTCAGAAAAGGGTTGAAAGACATTTTCTTTTTATTATGGGTAGTGACAGCCTCAGAAGCCATGAAAATTTTTTAGGAGAACCTGTTGGTATTTTTTATAATTAGCACCTTTATGTGATGAAACCAGAGCCAGGGATTTGTACTTTACTGATGTAGAAACAAGCCTGTATTTCTTTGTGTGCTTCTAAAGTAAGATAAAATTTTTAGACAAGCCTGTGCCTCAGTGCTCACAGAACTATATTTTTAGTGTCTTCTAGTAAGAGGGAATAATAACTCCTGAAATACCCTTATTTCATTGCATGACATCCCAAATACCATGTAGTACCTGTTTCCATTCCAGATTGCTGTATAAAATCAAAAGGACAGGAAGAAGAAGGATGTGGGAACAGAGATGGCTCCACTGCCTTACCCAGCATAGGCAATTCTTGCAATGAAGGAAACATTAGCTCTGAACCTGGGGCACTGGGGTGGGAGCACTGCAGCTCTCAGGACTTTGCACTTCAGCCCAACCCAAGCTTTCTATTTTAAATTATATAACCTGAGGGATGTCTACTTACTTTACTTTTCTCAGTAGAAAATGAAGAGTTTTTGGATGGGATTAATTGTAGAGTAAAGGTCTCCTCACATGTGTGAGACAGAATGGGTGAAAAATGCGTAGCAGGAAGACAAAATGGAAAAGGAAAATGGAGGATGACAAATGATGGAATCCTTTCAAGATTGTATTAAGTTATTCTGTATGTCAGAATGAGTAAAGTTTATTGGTTTAAATTTTTTCCAGCTTTTAAGATGAAAAAAGTCCTGGTTAAACTTCTCACTGTAGCAACTGGAGCTATTTTTCATTGTTCTCTCCCTTGAAAAGTCTGACTTAAATTGGCACTCATTATTCACGAAAAAAAATTCTAATTTATCAAAAGGAAAGAGATATATTTGACTGTTATTTTATGAAGGACAAGTATTCATCATCTCAGTTTATAACTACACATCATGAGCACAAGGCTTAACTGCTTTAAACAAGTAGGGTTGTTTGATGCAAACACAAACACCAAAATAAAACTGCCTGAATTGATTTGTTATCCTACAAGAGGCTCTGTATTCTCATGTGCTATTTGCCTGAAAGGATAACTCCTAATTCAAATAACTGTGACAGAAAGGTTCCTTGAGGGGAGGGAGAAATCATCATTTAAGTTGCGGTGACTTTCACAGTCTCATCTGTAACCCCAAGGCTGTCATTTTTTGAACAGCTGCTGTACCCTGGTTCTACAGAACGAGAGTGTGACATGGGTCTGCACTTGCTTCACCATACTTTAAAACCTTAGCCACACTGTGAACTTTCTTAGAGGGTCAGGATACTGTTCATCTGCTTCATAAGGCTCAATAAAATAAAAATTGGGGATCAGGTAATTGCTCTTTGCTGTCCGTGCTATGGCTGAGGCCACTATGGACCCCAGTACTGACATTTTGATTAATAATTTCCAGCACATGGTGAAATCTGAAACACTTATAGAATATTTTGATTTCTACTTCATTATACTCGTACAGATAGAGCTATATTACCATAACATACAGAATGTAGCTTTATGGAAATTTTTGCACAAATCCTCAAGATACTAATTTCCTAATTCTCTCTATTTCTTTAATGCATTTTTCATATGCACTGCATGTGGAATCCTTCAAGATCTGAGAGATTCTAAAATATGCCCCTTATTTCAACATTGAATATCACCTGCTCTCATAATTTTTGTATGCTGTTATTTGAACCAAGTCTTCAGAATTTCATGCATAAATTACAGAACTCTTTCTGTTACCATTCCAAATATTATGATAATTTTACCTAATATATACTTCTAAGTGAAATCTAGACTTGTCTTTTGGATAATGTAGTCAAATTATTCTTCCTTCACTTGTTTTAACTCACTGTAAAATTTTAACATGGAAATCTTGAAGACTTTGAAGGAACACTGTTAAGAGTAGACATAAGACACTATAACAAATATTGTTCTTGTAGAAAATTTTTTCATCTGTTAACTATGACACTTGTAATGAAAGCTCATTTTCACTGCTGTACAAGAAAAGCTGGTATGTTGCAGAACGCATTAATAGTTTTAATTTTTACTGCTGAGATTTTCTAAACTTACTGTCTCAGTCTCTGAAAAACATGCAACTCGATATAGTTTTTCCTCCTGCCTTGACTGGTATAATTAGACAGGATGGCCTGTGGCATAATAGTACTTTGTGGTAATAACATCTTTCCATTTTAAATTTATTCACTGTTCTTAAGCACTGTGGCTGCACTTTAGGTAACTAATTACTTTGTGTAAATTCGTGGTATTTCCTGGTTTCTCTTTATGTAGCTGAAAATTTCAGAGTGGACCAAAAGCTATTCAGCTGATGATTTCAATATGCCTTTGACGAAACCTCTCTGGTATAGAAACTCAAATATTTAAACCTTAGTTAGCCACTCAAATTGTCAAGTCATTTTCCATACAGGTTACCAATGGCATTGCAAAATAAAGTAGGAGAAGAATCTTGAAATTCACACTCACATTTGAGAAATGCAAATATAGTTTTTGTATTTTCATGGATTCCCTTGTATTTCAACATGCTTAATAGCTGGAATTCCATCATTACTGAGATTACTTATGGTGCAGCCTTAACTATTCAAAAGAATATGTAAAAGAAGGCGCAGGGAAGGATGATAGAGGACTGGACAGGGTAGTCAGTTCTGTGAGAGTAGCCATGAAAAGTTGCATTTCTTTAAATTAATTTAAATTGATAATGCAAAGGACTTGTGTTATGACTTAATTTATGACTTGATTTCCCTCAATAAGTATATCATAAGGGAGGGAGAAAACATTTTAAATCTAAAGGCAAAAATATCCTTCCTTAACTATCAATGAATTTAGACTGAACTGAAATGTTTCATCTTTTTTCTTATGCTAACACACCCTGGTGATACTTTCAATGGTCTTATGTATTATAGCAAATAAGGGGATTATTTATTTTTTATTACATCTTTGCACTACTACTGGAGTACTGTGTACAGTTCTGGTTTTCCCAGCATAAAAAGGACATGGAACTGTTTGAGCAAGTCCAGAGGAGGGCCACAAAATTGATAAGAGGACTGGAACACCTCTGCTACAAAGACAGGGTGAGAAAGCTGGGGCTGTTCAGCCTGGAGAAGAAAAGGTTGAATGAAGAAAATTTTTACTGTGAGAGGGGTGATACACTGGAACAGGGAGGTTCTGGATGCTGCAGCCATGACAGTGTTCAAGGGCAGGTTGGATAAGGCCTTGAGCAACCTGGTCTAGTGGGAGGTGTCCCTGCCCATGGCGGGGGTGGGGGGGGGGTTGGGACTGGATGATGTTTAAGATCCGTTCCAACCCCTTAAAATTCTGTGATTCTATGATTGCAGGTCTGAGCTGCAGCAAGGATAATGCATATATCTCTGCTGTTTGGCAGTTCAATTAATGAGTGAAAACCAACTGCAACAAGCCCCATGCTCCACCAATGACTGTAACTCATTAATCTGTCAAAGATATACCATAGCAGCTAAAGAGAAAATAACTGTGATTTAAATCAACTGCTTATTACTTAGCTTTAATTGACACATTAAATCTGTGTCTGAGTACCAAGATTTGACTAATGCCAGATGAGAACATGCTTTTTTGTACTGAAGAGCTGTAGAGCATTCATTACAAGAAGCAATGTAGATGCGCTGTTGATTATGATAAAGAGTTTGTCTATAGAGAATCCTTCTTGGTGATCTGTTGCTGGATATTTCCATAGGTGGAATCTCTCTTTCCAGACCTGATTTTGGTAGTGGGTAAAACTAAGGATGTCCTTATTGTTCTGAGTCTGGAATTACAGAATCCATGGAGAGGCTGAGAGCAGCTGCAGTAAGAAGCAAGAAGTACCCTCAGTAAGAAGTAACTTTGTGAATTTTCTAGAACCACCTGATCCCTTCCTCAGACAGCAATGTCTTCATGGATGAGCCTCAGGAGAAAGTCTTCTTCTTGCAATTTTTGTTTCTAATTGTGTTTCCGATTCTTGCCATATGAGGAAAATAATTCAGTTCCATGCACAAACAGATGGAGAACTATGGAGAATTTCCTGTCTGTTTCTGCCCGAAGTTAGTTGGCTAAACACTTTGAAGGTGATTAGGATCTCTAGATTTCAGCCCTTGAAGGCTGAGGATGAGCAGTAAGGCCTGTTCAGTTCCTGGATAAAAGCTCTAATCCTAGTCTAGTTTGAAAATTGTAGGTGCTCCTGCTCCCTCCACTAAGTAGGACAGCCCAGATGCTTGGAAGTTTAGGTGAGGACTAACTTGCCTCTGATCTCAGGAAGATTTAAGAAATTATTTGAGTTATTCAGAAAAGACTGTTGATGGATTTGGATGAACAGCTCCTCTGAGCAGCAGAATTTAAGGTGTGCATTAATGCTTTTAATACTTTGTGGGTTTTTTTTCTTTTTTTTTTCCTAAGTTAGTATTTTGGGATTTTAGTTTGCTTTTGTTTGTTTCTCATACATTTCAGAACTACTAGATATCCTAATGGGTGTCCTGTGAATAGTTTGGTTAAAGCTTTATTTCAGTTTTGCCTAATTCATTTCAGAGTTTGACTCCAATATCTATCCATCAGTACTCATATTGAAGTCAATAGAACTAGAACTCACTTGGCAAAGAGCTGGCTAAAACTATTACTTCAGCATTGCTACCTGTAATGTCAGACCTCTCAGACTTCCTTACAAAATTAAAATTCAGAGTTCAGCAAATAAATTTACACACTACTTCTGCACCAAGCGCTCTTCCTGGGTGTGCCACCTGCTTTCATAACCTTGGATTCTGAAGTGGTACGGCTTCTGTTAGTGTTCTGGCTGGCACAGATGAATGCTTCTTGCTTTATTTTCTTCTGGGATGAGTAATACCTCATTTTCCATACATACAAATAATGGAGGATGAGAGCTGTTCTGCAACTACTACAGTTCTGTCTTTGCCTTAGAGAAAGTATTGGGTCATTTACAGGATGCTTATTAGCACAGAGCTATCAGTCTTTGTCATTCAACCCACAGCTAAAAGAAGAATATAGACACTAGTTTCTGAGAGAACTCCTTCATTTTTGCCTTATTTACTCCCTTGTCTTTTTTACAAAACATTCTAAATCAGTTGAATTCAGCAATGTGCTACAATATCTACTTATTTTCCATATGTGTTATGGCTAAAACATTGCAAATGGACAGGTTTAGTTTATTTTAGTGTTCAGTTATTTTGTTGAGTTTATTATCAGTAGCAATACTGGATTTTAGTATCTGTGCTCACATATAATGATCAAAAGTCAAAGGTAGCTAATATCTAGGATGCTTATTCTTAAAAAGATTAATTATAGTACTGACATACTGTATAATAATGTTTGTCATAGTGCCTACTGCATGTCATAGAATATTTGTCAATTAAAGATTGAATATACTACTTCCATATTTAATGGAAGCTGTGTGTTTCCAACTCCTAATGCATTACACTAAAATCACATTTTGCAACTCGTCCAGCGTAATTGCTTTTTTTAAGCTTTAGCTCAGGGGCTTTTAAAATGTTTGCACTTTCAAGCAGTAGTATAAGGGATTAGATGAAAAAGGACATGACAATTACATGAACAAATAACATACACTAAGCCTCTGTTTTCATTTGGTCCTTGCCATGTTCTTGGCTGACAAAAGATTCTGGGTTTTTTTCTGCAAACAAATTATGTGTCCCTAAAGAAGTTTTTGCTCTAACAGCAGAGGGAACTTCTTCCTAAGTGAAAAGTTAGATTTTTCTGAGATTATTCATTTGTTCACATGAATTTTTGGTGCTAGATGTTCCATTTTGTTATTAATGAATTTTATGTTTGCACTTATATGACTGGTTTCAATATGTGACCGAATGGGCTAATTTTATAAATCTTTACTGAAGACATGTATTTGAAATCATCCTCAGTTTCATCTCCTCAGGCAAATATAACCAAATTAGAACAAGTACAGTTTTGGGAATTCCATATTAAATTACCCTGCTGCCTTCCTTGTGTTGGTAGATAATATGACATTGTCTAGAATAGGGTAAATAAGGTAAAATATAAGGTAAAGGTAAACCAGGTCAAGTCCAGAAGCAGAGCCTGCTAACTCCCATAGTCCAAACACTTGCTGAAGTGGGCTCTGAGAAGGCATACATTTCTAACTTTAGACAAACTTGATCAGATATGAGTTGACCTTAAATTTATTGATATGCATGAAATGCACCAAGAGGTCTATCAGGAAAATCATGTCGTTTTGGTGGTTTTACAATGATGCCATCATAACACATTAAATTTTATTTGTCCTTGAACTGTATCCATAATGACGAGAAAGGGAACAATTTGTCTGTCTCCCCAAAAACATTCTCTAGTGGCATTTGAAAAGCCCTAAAATATTCTTCCTCTTGGCTGCTGGTTTAGAAAGATGCACATCTCCTGCAATCCTGTGATATGTCTACCTTCCTAGATAACTCAGGGACTCTTAGGGATTATTAAGGCCACACTAAATGCACTCAGGCAATTAAATAAACCTTTAAGAGACACAAACTCCATTCAGTATCGATTTACTAACCTGTTCCTTTCATGAAGAAGTTAACTTTGTGAATAAGTACACGTGGGTCTAGATGAGTAGTAAGGGAGAAGGAAGAAATGTCAAGTTTTTGGGCTTCCACTAGGTCCGTGATGAAAGAGGTAGAAGTAAAGGTTACTCATTGAAAAGCCAATCCTAACCTTATTTTAAAATACCTCAAATACTGTAGTTTGTAATACTACAGTAATACCAGAACAGTAGTCACAGGCACAAATCATAAACATTTTCCCTACACTTTGCTAATCTGGGAAACAGTCTTGTTACCTTGTAAGGTCTAGTATAAATATTTAAAAATTGAAGTAAAGCTATCCAAAATTAATAATTAACCAGTGTAAAATATAAATATATACATTGAAAACTGTTATATTTGTATATAGTATATATTTTATATATATAATACACATTAAAAAGACATGCAAATTTTGTATTTAATACATTCAGTTTTCTGAAACTTTAGAGCAGCTGCATTCACAAAAATAAGGAAAAATATATTCCAATCAAGGGAACTAATAATGGCTGACTAGAAACATCAAATTTTCAGTGTTCTATCCCTTCAATCTTACCAGGAGTTAAGCAGATAAACTCTTATTCAATATAAATCTTTTAAAAGAAGATATAGGAACGAAAAAGAAGATTGTAAGAGATCCCACATATTGTAGCTTACAATGTTTGTAGATGGAAAGCAGACTAGAAATCTTCTTTAACTAATCCTGTTACGCTAATAAACTAGCTTGCATATGTTCCTATACATTTATGTTTTGAAAATCCATTAAGTGAAAAAGAAATCTAGTGACTGAAAGAGCAGGCAATGTAAAGACTGCTTATTTTTTAAAGCAAGGGAATAAATTCAGATTCCCCAGGAGTGCTTTTGAAGATTATTGTTTTGTCATCAAAAACAGGTAAAGAAGAAATAGAGAGTACCTACTTTTTCTCAGTTATGTGTGTGCAATACATTTGTTTTTCATTCACCTTCAATATCTTCATGGCTGCGACAAAGTTTTAGGTCAGTATCTATTCACACTGCCTCAGTTTCCAATGAGAAATGACTTGAGGAGGTGGCTGCCTGTTTCTTTTTTTTTTTTTTGGAAAGAAAGATATGGGATTAAATTTGCTCCTAGGCAAAATTAAATTTTAAGCCTAGAGGCCTGCAAGTTGGTACATTTCTGAACTGTGGAGAAGGCTTGTTTAGCTGGGGTAAAGTTAATTTACTTCACAGTGGCTGGTACACGGCGATATTTTGATTTGTGCTGAACACAGGGTTGATAACATAGAGGTGTTTTGCTGTTATTGCTGAGCAATGCTTTAACAGAGCCAAAGAGGTACTTGCTTTATTTGCTTTTCCAACTGTTGTGCGGGTGAAGAGACTGGGGGTGCACGGGAAATTGGGAAGAGACAGAGCTGGGACAGCTAATACTCACTGACCAAGGGGATATACCATACCATATGGCACCATGCTCAGTATCTATATGGGGGGGGGAGGAAGGGGGAGGAGGGCAAGAAGGAGGAGGGGATGTTTGAGTTATGGCATTTGTCCTCCCAAGTAACTGTAATGTGTGATGGAGTCCTGCTTTCCTGGGAATGCCTGAACACCTGCCTGCCCATGGGTAGCAGTGAATTAATTCCTTGTTTAGCATTGCTTCTGTGCACAGTTTTTGCTTTCCCTATTAAACTGTCTTTATCTCAGCCCATGAGTTTTCTTCCTTTTACCCTTCCAATTCTCTCCCCAATCCCACTGGTGGGGGAATGAGCGAGCGGCTGTGGGGTACTTGTTTGCCGGCTGGGGTTAACTCATGACAGGAGGGATTTTTGTTTGCTTTGCAGTGCTTTTCCGCCCTGGATGAAATTGTAGAGAAATTCAAAGCCTCTGCAAGCTGGAGCACGAGAGGCAGAGGAGCAGAGAAGCCTGTGAATTTGGATTACCTGCAATTTGGAGAGAGGGAGGAAGGTGTCAATCTGTAGATCTCTGTCTAGAGACACCTGTCTGATGAATCTAAACAGCAGATTAGCAGATTAGCACTTCATAAAATGGTTAACTAGGTGAAGAGACAAATGGAAGTGTTTAGAAGCGAGAGAAGACAGAACCCAATTTCTGTGCTGAAGGAGATGGCTGCTGCTGCTGAGGTCTGCATAATAAACCTAAGATTCTGAAGTCATAAGGGTTATTTTCTGCAGTTGAAGAAATCAAACTATCTGAAAGATGCTGAGTTTTATTATTGTGTAAATTGGTATTAGCATCTAGAAGGATTTAGAGGGGAAAAAAAAAGAGGTCTGGCACTTGATATAATGGCAGTAATGACATAGGGAGTGGCATGTCAGTATAAAATGCATATCAGACCACTCCTTGCTGTGATCATACTGACTTTTAAAGAAAATTAAAGCTTGATTCACAGACTCATAATACTTCTTGTTCTGCTAGCTGTTAATGGCCATAATTGATAGCATGCTGTGTATTGTCTAAGGAAAAGGAAAAATACTATGTAAAAACCAGATCCTTACAAGCTCTTTTGATAAATTGTGTAATTTTACTGTTTAATTTTAAAGTACTATAAGATTTCAACTTTTTTTTAAAGATCTATCTTTGCACTACAGGTATGATGTATAAAAAGTCTGAGTGTACAGCTCTTTCATGATGAGTGATTACTTTGGCTACTGTAATTAAAAATGCACACCCAGAGTATGCACATCCAGAGTGCATGAAGTACCAAGTATTCAGAATAGCATGAAGACATGAGAGGAGAACAGAGTTTTAAATTATGCTAAAATAACTGAAACTTATTCAAGGCAAGAATATCAAGGTTATGTAGAATGTTTGTACTGGGAACTTTTCCAGTGCATATTTACTAGGCTCAAGAACAGAAATTAGGAACAAAGGTGGCAATCTGAAAAGCTTTTATTTTCTTAATTCAGGTTCATTCAACAGCTGTTCTGAAGTCCACCATAGCTTTTGTTCCTGTAAACAGAGTTAGCGAATTGCAGGTTCATGCAAAACCCAGGGAGACAGGCTATAGTTTTTCAGTGATAGATGGGGATTTAGGGACTTAAATCCTATTAGTGTTAATGGGAGTTAAGGACAAAATCCACATATATCATGGTGAGATTAATTTCCATTGCTTAAATATACATCATGAGGCAGCTACACTAAAGATATTTTTAAAAGTATTGCTTTTGACCTAGTCCTTTAACTATTTTTTTATAACGTTTTTACACTGGTAGCTGTGTTCTTATAATTTTAGGAAACATCACAAGTGTTACATAATCATAACCTCAAGGGACTTCATCTTGGATGATTGCAACAAAATAAGAAACTTCACAAACAGCATACCTTATATGATGTGAACAGAGCTATTTAGTGATGCCACAATCTTATTTTCACAGATACTGAGATTTCCTACTATAGTGACTGAGTAGAACTCAGCTTGCAAATTAGTTACTTTCACAGTTTTTTCTGGATAATGCTGCAATTGTTACACCAGGACATAGATTTTTAGGAACAGCCTACCTGATAACGGCCTTCAAATAGATTGAAAAGACTATTATAATAATGTGGACGTAAGTAGGAAGATGCTGGAAGGGATGGAAAAAATGCCACATTATTTCATAGTGCAGTGCTGTACAAGTAATGGTTTTCCCTTTAAGTGAGAAAGAGCGATCAGAGGAAGAGGAGTCAATGTAAGCAAACATAGATAAGGGGAAATAAGAGGTGTGAACTGTTCCCCAGCTTTGCTAGAAGATTAGATGACTGTAGGTAAACAAAGGATGTAAAAATTTAACTAAAGGCTAAGTCTCCCTTGGAATGAGAAGATAAAGATTCTGCAAGAACCTTTGCTAAAGTTGTAAAGAAACCATTTGGGTTTTAGGAAGCATTAGAACAGGTGATGAGTAGCATTTAAAGCAGCATTGTATGCAGTCGCAAGGGCTTGAGCTGATGATATAGGAGGTCATTTCAGGTCTTCTGTAGCTAATAATTGCAGTAAGTGGCTATGGGGAAGTAGAAAGCTTTGTGTCTATAAAATGAGCTCTTTGGCTTTTTGTATTGTACAACGTGTTTTGCAAATTCTTTAAGAATGCTTGTTAAAATGGACCAGAAAGAAGGATACATTTGTATGTCTGGATGAGCTGACTATAACACCTGTCCTGGTAAATATTTATCTAGTTTAGATAAACCAGAACAATTACTTCTAGCTTAGAGTACTAAGGCAACTGTAGGTCTGGATTCAGCCTTTTCTTCAAATGAGGTAAAAAATATTTGGAGCTAGGCTTCCCTTAATGTAAACAAGATTTAAGAAAATGTCACCCAGCACACAAACCTTAAGGCTACTGCTGCTACCATTTCCCTAGACCTAAGAAACAATATCTGACTAATGGTTTATAAAATGTTTTCAGGACTTTTTTATACCTGAAGTTGGTACAAATAGTTGTATACCTTATTTGACATTTCTTCCAGGACCAGGAAGTCAAAGCATAGAATACTGTATGCATTTGATAGTAGTATAGAGAGATTTTTTGGATGCCCAGCTCGAATGAGTAGCTACAGTCACTCAGCTTTCACAGGGCCTGAGGTACTGGAATATTTTCCATGTTTTGTGTGACAGCGGGGACAATAAACTGTTGGTTGTGCTTCAGGAAGAATTTTGGAGATTTTACTTAACATTTAACATTTTGTTGTTGCTGTTTTTTATGAATGGAAAACATTTGTGATTTATATATTGGCAAAGAGTACCAAAGTGTTTAAGCTTCATCTCTCAGTCTTTTGTGAAGCTGAATGACAAAAACCTGCTAAAACTCAGCAAGTGAAGGCTATCGTTGGTTTTAACTGCAATTTTCTTCAACTAATTTGACTGGTAGGTATGAAACTGCACCTTCAGGCACCACAACAATATGATCAACATAGAGCATTGTGCCTTAAAATGAGAAAATGTGTTGTCATCTCCACCTGCAGCTTTTCTACATGAGCTCAGAGTGCTTGTCTTCTGCATGTGCCATAGTCTAGAAACACTGTTCTTTCATGTGAGAAAACTTGAGAGATTACCTTTTGTCTTCTGGCAATAAGTAATAAAAGTTACATCTGGAAATCTTGACAGCACCACAAAGGTCTGAAATAAGTCATAAATTACCCGTATAGGTGGGTATTTAGATCCAGATGACATGTTTATATTACTAGGGAATGTTAAATGGAACCTGTTAAATGGTCATTATTTTTGTTTTATTCTCCATATTACATTAAGACATCATTGAATTCCAGCTCCAAGTTCTAGAAAACATTAGAGAATTTTACTGTGACTCAGTAAAACCAAGCCTTACAGAGGTAAATACACAAAATATTCCGATTCATCTTCCAAAAAATCTGGAAACAAATTATGGGTCACAACCACACAAATGAATCCAGATTACAAATCAAAACAAATGAAATGGGAATTTTAGTACTTCATTGTGGAAACTTTCTGGTATATTATGTTTCTAAACTCTGCATTAAAGGCGGTTTCACAAAATGACCACACCTTTATTCTGTTTATGCCCATTACATGGCCGCTGTCACTGAAAACTGTCAGTTTGAGCTTCTGCTTTACTGTAGATACATTATCTTTTCAGGACTATGACTCGTTCCTCCACAGAATATAGTCCTTTTCAATTCTTGGTTCATTTTTAAATTTCCATTTATACTGCAAATGCACACTAACAACTGAGTCAGATCCTCTTCCACAGTTCTTTCACCTAAAGCTATTGAAAATGTCCAAAACTTTTTAAAGGAGTTTTTCATTATTACAGTATCACTTATGCTAAACTTCACAATTAGTTCTGAGATGCTGACTGCATGAAATAATTTATAATTTCCCTTTATAAAGGAAGTTTCAATTCTTCATAAATCATTGAAAGAATATCTAGAAAGGTCTAGAAACCAAAATCTTGGTATTTTTTCTTTTTTTTTTTTCCCTCAGACACCTGCACTCTGTTATAAGGTAAATTTGACTATAGAGCTTTCAGAAGAATTTGGCCTTAGGATGCTATGAAAAATAAACCTGAGACTTAGTCTTGATTTGGTTTGTTGGTTTTTTACAGCTACAAACAAGAAAGGTTAACCTAACACTGATTGCTTGTTCATTTTTTTATGGATGTGTCTATTCATAGTTTATATTTCTGGTTTTTGGTATATCCATGTTGAATGAACTGGCTTTTAAACAGGAAATATGTGGAAACCACCCTTGTAACTGAGCCTTTTATTAAAATAGCATAAACACAGTCAATTAACCAAGGATTGAACACTACTGCTCCCTAATCACTCACTGGAGAGTTGCTTCTGAAAACAGTTTAAAACCCACTGCCTTGAGGGGCCAGGAAAAGAAGTCTGCTACCAGCTTCTGTAAAGGCCATCAACTCCAGCAAAGGCAAAGCTTCTGGTGAGTTTTAAAAATCAATTTAATCACCCATTTTTGCTAGTCCAGACCAAACATGAGTCTGAACTCTTTTCTTCAGTGCAGAGCTCATTTGCTGCCCAGACTCTGGAAATTTGGTTCTGGAATTCTCCAATCCAAACAGTCTATTTTTTTCTTTTCTGAATAATTTATAAATCATCAGAGAAATCCAAAGGAAAAATTTATATTTCCTTTACTTTTTCAGTGTCATAAAAGGAGCCTAAAAGGCTGGAGTTATTTCCTGAGAAAAAAATTAAGTAGAGATGCCAGGGAAGAATAACGGAATATTCACATTTTATAACACAGAAAGAGGTTAGGAAAAGGTACAGAATAGTACAAGCATTCTCATAAGCTTCAGAGAGGCCAGTAGATAAATAGAGTGATGTCATTTGTCCTCCCTTCTGACTTGTGTAAGGATGATTTTCAGTGTTAATAGGAAAAGAGATTTCCCTAGAATTGGAATTTCAGCTACTGGCACTTGATAACCATGGTGTGTTTTCACCTGTACCAGCCTCTTCCATGCATAGCATCACTCAGCCTATCCATCTGCTGCACTGTCACAGTTTATCAGGTCCTTGGCTCTCATGTTTCTGTGCACAGCTTCAAATTGATCTTATTCTTAACAGGCACCTGAAAACACCTCCTCAACACCCGTAAGTGCTGTGCAATACAAAACATCACCCTTGATCCTCTGTTGCATGCAGTTGGTGTCATGTCACATTTTGCAACTTGGTGAGACATCTGGGACACGGCTGCACTGCCTTTATTGTATTTTCTTGTTCTCTCTACTTCATTATGCTGTTGTAAAACTAGCCAGCATTTTACCTGCTATCTTCCACCACACAGTATCTGAATTCCAAGATTCCCTTCTGAAAAGCTATCCTAGACTAAAAGTTTCAAAGCAGAAGTGTACAAAAAAATGTTTTCTATTGCTGCTTGGAAAGCCAATGTGAATAGGAATTACTTTTTAAATTTAAAAAAAAATGATGCTATTTGTTTGCTAATTCATATCTTGTATATATAGAAATGTGTTTTTCCAAACATAGTTTGGTTGCATCCTATAGACTTTCTTTATAATATGGAATAGATGCTGTATCTCATAAGGGTGATATGATCTCTCTGCTTAGAATGCAGGTTCAGCAGCAGGATTTGCCTGGATTAGTCTGGACATGTAACAAACTGGACAGTTGTAGACCCACTAGAATTTGTAAAACCTCTGTCTACTCCTGACTCTGTGACCCAGGATCAGGGTGCCTGAGGCCAGTGTATGAAAAATAAAGGACGTTATATAATCTGCCTTCCAAACTTGCACATGAACAATCAATTTTTCTGTGTCTTGATAGATGGGAGTTGATTGTCAAACAGGGGAAAAAATGGATTTTTTTTCAATTTTGAAACTGTAAAGTGGCCATTATTGAGAGGCCTCACTTTCACTCATCTGAGACACAAAGTATAGGTGTTTCTTCCTGATGCTTCAGTATTAACACATTTCTATGTATTGGAAAGATTTTTTCAGTGTATTTTCAGTAAAGAAAGGCATATATTTCCTTGTATTTGAGACAATAGACTAATTGATTAATTTGAGGAAAAATATTTGGTGAAACTCTTCAGCATTAAGGTTTGTAATGTGTACAAGGGAACATTTCTTCCAAGCACTCAATTGAAAGACAACCTAGAATAGGTACAATAGAACAAAATCAGAAATGCTTATTGAAGAAAGATGAAGATAAAGAAATTAAAGAGCTGTGGCTCATGAAAGGACAGTAATTATGGTGACTTAAAAATGAGTTAGTGTGGTTTAAAAGCACATTTTATTCGTAAATGCAAGATAATCTCATTTGGGGGGGATGTACAGAAAGATCAATATCATGCCTCCTATCAACATTCAGTTCTTTTCAGACTGAATCAAGAAATACCCCTGAGCAAAAACATGGTAAGGCTGAATAAGAGACATATGATTTTCAATGTGTTAGTTGTCTGCACTGTTGTTATTTGCCATCATGTCTCTCTGTGAGCATCCTCTTCAATGCACTTTGAGCACATGAATTATGCTAAATATATTAACCCACACTGAGTAAAAATTGCTGTAAATCTGTGTTAAGGTCAGTGTTGTACCTGACCTTTAAAACTCAGAAAGCCTTGACAGTTTATCAGTCACATTTCCTAGAATAAAAGCAGATATTTTGGTATGGCCTACTATGTACTCAATAGCCTAATTGTTTTGTGTATTCAGTATTCTGACTTTGAACATTTGCTGCTGAAAATGTTGGCACTGAGATTATTCTGACCCTGTATGACTGAATAATCATTTTTTTTTGTTGGCAATTGCCAATAATATATATGAAGCTGCTCTTAGTGATCACAAAATCTTTTAGCCTTAGGAGATACAGTGTGAATACAAGCCGAGCATGGTTTGAGCTACAAAAAAACTCTCTAAGGAACCTTTCAGGGTATTGTGATAAAAGCTGAAATTTAAGTTCCATTGAAATTAAGTTCCACTGAAATTTAAGTTCCACACAGCAAGAAAACTATTTTCTTTCCTGGAGGATATGGTTCCCATATTGCCAATATGTATTTAACTTACATGACCAAGCAATCCAACTGATTTGTCAGATTTTTAAGGTTCTGTGTGCTGAGGTACATTACTATTTATCTCAAATGAAAAACTTCACATGTTAATTTGTGTTAATTATGTTATGTTAATTTCATATAGTGAAATAATAATTTTATTTTGGTCTTCCACAATTTTTTAATTTTTTGTTCTTCCATATTTCTAAATCCTTATGTGTAAGAGCCGAGAATAATAGCAACATGTAAAATATGAAAGACTGGTCCTAGGTTTTCCATTATATGTGTGAAGCAAAAAGAGTTTTACTTGTCTAGAAGATGAGTGTGAAGTCCTTACTTTGTGAATATCATTGAGACATGCACAGATCTAGTGCTACCATTCAGTTTGATAACAGAAAAATTGGTGAGGCAATTGCACCAATGATGCCAGTGATAAAAGATTATTTAAGCGAGTTTTTAATTATGTAGTTTACTTTTTTTCCTGCCTTCTCAGAGCATACATGACATAAATTAAATTGCTCATATGATCCCTTAACATCACCTAGGTTCAACTAGAATCACAGCTTCCTAGCAAGAGGTGGCATTCTTTTCCTTGCTGTGAACCACCTGATTTTTATTTCGAGAAAAGGAAAGAGAATATGAAATAACTGGAACCAGGAAGGAAGGAAGGAACGAAGGAAGGAAGGAAAAGAAAGAAAAACAGTCTACAGGGTTGACAAGCTGTAAGCCAAATTATGCTACTTTTTGGTTTGCTGCCTCTCCTGAGCAGTTAGATCAGCGTAGATGAATTTAAGAGAATGTGCTTGCCCAAGAGACACACGCTGTCGTTCCCATCGCACGCTGCCACACTCCTCATCCTTACTGAGAGCTAGTCAGCCCAGCAATGTGAAGTTGGCCGCCGGGTTACTTTGCAAGCAACGCGGGTTTTTTTAACCCCTTCTTTTCCCGCCTGTTTACTCTGTTATGCGCAGCCGAGGCAGCAGAGGGAGCTCAAAGATTTTGGTCATCGGCGAGAGACCCGGGGAGGCCCGGACAGAGACGGACACTGCCAAGGGCAATTGCAGCGACAGCGAAGGACAGGGCTCGATGTATTCGGACTTCTTTAAAGCTCATAGCTTAGATGCATATCCCATTAGCAGCTGGCACTTTTAAATACAGGGTACCAGTGGCCAGGTTTTATTTTGAACTTGTTGCTAACTTAACCTGTTCCATTTACAGTTTGGAAAAAGAGGTATTTATTAAGAATATAAAAATCCTTTTTGAGTCTAAAAAGTTGTTCTAATGAGTTGCTCTATGCTTAAAGACATATAACAGATATTAAGACATAGGTAACTGAATTTTAAGGACTACAGTAAATTCAACTGATAAAACAGCGATAATTGAAGAAATACTGAACTGCAGTGAACTGACTTTTGTTAAACCGTGCAGAAATTCAGTTTGTGAAATAATGCAAGATGGTTTTCATTTTCATTTAAAGGTATAAAGATTTTCATGTGTTTTAGAAGTTCACCGTCAGTGTTGTGGAGAAGTAAAGCTAATAAACCACACAACTGAAAGTCCTATCTAGACAAAAGCATTTGTACTTCTGCAAAGACTTGAGTCTCTGAGAGGTCATCAGCTGCTGACAGTAAGTAGAAGTCTGTTGTGAACTATATCAGTGAATACATTATTAACAAAACACAAGCATCATGAAGGTCAAGGCTGTGCAAAAGTGTCCAGTTTTTGAATGCATAAAAACAAGAGAATTAAAAACCTTGTGGTTCTGACCAGGTTTAGTATTTTCTGTAACATACTACACTACCTGGAACCATTTGTTACAGACCAGGTCATCGCCTATCTTGACTGTTTCAATTTGCTTTTGAGATAACACACAGCAGAATGCATTTTCATTATAAAATAGAAATATTGTACCAACTTACTAAGTTGCACCAAAAGAAAATGCTTATAACTCTCTGGTTTTAGAGAGAAAATACACTTGAGATGTGAACTCGGTCATCCTCTTCCCAAACTCAGGACAATTTTGTAAGTGTTAACAACTCCAGTTTTATATATATCCTTTATACAGAAATTCAGTGGCTGGGTCTTTGTGCTTTACTGACCTTGTGGTCTGTCTCCTCTTTTGGACCAGATTCATTCACCCAGACATTAGAAAGTAGCTGTGGAACACTATTCTAATCATGTGGGTATTGCTTAATCCTCCGATTGAACCTGAATAAATCTCTCTGGATGCCATGTCAATCTGTTTCGGATTTGCAATCTGGAAAGGCCCCCAAATACAAATTAAAGTCATTTTCTATCTGGAAAAAAAAATCATCAACCTCTCTCAGTAACATCTACTACTGTGTTCCAAGGGAGGTAAAGAACAGGCAATTGTTAATACCACTTGGAGATAGGGGGCTATAAATATTTGACTATATGAATTTTTCTTATTGTTTTGCTAACTACAGGTCCTTGGTTATGTTATGGTTTATTAGTAAGTTTTTTGTTTGTTTGTGTTGTTGGTTTTTTTAAATATATCAATTATCTTTAGTGCGTGTTATGTCATTCCAAGTACATATGCTGACCCCTGAAATTGTTGGGATTTCAGAGTATTTCCCATATTTGGATCTTACCAAGTCCTGCAGTTATTCTGTCATCTCTGTATTTTAACCCTTTCTGCCCCCAAATTACTATGTAACTGTTTTCAAAGAGGTATTTTTCCCTTTCTTCAAAAAATGTGAAGCACTTGTAGAGAGAGAAAGAATGCCAATATCTCCCCTCACTAGATTTTAATGATTATATCTGTGCTCCAAGTTACTAGCATATGTCTCACCTTTCAATGTGGTTATCCTGGGTGTTTTTGTCAATTCACAGTTCAATATCTAGTTTTGCTATCTTTAGACTCAGATGTTTTTTCCTTATTTTGTTAAAATCTCATCTTTTTGTACTGCATCATCTGCCCTTCTTTACTAGACAAATTTTAAGTGTATGTACAAAAGCATGCAATACACTTCTATTTGCTCCAATTTTTATATACCAGTTCAAAGTTTTAATCATTCTATTATTTCAATGCAATACCTCTATGGAAGAAGGACTTTTAATATAAAGTATACATCTCTGTATGCACTGTATAGGATGAAATTATAAAATATTATTAACAAAGTGACTTAATGAATTGCCATTTTTGAGGTTAGAAAGGTGGAACATTATAGAAACTAATATCTATCTAATAATTATTTCATTGCAACTGTCAAATAAAACTTACAGAGAAATAAAAAAACCTCTTCAACCCTTGGCTTTACTTTTCCTTGTTTGTGATGGTATAATGATGTCATTTCTGTTAGAAAAAATCAATTGCTAAGTTAGACATTCTCACTTTCTATTCTTAGAAGTGGATTTCCTTCTTTGTTTAGTTCCAAGTGAAGAGAAGCCCTAGCTAGCTTTAGAACTTATAGAACATATTTAATTTGAACTTCAAACATTGACTAAGTTAAAATATCTTACCATGGTTGTCTCTGCAATGGATCCAAAGCTGTTTATAAATATGTTGCATGTGACATTAACTGGAGGACCTGCAAAAGAGAAAAAAACCACCAGTCCCTGTTCCAGAATTATTGCTTATTGGTTGACTATTCAATATAGACCATTCAGAAACAATATTTACTGACTTTTGAAGAAATAATGCTACATTCAAACTTATTTAATGCATGATTAAATCGAATGGTTTCTAATAATTTTCCTTTTGATTTTTCTCAAAAAATCAATTTTTTTTTTTAATCTGGCCAGGTTAGCAATTAAAAAAAACCACAGCAACAAAGTTCAGTGTAAACCTACACACATGCTTCTGTATAAAAAAGAAAAAATCAACATCTCATTTGAAATAGTTAGTAAAAGTATTGTATGTGTATTTCAGTGAGAATGCATGTCACTTCTCACAACAATTAGGGGAAAAGTGACTTTCTTCACTCAAGGCAGCTTCTACCTTCAATGTTATCTGTCATCAGTAGGAAAAGAAATGCATTGTTGCTCCTCTTATCTCTGCTGCTTAGAGGAAAATAATTTAGATTCTATTCCCATTTCTCTTAATTTCACAAAGTGTTTAAGAGTCCATTTATAACTGAAATCTTTGTTACCGTGGGTCCTCAGTCAACTGTTGTTTTGTCTTATCTTGCATTGTGAAGTATCAGTAGTGGCAGAGCAGTCGTTATGATAACTGAACAATGAATTGCCTCTTCATGAAAAAGGGTTTAAATTATTTTCTAGAAGTCTCTTTAAAATTGTCATTGTGGAAAAGCATGCTAATTTTTTCCATTATTCCTTATCAAATTCAGTCTGTGTCCAATAGAAACAAGGTTTTTCCATCACAAGGTTTTTTTGTTACCTTCCTACAACTCAATATTCTTATATCAATAAACCAGTTCAGCACTGGAGAACCTGGATTCTTTTTGCAGCTGTAAGCAGTCTAACAATGAGAGATCTATATCTGGAATCTGAGGACTGGTCTTATAAACCTTTGTGTAATATCTCTTTTAGCATCACTGAAGAAAGAAACTGCTCTCCCACTACTGGTGGTTTGAAAATAGCAAAATCTAACATGATCAATAAATTTCACGTTAAATACTTGAAGAATCAGAATGTCCATTAAAAATTGTGCCAATATGACAGAACTTGGAAAATCCAGCTTGCTTTCCTGACAGCAAAAATTGTTTTGAAGTGCTGTACAGCAATTGCAACAGAACACTTCTACATGTACTTCAGCCTTTGCAATACACAAGACTACACCTATGGAGCAGAATTCTCAGGTAAGGAGGTAACACTTGCAGCCACTTTGGTACTCAGTTAGAGTTTTTGAGCATATCCAGTACTTCTGAGAATTCAGTAACAGTTTTACATGCTCAGCTCCTGAAAAGGATCAAGGGAAAAAGGAAAAGCAGGGAAGATGAATGAAGGCAGAGTCACTAAACACTGTCAGAGAGAAAATTGTATTTCTTGCCCATGTTAGTTAATTTGTTTGCAAGGCAGTTTTTCTTCCAAACACTTCCATGTTGTAGTATTTGCCATCACTTCAAATTTGATGTGATATTATCTTGTTTAAAATGCTTTAAAGTACAAGTTTGCTATATCAACATAGTTGCTTTTATTAAGAATAAAAGCTCTGAATCGCTACAGTGCTGATGCCTAATTTCAAATTACAGTAATATAATTAACAGCTAGTTAAAAGGAGCACAAAAGTAGAAGCTAAAAGTAGCTTGTAAATGTTTTAGAGTTAACTCAAAGACACTGTGCTGAGAGTAAAAATGAACTTCCCAAAACATGGTCAAAAAGAATCACGAATGAGAAGCTGTAAAAGCTGGAAGTCATATTCAAACACAGGAATTCAGGCAAGTTGAACATAGATTAAAGAGAGGCAGAAAAGAAATAGAGCTAAAACTCACTACAGACAGAAAAGCTAACAATGATCCCTATCTACAAGGTGTTAAAAATAGAATCCTGCCAAGATCTGAAAGCTGAAAGAAGATGATTAAGCTACAAAAGTATCCATGAAAGTGAAGAAGGTCAGAGCAGAAAAACCAAATGAAGTCTTTATAGCAGCATTTGTCTCCAATTGCTGGCTGTGTCAAATACTAGAGCCATTCTGCTGGAATTTTGTATGAGGACTGCAGAAGACATTTCAGACTAAGTGAACAGGAACAAACTGACAGGCTGAGGTGATATAAATCCAGAAATTATAAAAATCTTTGCAAAATGGTAGAAATACAATTCACTGTGCGTCAGCTATCACCTGTGTCAGTTTTGTAATCAGTGGAAACGTGTGCTATGTACAGCAAGTATAACTTGAATTAAAAAAACCCCCAGACTTCAGGTATGATGGTGGATGGCATGAACATGAACTCTGTCCCTGTAAACCTTACCTCTGTACCAGCCAAACTGGTAGAAATAATGAGAACTTTTATAATGAAGAGATATAGATTAATATTATATATAGATACATCATATAGATTACTATATTTATATATTAGGGAGAAAGATGTCAAAAAGTCAAAAAGGATCAAAAATTCTATGACAAGCTTCCACAAAAAACTAGCTTAAGTAGAACATGACCCTTCACATTGGAAAAGGTATACAGCAGGGTGCAATCTGTAAGCATACAAATTTTTAAAGATCAAAAGGAAGTAATGCTTCTCCATTTCTCAGTATGTCAAGTGTTAATAAAATCAGTAAAATAATCACCAAATTTAAAGCAAACAAAAAAATTACACTTTTTAATATTCCAAAACACAAAGGTTTTATTGCCAGAAAATATTTAAAAGGCCAAAACAGCTTCCAGAAGGGATCAGGAGAACATATGTAACTAAATTTTTTTTTTTTTTTTTCAGTTAAATCCTGGCTTTCAAAGTTTCTAAACTGATGATTGTTGAATAATGTTTGCCAATAGCAGGGCAAGTAACACTTTGCATTTTCCTATGTAAATGGCCAAATTTTTACCTTAATATTTAAATTTTTTACACCTAGGTTACGTAATTGTGTTCAAATTTGAAAGGCAATGAAGTATTTCCATATTTGCAGGAATGGATATAGTTTGCAATGTGGACACTGAGTAAGAGAAGCCCCTTGCTATAGGTTTGATATAACATTAAAAAAAAAAATATTGCAACTGGAACAAAGCTTTTACAATAGTTCTCAATTTGCTGTTGTATTCCATAGCTCAATAAATACCATGTCTTCTCTATTATATCTGTTGAACAAGAACTGACATACAGATATAGCTGAGCACATAGACAAAAATACATAATTTTGTCCTCTTGACCAAGATTAATTATGACTAAAATTGGTAGTTAAAAATCTTGTCTGCATAAGAATTTTACTGGAACAAAAAATGATTTAAAATGAATGTCTGAGTCATCTTATTAGGGCTTATCCTCTTTCTTTGAAACTATCATCAGTTTAATACCTCAAAAAGGCATTAAGCCCCAGCACTTGTTCTAGGAGTAATAAAACTAACCAAAAAGTGTCAAAGTCACTTAAGGAGATATACTTAGTGGTAGGTCTGAGTCATTCTGGGCAGATCTGTTCAAACCTCATAGTTGTCCAGAAGATTTAGAATGTGCACTTTTTGAAAATGAACAACATCAAATTAGGTTTTATCTCTTTAAGTTTCGATGGTTACAAAACAAGGCTCTAAATCCTTTGAATGATACTTTCAAGAAGTACTGCATTGAATTTTGTAATCTCTAAACCATGTGCCTATTCTTCACTGTAGCCTCATGAGAAGATTGTGATTGGATGCTGTCCATGACAAACTATAAAATTAAATCCCCAAATCATATAGAGATGTGTTTGAAATTCCAGTGCACGTTTATAATTTCCTGAGAAATATCAGCACCACTAACTTAAAAAAAACCAAAACATTTCCAGCTGCAGTAAATCCTGGGTAATAAGTTTATATATACACAACCAACTGTTTATGGTTTGCTGATGAGGAAGTAATCTGACAAATCTCTTACATGGTCCTTATGAATCAGACTGGGCAAACTCTGGTAAAACCAGCACATAGCAGTGGCTTTAGAGTCAAAACCACTTAAGTTTCTGGAACTTGGAGATGTCAAAAACCTATAACATTTCTTGCTGAATAAGAATTAAGATGGAAAGGCAGTGACAGATGACTTAGAGGAGAAAGCACTGCCAGCTTGAAGGAATATTTTTGTAGTAAACATGGAGTAAAGCCTTACAGTGAAACGTTAGAGCTAAGAGAATCTCTTGCACTCAGGAAGATAGGCGTAGGAGAAAACAATTAAGGTAAAGTAAGAATAATATAATTTTTAATCATAGTAGGTTTATTATTTAAAAATATTTTTTATATTCTGGGTAATTTATAGACCGATACCTTGTTTAAAGCCTCAGTAACAGAGGTAAATATAGTTCCACTATAATATTGCAACTCCTTGTTTTCAAAAGAAAGAATAGTCAAATTTACCTAAACTTCCCAGATTGCAAAAGTTAGAATGGATGGCATTTGTCTGTATGATACTTTGCATATTCATATAAAAATATGGTTTATGTAATCCTTCATTAAATACTCTAACATGCCTGAGTCTGGATAATATTTTTCATACTAAGACCCTCAGAAGACGTAATCATTCCATTTGCAAACTTTGCTGTTTCAGTCTTCTTTGAATCTGCTTTGTCTTGACTGAATCTCCTTTGTGATAAGTGCATAAAAGGCACATGCCAAGAGACAATTCCAGGTATTGAGAATTTGCAATTTCAGTGAAGAACTGGGCACAGGGAAAAGAATAAGAGGAAAGATGGTCCTTTTGGCATTTCAGGGAACAAATGTGAGGAATATAATTTGGTGGTAGAATTGGTAACTAAGATAAGCTGTTTTGAGTTTGATGGTCATGTCATTAACACACTCTTTAGAACCAGACAGATATGAAGATTCGGCTGATCTTTCACAGAACTTGCTTTCCAGAGCGTTTCACACTATGACAACCCAAGGTGGGAATTTCAATCCATCAGTAACCATTTCAGGAAAGGAAAGAAACCAACAAATGATATTAGACAACCCGAATCTAATGACAAGCTATGTTTATGAAAGGCCTGCAACTGGGCAGCTGTGAAAGTGGCAGGGGAAAAATGTATTGCTACAGAAATGAACAGCCATACACCCAAAAGAAAGGCAAGAGAAGGCACTTTTTTTTTTTTCAGTGAATGTACTTCTTAGTTTTCATATTTGTTTCAGAAATTGCATTTGTTGAGCAGTAATACTGACATACTGAAAACCTGAAAGTTTAGTTTTGAAATTACCTTTGAAATTTGGTCTGATCCTCGCATCATAGCCTGACATCCTGCCCATCAGCTTATCCAGGAAATCGGATGGTGACATTGGCATGCTACGAGATCTTGCACTGTCTGTTTCCTTTGTGGCTACCAAGCTAACAGCAAGGAAAAACAAACAAAGAAACAAACAAACAAAAATTTGTTACAAGTTTTGTTAGCGAAACTTTGATTTTATTTAGCCAATCATAGTTCATTTTTGTAGGAACAGGAAAACAGGAAAGCTAAGACAGTCTTTCAAGCTAGTTAATGCTTCAAAAATAGTAGTAGCAAAGAAATTGAAAGAGTAAGCTCTTTCTGTATCTGTCATTTAATATGTAAATTTTATTCTGCTGTGCTGCACAGTTATATGTTACTTCTTCCATAGATCTTCTGAAGATTAATAACACTTACAGTAATCGATATCATTATCACAGAGTTAAATGTCATCTACAGAAATAGCTGTGTACATGAAATGTCACATTTTGGAGTCTGAGACTGATCTATTTGAACTGGGTGTGCTGTGATAGAAGCCTGGATCAGAAAAAAGAATACTAAGGGTCTTGATTAGAATAGCACTACTATCACCAATTTTGGGTTTATGTTGATATGTAACCATAATAAAACAGATCACTCTCTTGGCAGGTGGTATTCTTTAACATTGTCTTACAGTTTCATTTTCTGTTAAAACAAAGGTGACTGCTACAGTGGGAAAAAAAAAAAAAAACAACCTGTAGTGGTTTGGTCCAAAATACTCATTACTGTTTATCTTCTGTGAGATAAGAATTAGGAGAAATGCAAAGCAGGCACCAAACTTGAAAGAGTATAAAGAAGTTTATTAACAGACCTAAAAGAGGGAAAAAAAAGTTATGCCACCTTCAGAACTCTCCTCCTCCCCCCACTGTCCTCCCTTCTCCCACTGACAATGTAAAAAGACAACCCTTGAGATGTTCAGTCTGTTTACCACTTCCATAATAACCTTGTTCAGTCCATTTAGAAAGAGAAGTCTCTTCTTGCTCATGCTATGAAAACATTATCACAACGAGACAGCCCCCAACTTCCAAATATTGTTCAGTCCATTTAGGAAGAGGAGTCTCTCTGCCTGCGTGTGAGTCCTTTCCCCCGACTTGCAGCTTTTCCCGCAACTGCCTTCGAGGGTCCACTCTTGAAGTTTTTTGGGGTACAATTTTAAGGTTGAGCCGTTCAGAAACAAAAACAGAGGCCCTTCTCCTTCCCTGGGAGCAAAGGGTCTTCCTCATCTTCATCGTTAGGACTATCTCTGGGAGCATCTCTAGGGACTGAGGTTTCTCCTTTCCCGTTTGGAGCAAAAGTCCTCATCTGGTTCATCTCTCCCTGTCCAAACTTCTCATGAAATTACAGCTGTGTCAGCATCTGCCTATCTCAGCGCAGGTGCTTTTGCTCACAAGCTGAACACTCCACCCCCCATATCTTCATGAAATTACAACAGGATACTCTGATATATCATAGCTTCACAACAGAATTTCAGCTTTAAGCATCTCCTCTCTCTCTTCCCTCAGGTTTTCAGCTCTTCACAGCAATAAAAAGGGTTAATCTCACCTCGGCCTTGCAGCTTTGCAGCTGGAATGTTGAATTTTTCTTATCGCAGTGGAGAGGGGGGAGAGCCGAGCTGCTCCGGCTGCCCACGGCAAGGCAGTGGGGGGGGTTCCATGGCTGGAACAGGTCCATGGCTCCAGGATGGCCGTGGCCCGGCCCGGCCTGGCCCAAGCAGGGCCTGGCCGGGCCCGCTGGCCCCCACACGGGGCCCGCAGCCACCTGTGCCAGCGCCGGAAACGAGAGAGAGCTTGGAGGGGGAGTTTGCCTATTCTTAAATGTGGATCACAGAGGTGATCACAACTTTAAGTGGCTTAGAGAAGTGTCCATATTCAAACTGGCCAGCTGATAGGTTCTATCAGGTCCCAGAGGAAACTGTAAGCACCCCTTTGCAAGGACGTCCCTTCCGGGACTATGCTTGCTAACCTATGACACAACCTTAACAAGTTACTGAAGAAACTATATTAGGACAATCTTTTCTTCTCAGGGCCACATGACAAATGCCAGCTCCTATAGCTTCCTCTTCACATGCATACAAAACTCCCACTGACATTCTAAAGCGTGTTCTGCACATGCTAAGAGAGCAGAGTAGTGGCACTGCGATCAGTCTTGGGACCCAAAGAACAAGTCTTGTTGTGGAACAACTCTTACTTGAGTGCTATCTAACACACTGGACAAAACAATACAGTCAGAGAATATATAAATTTTGAGTAACATTGCAATACACAGTACAACTGAAATAATTTGTGGCTTTTGGAGTCTCAAAAAAGACAAAGAGCTTAGCACGTTTGTGCTAAATTCAAGTCAAAAATCTGCTATAGAAGGACTTAAATCTCTTTTACTTACCCAATTCATTGTCTCCATGTCAATTCACTCTTTTAGAAGTGCTTAAATATGCTTTTGTTTAGATGTAAACACAGGGAATAATGTAAAGCCTTTAGGAATTTTCTGACTCATAAAAAACCTATGCTAAATTTTGCTTCTTAACAATGGATGGCATATCAAAATGGAAAAATTCCATACAGGTATATATGTATGCAGAGGCCATGTGGAGTGCAGACTGAGAAAATGTAATTTCTTTCTTTTTGAGACTCTGTTACTCAGCTCATTAAAAGTTACACTTTTATAGAAACTTCCATTTAGAAGTTGTGTTAAAATTTTTGTCTTCAAGTTTGAAATTTGGATTTATTATCTTAAATAAAAAAACATTTCATATTAGTCCTTGAGAGTTACAAATTTGGGCACACATAGAATATGAACATAGAAGCCTCTAGAAGGCTATGGTTTGCTCACATTTAAATTAAAAATGGAAATGAAGTCTTTTAATTGTAATATTGAATCAGAAAGTTAAATTTGATCCTTGAGTTTATTTGCTTAGCTAGTGTTTATTCTATTCTATCTGTAAGCTGATCTGTATATTCTTAAATTGTTCATAAATTGTTAAATTGTTGGACATTTCCAAATTGTTTTGAATATTTTGGTATCTCTTTCAGTAAAGATGTTTCTTTACTCTCCTTCAATAGCTAACCTAGTTCTTTATTTCTTCCCGTAGCTGCAGAATGTACTTCCCTTTCTGAGAAAGTAAGTATTCAACATATTCTTTTTATAGTTCAGTTTGAAATTATCCTATTGCTATAATTTTCATTATCAATCATTCTGAATGGATCTGAGTCATCACATTATTACAACTTGTAGCAATTCATGTTTCTGTAAAACATTGCAAATGTTTATAAAGCAAATAAAATACAAAAATCCAATTACCCTTTGCTGGGTATTATCTACTTGGAAAGCAGGAGAATCAAGTTACACTTAGTATACACGCCTTAAACACTTAGGTTTCTTTCTAGTAGTCTTCTATCAGGAATTTATATTTCTATTCTGTAGGTATATAAAATTTCTGTACTACAGGATATACAATCCTATATTTTTATTCTTAATATACATAAATTATTCAGAGCACAAATATAGAAAGGCTCATTGTTAGCTTGAATATCATTTTCTGGGAAGGAAAAATTTGTTTGTTTGCCCTTTTTTCTCTTCACGGAACTTTTTGTAAATCTTTCCTTGTTGTACTTGTAGTTCTTGCTTTCCCATAGAAGAGAGAATTTTGAAATTAAAGTAACTAATGCTGACTGGGAGAAATAGTAATTGCTGAGACTATGGATTTTCTCCAAGTGACATGTACCTTTTCATATGATGGCATCATTAATATTTGCTTTCACTAGTCAATTACAAGTCTCAAAATATCTTGAATAATTTAATACCTGCTTATGAAAAGAATACATTCAACATAATGAATACCTTTTTTATAAACAAGTTTTATCTCAAAAGTCAGCTATAATTTGTAATTAAATATTTCTTCAAGGAATGTTTTCCCTTTTACTAAGCCTAGGGTGTTATGAGTAAAAGCTGGTTGAGTTCTGCAGAATTCTGCCCATTTGATTTAACTTTAACTGAAAATATGTATTTCAAGAATACTGTTGTACAAATAAAACTTTCATCAATCAGACCTGACATGTGGAATACTTGTCTAGTTAAAAATGAGCAAAACTTGGTAATGTAATAAAACCTGAGTAAAGCAGTGGATTTTAGGAAGGGGTTTTCTGTTTCCAGACTAACATAAAAATTTACTCTGTGTGGTAAGGGCTCTTCAGTTTTATTGCACGCTGTCTCTGAAAGCTAGGCCTCTGGCTAAGGGGTTAGAGAAAGCTATACCCCTTTCCTGATCCAAGAACTGAGCTTCTTTCAGTGTTAATCATGCACATAGTTTCATCCTCGATACAAAACTATTGCATAAGTCCAGGAACGGCTTTGCGTGCCTCCAGAGGGAATTCATTCTGACCTGTCACAGTTCTTTAAAGAATTTGTACATGCATTCTCTAACAGGCAGAATTATAAGACTTTAATATCAGCAAGAATTTTAAAATAAGCAAGGTACAATGGACTTGTGATTAGCATAAAGTCACCATCTGATTTTAAATTACTGAGAAAGAAAGCTGTACACTTTTTTCACAGGTAGAAGCTTCCCGTTGCTGAAGCCTTTTTGAAGAGACATTATAACCTCACAGTCTTCTGGTCTGTTCATATTTTATGACGAAAAGTTACCAACAAGAATGCTCTCCCTGATAGTGATTCTGAGTTGTGAGATATTGGCAAATATTATTAACAGTTATAAGGATTTATGCCATTTTCCAATTTCAGACTTAGAACAGTACTTGACTTCAGTTTCCTGGATATATCCCGAATATCTTTAAAATGTAAATTAAGCCTTCAAAAACAATTGAAAAGAAATTTGTTAACTGAAGTTGTGGACAAGAATCAAGAAAAAAATTGAAAATGTCAAAAGATGCATTCAAATATTATTTGTGACCAGATAAATTTACATCAAAAGTTAGTGTAAGAATTTTTTGTTTCAAATAAGCTGTCACACAAAACCTGACAAGAACAGAAAATTAGAATCACAGGGACTATAAGTACTCACGTCTTTGGTCTATTCTGTCAAATTATTTTTTCACCTAAAATCTGAGGACAGATGAGCTTTCCATCAATGCCTTGAAGACTGTCAAGTTGGAATTTCATGCACTGAGATGGGAAAACTTCCTAAATCACAGGTCTGTGACAATGCATTACCAATCAAAAGTCATATTTTAGTCAGAAACTGTTAGGTCAAGCTGAAGATATTTCAAGTGGGATTTAAATGTTAGAGAGCAAGAAGCAACCTGACACAGACAAGATGCAGCTTCTCTAGATCAGCACCCACATCCTAAATTTCAGAGAAAAAGCTACATGTAAGAATGGTGTTCAGCAAAGCCATCTATAATCTGAAAAGAAAATGCAAAGCAATTGATAGTTTAAAACTGAGAAATACAAAAAGAATTGACAGAGACATAAATTTGAGGATGTGAAGAAAATAACCTAGTTCTTAAATTCCGCCCATTTAGGTAGAAGAGTTTAAAACAACTAGAGGAAGGATATAAGAGATGTATGAACTGGGAATGTAGGCAGAGCTGGAGAAAGCAGTGAAGAAGGATTCAGAATTCATCAAACAACTCAGCACTGTTGTGGTAAAGTTCTCACTGCACTACTGTGTTATCCAGTGGTGCGGAAAGATTGAAAGAGTGAGCAGAAGCATGAAGGTCACTTATTATTTTATACGATATTAATGAGACCAGTTCTGGGATGTTGCATCAAATTCCATGTCCAAGTTTTAAAAGGACATTAAAGCATTTGGAAAGGTACTGAAGCAAGCCACTAAGCCATGACCTGAGAGTTAGGGAAATTTGCTTCAAGTAACAGACTTTAAGAGCTTAATCTGCTTAGTTTATCAAAAAAGAAGAGTGAAAAAAAATAGCATGATTGAAGCATATAAATATCTCAAGGGGGCAGAAAATGCTGGAAATTTATCTAAAGAAGAAAGGCAGAATAAAAACCAATGAGAGACAGACAAATTCAAATGGGAATTTGGACACGCAGTTTAATAATAACAGAAGATCAAACTGTACCAACCAAGAAAATACAGCTTTGTGGAAGAAACAATTTAGCAAAATATAAGGTATTGTTTTTAATATGTGGCTAGCTTGGTGAAAAGGAATGAGCTCTGATATATAGAAAAGCAGCTAAATTCAAATTAAACATTACATAACTCATGTAGAAATCTTTGGACTGTCAAAAGGCACTTGACTGATTTGAGGCGCTTAAGGAAGGGAAGCAATGGGCATAGTTCCAAGTGTGAAATGATGTCTTCTCAGGGTCCTTCCACACACAGGCTGGGTTGCAGACTTGCAGTTGCTGTAATCAGGTTTGCAAGTTACAGCTGTAATGTTGGCTCATCTTGTTCAATTCCTTTCACAGCTGGGTGTTTGACTTACTAAGCAGTTGTATGAGCATCAGCTCCTTGCACAGTAGGGACTTAAGCTCCAGAACGGAAACTGCACTTGAGATGCCCATAAACCAGAAGCAGCTTAAAAAATCAGAGGTTGACCACTATGAGGAAAAAGGGAGGTAAATGTTCTTTCTATGACACACACCTGCAAAGAATAAAGAATTGTAAGCTAAATTATAATGTTGCCATGAAAGCAAATGGATATGAAGTAACCAGGGATAAATTTAGATCAAAATTAAAACTTTCAGCCACTGAAACATTTCAGTTCAGGAATAGTTTAATACTTTGAGCTGAGATAGAAAAGTTCTGTGTGTTTCAAGATGGAGCTAGGACTTAGGATGCTGTGACATGTATGACTGTGATTGCAGGTGATGAGAACTCAGCTCTTTTTTAACCCTCTGCTGAGACTATGTTTCTATGATCCTTTTGGGTTTTTAAAATAATTGCTACTACAGAAATCTGAAAAAAAAAATATATAGCTAACACAACTATACAGCCAGAGCATCAATATCTACAGAATTTAAAAGGAGATCTCATCTAGCAGCTGGCAATTCAGTTACCAAGATAAAGCACGGGTCAGGAATCTGTGCTCCTGAAACGTCTATTTAAAGCAGGCATGTTTGCGAGACAACATCTTTCTCTTCCCTTCCTCCAAAAGAATGTTATTGAAGAAAACTCTTCAAAGGGAATTTACAATTGCTACAAATGTTTCCTTCTCTAAAATATTTACAGCTGCAAAAATCAGATTGCTTTCCCGTCTTTTTTTTTTTTTAAGAACTACTGTGTTCTACCTGTAAGTTGTTTCTATCTGTCCCAAACTTCTGCACATTTTTACCAAAGCACAAATAAAGGAAAGAAACTTTACATATGAATGTGCTTTATACAACCTTTATTTTTAAAGGTATATTTTCAAAGGTAATTTCAGTCCTGCTATCTTTGAGACTTATCATTTTTGTACTGCAGAAAAGTGCTGTTTTTCACTGATTTCCCTCATTTAAACATTCATCTTCAAGGTGGGTTATCAAAAAATTGCTTTCAGTGTGTGGTTTCAGCCCTAAAAGATACATATTTGTTTGAAAATATTGAAGAAAAGAAGTAATGGACTACTGTCAGCGTTTCTATGAGAAAGATTGTATCACTCCAGAAGGACTTAATAAGAACAGTATAGACAAAAGTGAAGGATGAAATTACATCTTACACCATTTGCTGAATCTTCTCATTTTGTTGCTGCTACAGGTAGGTGACAGAGATAAAGAAAGAATATGGTGTGCTGTAACTATACCTTCCACTGGAAACTTCCTGGAGAGATGTTTCCAAGTCCAACTTAGGACAGTCTGGTAATTTATCCAAATTAGTCTGAGAGTAGTCTCCAGAGTCTCACAGACTTACTTTTGATCTTTGAATTATACCATAAATTCATTTTCTCCCTCCCATAGGTAAACTACTAATGAATTTTCTTGAAAATCTTACATGAACACCAGGTTACTGTCACATTTGTCTTGGGGATTTTTTTCATCTGATCATAAATTGCTAATTTTCTTTCAAACACAATCCATTTTAGTCGTTCAGAGAGGTAGAAGGTTTGCATTTCATCTTATAATGCATACTACAGTGCTGCTACACGGACTGTGATGGTCCAGTAGGTCTTTCATTTCATTATTTAACTTATTCTATCAGACAGCAAGTGTGGCCAAACCCCTGGAGCAATTGGATGTTGTGTTTGTGGTCCATTCTCTCCAGCTGATATTTGAATGTCTTTAATGCACTTCATATTAAAATGCTTCTCAGAGAAGCTCAAAGGAATTAATTACACCCTTAGAAGGAAAGCAAAAACTGCAGCCAATATGCATTTAATTGCATCTCACATACAAAAGCATTCCTGTAAATTAGTCTAGAGGTACTTATTCACTGGTTCACCAGCAATGGTTAGATGAATTAATCTCATGACTAGTTTCCTCAATTCCATAGCTGAAAAAATGGTGATAGAATTCATCAGCTTTTAAAACAAAAATTATTCAGTATAACCATGTAATTAATGAGGTATGCTAGGAAGGAAATGATCCTCTAATTGGTGATGTTGGATCATCTGATGGTGTTTTGCTTTTTGAAAATTTTAGCAATAAGATTTTATGATATGAAGAAAGCCTTCAAACCCTCTTCTGAGGGTTCATATTCTATATAAATATACACCTTCATAAAATACATCTGGCAGAATTAAGGGGGAAAGGAAGCTCTTAATTTGATGAGGTCAGAAGCATAGGATGGCTTTTTATGTAATGGTAATGTCTCTAATGAACTGATCTACCAATTAACTAGGTAAAGGACTAACAAGATCAGAGTTTATAGTTAGCATAATTTGCACACATTGTTCAAGGCATGTATATAAACCTGAGAAAAATTGAGAGTAGAATGTTCCAGCATGTGACAGCTTAAAATAAAAAACAAGAAATATTACAGGAATGGTTACTGAAGGCCTCAAGCCCATCCAAATTAAAGTGTTTTCTTTGTTTTGACAATAATAAATCCTGCTCTTTTTAGAAACAAAAAAAATTGCCTTCCATTTTACACCAAAAAATATCATACATTAATGTAAAGCATAATCAATACTAATTTGTGTGGGTTTTGGGGATAACACTAAGGTTTTTTCCAAATTTGTGCACAGTTGATCATTGAAATGCATTTGTTCAGTTAAGTAGTGTGACACAGATATTCTTTTGAGGTGTGATGTGTTTAAACTGGCTAACTAAGATAGCTGTCAGAAGAGAAATACAAGTCTCTGTTTTACTGCAATAAAGAATTTTAAATTTGGAAACCTTGAAGATTAGCAAATACTGTGGAGTGGGAGTTCAGAAGACAGGATAAATATTTTTTTAAGCAAATATTTTTAAAAATTTTGATACCATTTAAAAGCAATCTCTTTACTGAAAATTAAAAGGCTTCATAGAAAATAAAAGACAAATAGACTTTTCTGATTGGAGGCCATTCATCAGCAGTATTTATTAATGAAAATCCAGGGCCATTCTGGAAAGCCAAGAGCTGTCAGGGGGTCACAGCTGCATGGATCCACTACTGAAAGTGACTTATAAAATCAGCTGTCACTGCTGTTCCATTCTAGCTCACACAGGGATAGTTTCTTCTGCGAAACAAAACAAAACACAAAATTCATCTCCTTCTCTGCATTATTCTTGGAAGACAAGCTCTTCACATGTGCATCATGAAGTCAGGGTAACTGAACTCCTAGTTTAGATGCCTGAATTAGACAATGTTACCTTCTACCATTCAAGGTTAATACAAGGAGAGAATTTCCTTCCAACTCCTTTGCATTCCAGCATGAAAATAACTCTATTTGAATAATGATTTACTGGTGAATAAATGAATTTCATTTTGAGGGACCAAAAATACCCCATTTCCAAGGGTGAAAGAATAGTGGAAGAGGGTGGCATGTAATAAAGCCAAAGATAGTAAAGGAAGGAGAAAGAATTAAGTTTGCAATGTGTTAACAAAGACTGAAGTCGTAACAAAGTGCTTTTCATTTTATTTCTGCTAGAACAGACAATAATGTGTTTCTTGCTAATTAAAGATGAAATATCTTTTACTTGTTGTAGGTCAAAAAGTTGACAGTTCCTAGTGCAAGGAAAATGCAGATTTTCATATCCTGCAATGTTTTAGATAATAATAATTTTATCAGAACAGAGAAAACATAGAATTCTTAACTCATGTTGGCCAGAGAAAAGACTGTCATATCAACTAAGAGGAGCAGAAGCATTCTATTACCAAGATTCTAAATAGGTATTTTCTAAGAAAAGCTCTCAAGAAAATTTTAAATATTTTGTATAAAATTTAGATTTTCTACTGACTTTTCACAGTTTCATATTTTTCTAGTTGCCCTCTTATTGTCTTATCTTGATTGAGTGCAAATAGATTAATTTTTTGATATAATGTTCCAGATATAAGTAGAGTTGCATTGGGACATATTTTCAGCCAAAATAACATTTTTTATGTGCATCAAACAAAAACTTTCAATTTTAAGTTCACTAATTATCCATTATTATTACTTTAGTGATTATAAATCGAAGCTACATGAAATATATAGGGGATTGCATTTCAATGCAACTATTAGAAAAATACTTTCTTTCAGATTTGAATAAAAATCGTTTTTGTGCTTCAACTACAGAATTAACATTAAATTTTAATGCTCCTGTAGCTTAGGCAATGGTTAAAAGCATATTTTTATGATGTTCCTGATACCTTTATGGTGTTATATTTTTTGCTATTGTTAATACAGTTGAGAATTCCTCCAGCCCTCCAGTCTTTCTCTAGTCATGCTTGTCATGGAAGTAAAACAGCTTCTTAAAGTAAACACATATTTAACACATGTTAACATAAATTATATAAAGTGTGGACTATAGTTTCAAAAAACTTTGGATTGCTGTGGAATGTTTCAGCTTTTCTTAACAGAGAGAAAAAAAAGAGAGAATAATGTGATTTTAAGTCTTCTGATTAAGTCTCTCTGATATGATCATCATTCTAGTATATTATAGTCTAGATAATGTTAAATTTATATAATTTGTTTGTTTGTTTGTGACCTGGTACATATATATAAGCACAATGCTTTACCCCTTTCTTGGGAAAAAAGAATCTCTTAGGGTAAAGGAAGAAAATTAATTTGTCAGCATTCTTCCTAATCCTATGGGCAGGGCTTTCTATCTTAATTAAGATTCAACAAACTACAGGTTGTCTCTGTAATTTTGCTTTGTTTTATAAGACAAGTTCACTGTTGCCAGCTTTAGCCATGCAGCATGTGAATCATTGTATTTTATGATTCAGGACTCTGTTCTGAACATTTTTCATTGTTTTCCTTGACGCACCCTCTTAATAGTCTTTTAACCTGTTGTATAGACTATTTTTATAAATGTTCTAAACTCAGGTCTTAGTTTCTTACCATTTTTAAATTTATTCAGCCCATTTTTGGGGGAGGAAAAAGCTAACTCAAAGAGGAGCAGAGAATATTTCAAATATTCAAATTCTGACAAATCTTTTACTCTCCCAAGGACCTACTGAATGGGTTTAGGTTTTGACAACTTTATATTTTAATTAAAAATAATTAGATCTTCTCCAAATTTAATTAACTTTTGGTTTGGTTTGGGTTGGGTTTTTTTGATAGTACTTGGCTAAAAGCAATGGAGTATTTTTTTAAATATTACAGAATCTGTAAACCACTTATTTATAGTAGTCTGAACTTGCATTATTCTCTCACTAAAAAGAGTAATTTGTGTATTCTCAGATAATGGAGAAAAGTTATTGGCATAATGGATAGATTGCAAAATAACCAAGTAAAATAATTTCTTGAATATTTTACATTATTACACCAGGTATTCTTCTCTAAAGCTGTCAGAGTTGAATAATTGCATTTATTGTCATGGTTAATGCATGATTCCCCTAATCAGCTGAACTTCCATAGGAAATGACTGGCGTCTTTCACCACCATAATGAATGGTAATGCTGCTGATGACAATGAGGCAACACGAGATTGAAAGGCAGATTAATGCAAATGAGACTTTTGACAGCAAACTCTTGTTTCTCAAGGCAATTCTTCCTAGATCTAGGAAGAACCTGTAAATTCTGCTAACAGAATCCTACAGATTATAGCTTCCTTCTGTATTTTGAATACATTTCAAGATGCCCTTTAAGTTGTAGAGATGTGTATCACCGACTTTTCTAGTTCTAATGGATTTTCTACTGTTGTGGCAGTGGCAGTGCCCCATCAGCTTTGCATTTATTAGGTTGCTGTACTCTCAACAGTATAAACAGAAACAATGTCCACTAAAGTGTACATCTGTAGAAGAGATATCTTTCTTGTAATCATAATTAATGGTCAATTATAATGTCATATGTATTCTGTTCCTTCTTTTTCTTGTTTTGCTTTAAAAATCCACTTTCATGAGTTGAAAACCATAACCAAAACTGAAAATGTTTTTTTTTTCTGTGTTTGTTCTCAATTTTTACTATGCATAAAAATCTTCTCAGAAAGTCTTACATTAGAATGATTGAGGTTTATCATAGCTAGATAAAAAATTAATTTTGAATTAAACCCCCAGATCTGTGAAGATTGAACCACAATTAGATTAAACACTATTTTGTTTGTCTTAGGGAAACACTTCTTTTATCAATCCTGTATCTTGAGTGAGCATGCCAGATGGCTGTTTAGAAGATTTGACTTTTTTCTAAAATAAGTTTGATAAAAGTTCTGTTAGAGAAAAGCTGAATATAGCCTGAAAAGTCACTGTATAAAGTTTTTTTCCCAAAACGCTTCACATGAAATTGTTTATTTTGATTAGCCGGCTAATTATAGTGCAGATCTGTGTTATTAGCATTAATTTAGAATTTTCAATTAAGACAAAATATTTCTAGTTGAAAAACTACTGTTTTCATTAAATGGTGTTTTACGGAAACATATATGTTTCAATGTTGTTTTATGAAATGCTGGCAGGCTTGGGTGGAATACTGCTCAGTGTCCTTTCTATTTTGTCAGTCCCAATCAGTTTTCCAATGTCAATGGGAACTGGAGTCTCAGTTTCTAATTTTCAAAGACTCTGAACTTCTTCCCCACAGAATTAGCAGAGTTTTTTCCTGCTTTCTGCAACTTAAACTTCTTTTTATGCATTGAAAAAGTGAGAATATCTTTCCGCCCTTTGGAATCTTTTGTGAGACAGGAATGGTGATGTTCAACCAGCCATGTTAATTTACATGAGATATGTGGATTAAGTAATTTTTTCCTTTTTATTAATTCTATCCAGCATCAACACTGTTATAAATCAGTATAAGGCTTTCTTTAACAAAACCAGAGTTGAGCTTCAGGGTGATGATGAGAGTGACAGAATTCATGCCACATAATGACAGAACCCAGTATTCCTAATGCATGCACTGAAGCATATTCCTTACGGAATAAGTCAGAGAAAATAATGTGAAGGTTAAGAAAACGGTGCTGCTAGCCTTTCATGCTTCCACCAAAATTATCCTGGTCCACTACACGCATTCTCTTTCACACGTAGAAAGTGGTGTTTAAACTTCCCCTCAGATACATGTATAGTCTTTGCTATTCCAGTCTTCATTATGTCAGCATCCCCTTAATTATCATCCCAGTATCCTGAGCTTTGTGTGAAGAACTAGAAATAAGCTGAGGGAAGGAAGGGCCATGACCTGTGCTGATCTCCCACTGCCCTCACAAATCCTCCACCAGCTGAGTGAGGGACTTCATGGGGTCCAGGTAGAGCCCCTTCCCTGGATCATCACGAAGGCATTGAGGACGCTGCCCCCTTCCCAAACAGTATTACAGGCTTTATTATGTGCAAGACACGTTTTCTCCTGAAGGAGTCATCCCTGTTGAAAAGCATGAAAAAGAGCATTCTGTTAACCATTATTTTTAGGGAATTTGAACAAGTGCCTTTGTGCTCACATTTTAATTACAGATGAAAATTTGAGCACTCTTAAATCCAAAGATACGTGTAGAGAAACAACAGAAATACAGAAATAGAGATATTTTGAGATATTTTGAGAGATCATTTGCAGAGTGATAGAATTTTAGGATAAGCTATGGAGATAAAATTGGTAAAATTTTAACGTAAATGTGGAGAAGTTGGAAAATAGCATTTTAATTCCAGTTCCCCACTCTGTTGTACTTCTTGTAATCATAGATTACTGTCTCAAGTGGGGACATTTCATATTCATTTTTTGTGGTAAAAGCTTGCAATATTATGTTCAAAACAATTGACTACCAATTTTTAGTGCACAAGAACTGAGGGAAACTGCAAGATATTTTATTCTACTTTAACTCTTACAAATTAAGAGTTGCCTTAAAAGAAAAAAAAAAAGAAAAAGAAAAAGAAAAGAAAAGAAACTTTCCAGAAAGAATTCTTTCTACTGGAATAAAGCAATGAAAAAAAAGAACTCTATGGATTTTAAAAAATGTCTTTTAGGGGATTTACTCCAGATAAGATCTGAAATCTGCCCACTTTGAGTTTAGTTCTAATACTGATGAGTCAGAGGTGATGGATCTGACCCAATAACATCAAGGAAAAGATCCCACAGACACACATCCCTTCACAGAAGTGCTACAGAGGTGCTTGGGCACAGAATTGACACTTTAGAACACAGGAGCTAGCCACAACTTGGCTGTGTGAAGTCAGTGCTTTTGTCATGATTGATTTCAAGGTGTTTCTTTTTGCTGGCAATTTACCACTTTGTGACATTTATTTAATCTAATAGGGCACTCTTAGGATATATATTGCTCAAATACCTGGAAGTTTAGTTGGTCCCTGAAGATGGAGATGTCATAGCCTACACATGCTCAGGGAATGGACTCTCCTGTGCATTACTGAATAATAAAGGACAGTGCAGTTTTGAAGCACTTTATGAAATTAAAAGACATAGCAGGACAAAAACTCAGGATATTTTTAGTAATTGAGTCCCACTGTACCCCAGGACATTATAAACCAACTTTTCCCAAAATAGTCTCTCAGCTCTGTAGTCCCCCACTAAGATGTCAAGTCACCATAGTTTCAAAAAAAGAAAAGAAGAGAAGAGAAGAGAAAAGAAAAGAAAAGAAAAGAAAAGAAAAGAAAAGAAAAGAAAAGAAAAAAAGAAAAGAAAAGAAAAGCAACCTTTGGGAACCGTGCTGGAGTAACTGTATTGGCTAGCTATTTCTGCTGTGTGGTTACCTTTGAAATTAAAATTAATTAATGTTAATTGTTGGTAAAAATTGTACAAAATTGTGAACAGCCAATTTTGTAGAAAGTGATCTGTGAAATTACATATTCTGGTACTTGTGGATCCTCAGAGATGCTGTTTAGGATTGCATTGGGTTTGTATCTTACTTTTCAAAATTCAAAAAGGGAGAATGTATTCAGCTTGCGTTTCACAAGGAACTGGAGATAAACTCTAGACATAGCAGAGTCTTAACATAAACAGTACATAGTATATGAAGCCTTGAGCAATGGTGTGATGGGTAGCATAATCCAACTCTTTTTTTAGATTAAATGTGTTTAGATATCTATCTTAGATCAAAGAGGGAATGAAACTAAGACAGTAGGTTATGTAGATATAACTACAACTTGAGTTTTAATTATAAAGAGGAAAATGAGTTTGCTTTTTTTAAATTTCATAGCTGTTTTGATTTTGCTTATGATATTCTTCCTGAATTAATTTTAACTGTAAGAATCCCATGCAGGTTAACAGCAATTAGCTCAACCTAAGGAACAGTCTGAGAAAATTTAGTACTCCCGTGTTCTGCTCTATTGTTTCACTAAAAGAGCCTCAGGATAATCGGCTTCTTTGCTTTTTCCTATGACCATTGATTTGTATTAGTCAGTAGCCCCACTACTTGTGCAGCTCCACTATTTCAAAAACCCCATCACTGACCATGACTACGTAGGACCAGAGTGCTCTTGAAATTTTCTACCTTTTCCGTAGTGTCAAAGTGTTTCCCTTGGAAGCTGCATTTTGCTAATGTTTCATGTCACCAGAAGGAGACTTCAGTAATAACAGTATCAAAGAGGACTGATCTTCCTTGGGGAAGTTCCTACCTAGAAATAGCCCCGACTTTCCCTGCTGTCCCCACTCATTTTGTACATCAGTGTCAGCCCAGAGAAATAACAGGGTGGTATGTGGTATAGAAAAATTGTATAAAACATGATGGAGTGTGGAGTCATTGTCCCTGCAGGTGTTTAATAAAAGACTGGACATGGAACATAGTGCCATGGCCTAGTTGATATGGGGGTGTTCATTCATAGGTTGGACTTGATGATATTAGAGGTCTTTTCCAACATAATTGATTCTGCTTTTCTGTTCATTAGGTAGAATGTCCAGTTAAGTGTAGATTGAGTATTATTACCCTGTTTGCTGTTGTATTCAATAATGTGTATTGAAGCAATTAATTAGACATATAACTGGAAAACTAATAATGAAATGCATTGTGTTATATCTGTATAAACACACACCATCTATTTTTTTTTACATTTTTTTTTCACTCTTTCTTTTTATTCTCACTACTTGCACTTCCATTGCCACAACATCTAAGGACATCAGCCAGGTAGGATAATATTGCCTCAGAAGCTATAAAAAATAATGGATTGAGCTAGAAAAAAAGTACAGGCTTTAAGATTCTCACCCTTTTCTCTTGACTTTACTGAGCAAAATATTCTGCTTCCCAATGTTCTTCTCATTCTTCTGTTTTGGTCCTGCATTCTTGTTAAACATAGGTTTTTGCTGTGTATTTTCCTGCCCTCTGAGATGTTTCCTTTTTGCTGGTAGTTGGTCTCCTCAAAAAGGTGCCTTTTACTTGACCTATTCATGATGCCTATGTATCAGTGAAAGTGATATCTTCTATTTGCTATGTCCCTTTACTGATTATATCACTAAACATCACAAAAATTAGTAGGAAAAGCAGTAAAGAGGACAAGAAGCAACACCACACACAAGGGCTCTTCATCATCCATTACTTGAGAAAAGCTGATTTGCAGGAATAATTCCCCATAGGTACTATTATGTAATAGTCAGTAAGGTCATTTGAAGCCTGTATTCTGAATCTGTTAAAATAAGAAGCTCTAATCTTGTAAAAATTTTCATTTTCTCTGATTGTCAGGATTCCTAGGATGCCTGGACAAGACTAATCTGGTAGAGGAACTACTACATTTATCATCATACAGAAGTACAGCACTTATCTCACAATATTACTTGCTTTCAGTTGTTGTTATCATCAATTGGCTAGGAAGGAATTAGGAGAGGTTGAAAAGTAAGAAAATGTCACTAGCACTGTAAGAATTGAAAGATATTTGTGTTTGATTGAAATTTCTATGTTATTTATTTTTTTTACAGTTTATAGTACTGTAAACACAAACATATCTAATCCTTTCCCAAAATTATAAAGATGGTAATCACTTAGAAAAATAACCAAGTTTTTATAGAAATAAAGAATGGATAGCTAAAGCCATAATCAAATTTGTACTCATGGAGAAACTCCTATTTGGTACAAAGGGAGTTGTGTCTACAGAGGTATAGAAATACATGAAAAATTGGTAGAGCTGAAATACAAGAGAATTTAAGTTACATATTCTTGGTCACAAAACCCCCTTTTGTCACTTTTTTCTGAGTTTTGGAAAGTACAGTACTTCCCTAAAGGTACTGATGCTCTCCTCCTAGACTTTTAGAAGGATGCTTCATCACAGGAGTTTTACTTACTGGGCTCAGTGTGAGCTCTGGTAACCAAGCCTTGAAACAGAGCTGTTTGTATTTGTTCTGTAGAACCCTCAGCAGGAGTTCACTGTCTTCTCTAATGACTTGTTTTTTTTCTTTTATCTGTGTTTGTTTATCTTTTTTCACCCTCAGAAGTGCTGGGGAGATTCTTGTGGTCTCTGCATGAGAGTGTGCAAGCATTCTTTCACCCAGTCTTGTACCTTCGTAATTTTGATCGTGAGCCTCACCTGCTGCCCTGACCCTTTGGCTTTGACCTTGGATATACCTCTTCATTACTAACTTTGCTCATCAATTTGGACTGTTTGAACTGCTCTTCTCTCATACAAGTGCTGTGGGACTGACAACATTTATGGCAGAATCCTGCTCCTTCCTGCTGGGAATCTGAACTCCCAGCTTGCCTCCCCTTCCTTTGCTACTTCCTGAGATGTGCTAAGTGCTTTTCGTTAGACCTGGAGTCTGTAAACTGATTTATTCCACAGAAACTATCTTTCAAATTGAGTCTGGGCTGCTGAGGAATGGTACTGTGCCTCAGTGCTGCCATCTTGAATTAATAGATTTTCTTCTATGTACTTTTATTCGTATCTTGATTTTAACAGGCACTTTCATTTCTTGAGTAGTATTGTAGGTCTAATTCTTAACATATTAATAAGCTACTGAAGCTGCATTAGAACACCTGAAAATCTTTATTTTCAAAGACGTCTGTGATGCTATGTCAGATTTAATAGTTTTAAGCTGTTGTATTTTTTCTCTTTCATTATTTGAAGGAACTAATACTGGCTTAAGGGATAATGACTTCTGCTTCTTATAGATATTCACCTGAAATCAATTTGCAAAGAAATGCAGGAACAATTTCAAAATCAGTTAACTGTGAACTCAGATATGTCCTAAAGTTAGGTTGCATGGAGCTTTTTTCCACAAAAATCTGTTTTTTTAGAGCATTATCTGTGTCTGTGATACTGTTTCCTTCAGTGTAAGTCCGATGGAGTAGTGAAAAGAAGAAGGAAAGAGGTAATAATCTAATTGTAGCATGATTCTTGGTCTATGCTAATATGGATAAATAAAGAAATACCACATAGGGAGAATCTATTTTGCATTTCCATAGTGCCCCCTACCTTTTCGCCCTGTTCTTTCCCCACATGCTGGTCTGCATATAAAATAGATACACTGCACCCCTTAAGGGAAAAGCAAATCCATGGCAAGTCCCTGATGGGGTAGTTCTAATAGATCAGTGCTGCTGTCCATGAAAGTTCCTGAGCTCTTATAAAACTGTTTGACTCACAAATCTGATCTTCGTGTTGACTCTACAAATACGATCTTGCTTTTGTCATGACTTCTTGGAATTCAGGCAAATCCAGAGGATTTTTTTTAACACTATTACTTTATTGAAAACTCAGAAGAATACTCAGTCTTAGACATTATTATAACTTCAAACCATATCTCAGAATTTTTTTCTTTCTTTGGTAGCAAATTAAAGTTATTTTTAGGATAAATTATATTCCTTTTCCTAGATTTTACCCTCTTTTTTACATCTGCACCCTCTTGGTATCACATTCAGGCTCAGACTGGTAGTAATAAGTAATATTTTTTTTACTTTGGGTCTGATAATAGCTTTTCTCTCCATCCTCAAAAATATTGCATAAACCAGAGTGTTATGTGCTTTAACCATTGTTTTCATGCTTATGGTCTATTAATATATTATTAATATGTGTGTTAATCTATGACATAGTAGTACAAACATGCACAATATTATGAAAGACTACAGATAATCAGAGAATCATTAAGGCTGGAAAAGATCAGCCTTCAAGATCATGAAGTCCAGCCTTTGACTGAGCACCACCTTCTCAACCTGACCACAGCCCTAAGTGCAATGTCTAGTAATTTCTTGAACACCTCCAGGGATTGTGACTCCACCACCCCCTGGACAGCCCATTCCAATGCTCTACCAACCTTTCCATGAAGAAATTCTTCCTGATATCCAATCTGAATCTTCCCTGGCACAGCTTGAGGCCACTTCCCCTTGTGCTGTCACTGGTTACCTGGGAGAACAGGCCAATCCCTGCCTGGCTACACCCTCCTTTCAGGGAGTTGTGGAGAGCAATAAGGTGCCCACTGAACCTCCTTTTCTCCAGATTAAACAACTCCAGCTCCCTCAGCTGCTCCTCACAAGACTTACTCTCTAGACCCTTTACCAGCTTCATTGCTCTTCTAATGTTTTTTTTTTTTCCCCCTACAATGTCTTTCGGAGATCAAACTAATCATTAGATCCTATAATGACCAATATACGTCTTGTTTCAGTCATTGCAATTTGAAGGGTCTTCTGATGCGGAATGAAAAATTAAAAATTAAAAAAAAAAAAAATCAGGTGAAGTTTCTTCTTGTGAAGCATGCATCTTGAGACTTTGCTCATTAAAGTAGCAAGTCTAAATTTATACTGAAAAACATCCCTTTTCTATCTTCACTGGCATATAATTTAAACTTTAATTTTAAATATCCTCAGGGCTGTTGGACAAGTAATGAAGGTTTTTCCTGTTAGTTTCATTCAGTTTTCTCACACAGCCTTCAGTTCATTAAAGAAGACCGGAAAAGTTTCAAAGTTGCACAATGTAGTAGAAGATAACATTATTTCCTCCAAAATGTGCAAGCAAGTAAACCACTTAAGGTTTGACTGTTCCTAGAAATGCAAGCACATCCATCTTCTCATCAAGTGTTATATAGGTGCTAAGGCTCATGTCTGTGTCTACTATTTCCTGTTCCCTTTGCTCCAATGGAAATCATTTCACAAGGCTTAAGTTGGAAAAGAAATAAAATTAATGGCTCCAGGAGAGTTGAGAATTTTACAGGTTTTAATATTTTTTTTCTTTTTTTTCTTTTTTTCCATTTTAAAGCATGTGGAGAAGACTCCAATGTGTTTGCACTGACTCAGGTTTCTCATGTATTATTATTAGACCTAAAGTCACCAGCTGTCTCTATCTTGAGATTGATATGGAAGATATACACAGATCAAGAGCAGCTTTCTGAACTCTTTCTCCAACCATGTAGTCTTTGTGCACAGTAACCATGTTCATTATCATAAAATGGCTATTTATGAGCAGAAGGTGGAAAATACCACAGTTATCTGGACATTGAAGAGAATAGTTTGAATTTATGCTAAATAAGATCTCTGTATACATTTGGAAACAATTAAATATTAGTTCAGATGTATGTGATGCAAAACACCTGGATGCTTTTCATAACTGACTTTATAGATTTTTTTCCCCCTTGGAACAAATGTTTTTATATCATTAAAATAAAGGATGAACAATTCAACAGTAGGATGGAAAAAATATGCAGAGGAAAAATAAGTTCTATAATATACACAATGAAATAGAATAATAATAGCATAGTGCTGCTTGCATTGCCTACACTATACAAGGATTTGGTCACCTACACTGAACATCAAACACACTGAAAAATTTGAAGTGTAGTATACATGCATTGACTTTTCTCCCAGTGTCAATCTCATACCATGTGACCAAGTTTCTTAAAATCTCTTTCTTGAGGCACATTTACAATAAAATCGCATTATAAACTATTAATGTTGCATATGTTGATGCAAAGCACGTAATTAAATTAACTTCAAAAAGGAAAGATTTGCTATAAACCTGTGAGTACTTGTGAAGTGTGCCATCATTGTGGGACACTACACGCTGCTGATTTAACTTCATGGTTATAAATCCCTTACATGTATAATCCCCAAACTCTCTTTTCAAATGTAAGTTTCCTTTTTTGTCTTTGTTAAGTAACAATGTGATTCTTAAAATAGTTTGGCACTGTCATATTATATGCCATAGTTTGTTTATTGTGATACGGAGCTAGAATGTTTGTTGATAACAAGCATAGCTAACTGCATTAGCAGTGAATATATGATGACACTGAAGTCTCTTTCTTTACATGTGTGATTTTTCTTTTAAAGTTTTCCCTCACGGAGGACTCAAGTTCATTTTAGCCTGGTATCACCACACTTGCAGTGTTTGCCTTGATATAATAACATTACTTCACCTAGAAAGAGTGTGCTGGGCAGAAAGTAGAGAAAGCCGTATGAACCTCAATCTTCCACTCAGGTCATAATTTATGGATATGTTGCCGTCTTTCATAATACAAATCCTAGACTGTCGGTAGTACAGCAAATGCTTTCCCTCTTAGGGGAACTTCTATAGACCATATCCTATCTTCACTCAGCTAGTGTTTTTCTGTTTCTATACAAGACTTCTGACCTAACGCAATCTTTGATTTTCCTTTTGCTGAAAAGAACCGACAATAATAATGAAGTCTATATATTCCCAACTCAGATCACCTTCTATAACTTTTACAGGTAGACACTTTGCACCTTAAGAATTTTCAATATCATTGATGTTACAATTCCTGCTGAAAACAGTGATAAAATTCACAGATCTTATAGGGAAACTCTATCTGCGAGCAGGTGAAGGAAGTACGCAACCTCCTGCTCGTAAAATGCAAAATCAAATTCGGGACAGGGCAATGTTACAAAGCCGTTCAGGAAGCATGGAGCTCACGCATTCTGTGCCCACAGCCTGGCTGCCGCGGGTAGCCGGGCGTTCGTGGTGAGAAAAGGCAGTGACCGCGGCGGCTGTCCGCACCCGTCCCAGGCATTCCAGCTGCCCGAAACCCGGGAAGGGGGACACCTCTAGTTTTCCAAAGAAAGCAACTCACCTGAGCAGTACAGCAGCTTCCCACAGATAAAACCCCGAGACAGCGGCGCGGAGGTACCTAATCCGGGCCATGCTGCTCGGAGACGCGGCGGAGCCCGGGAGCGGCGGTGTCGGAGGCATCGGAGGGGCTCGGCGGCGCGGCTCGGCGGGCTCGGGCGGCGCGGCTCCCCGCGGGCGGGCGGGCAGCTCCTAGCACCCTGGAGAGCTCCGGGGCTCCGCGCCCGCCGCCCGCCTCAGCGCCTGGCGGTCCCCCGCGCCCTCCCGCTGGGCCCCGCCGCGCCCGCCCCGCCGCTC